>NW_020837962.1:2436083-2580046 GCF_003676395.1 Aethalodelphis obliquidens | reverse complement strand
ACACACACACACACACACACACACACACACACACACACACACACACAGACACCACTGCTGGATTCTTCTATTCATCATCACTGCCAAGTGATGTTGATTCCCTGCTTAGACAACTGCAGTGCCTGGCATCTCTGTATCTCCAAAGCAGCTCATCCTATCCACGTAAAGTTCTGACCAAGGAAAATTACTCCAAACATTAAAATCAAACTCCTCCTTTCAAGTTCCTCCCACCTCTTTGTCTCAGTTCTAATTCCTTGATCCCCAGAGAACAAGTCAGAACGAAATATGTGACAATCCACTAAATATTTGTTGACAGTAACCCTTCTCCCATGAATCTTCTCTTCTTAGTGGACTTTTTCTTGTTTGTCATTGTAAATTGGTACATACACAGGACACACATTCTTCCCTAGAACAAATGAGAAGACCCTGTTGTTTTTGAACTGTTTAGAACTCCCTGTTCATCACCCCTATGGCTATTCAACCACTAAGTCCTGCTTATTCTACCACCTGCAAAGCTCTTAAGTAATGCAGTAGCAGAATCATGCAGTGGTTAGGAGCCCAGACTCAGGATCTAGACTTCCTGGGTTTCAATCTGCCATTTGCAGGCTGCATCACTTTGGCCTCAACATCATCATCTGTAAAATGGAGGGAGTAACAGTACCTAATTCATACGATTGTTGCTTAAATATGTGTAATGCTTTTAGAACAGTGGCTGAACCATAAGCACCTGATAAGAGTTGTTATTGACATTGTTTTTATTACTGAATCTCCTCACTTATGTCCTTCCGTACGCATACAGTCTTCATTCAAACTGACACTACCTTCCACTTGGCACCTCCAATAGCTTCTTAACTTTTCTTCCTGACTCTGCCTCCATCAGTCCATTCTTACATTGTGTAGCCAAGATAAACGGTTAAAACTAACAAATGGACAAAAACTTGGTGATAATTGTGTGTATGTATGAGGATGTGGAGATAACAAGAACCGTAAGAAAATAAGCCATGGGAACTGAGAAAATCCATGAAGGGTGTTGGGTTCTCTCCTGCTGTGTCCTGGGATTTTGTCCAAGGTTTTGTGAAGGGTTGGTGTACCCAACTGACTACCCAATACTCCAGCCCTTGAATGTTTGACTCTTCATGTGAGTTAGGCAGGAGCCCAGTTCTCAGAGAGCTTCTGGCCATACCTAACACAGATGATATCATCACTGTATCTTGGGAAAATGTGCAATATTCCATTTGGTCACTTGGTGATGCTAAAGGGTTCCACTGGACAGTTTATCTACTGGGGTTTGCTATGTAACAATCCACCCCAAAACTCAGTGGCTTCAAACAACCACCATTTATTATTATATCTCAAATGAGTGTGGGTTTACTGTGGATTGGCTGATCCTGGTTGGTTTCAGCAGATCTCTGCTGGGTTGTTAATACTTCTGCAGGTCAACTGGGACCCTACTCTTTGCTGGATTGGAAAGATCACTTTAACTGGGGAAGCCCTACTTCAGGTGTCACTCCTTTTCTTCCAGGGACCAGCATCTAGCCTGAGCTTTTCCTTCTCAATAGAAATGGTGAAATGTGAGAGGAAACATGTAAGGCTTAGGCTCAGAACCAACACATCGTCAATTCTGTTTTATGCAGTTGCCGGATCAAACCACCCACGTGGCCAAGTCAAGAGCAGGAAGTAATGTTCACTGATTCTGCTCATAGATTTCCTGGTGTGAGGAAATCTGCAGCTATGGGATCTCCTGGTTGCTGCCTAAGGCTGTATTACCCTCATGGGGTTTACAAAGGTCCCACATTGGCAAATACTGTATCTTCATTTGGGACCAGGGGTCTCAAACTCAAATACTTACAAAGGTCAGGAAGCTAATATAATGAGTGAATTGAGTGGTGTGGGAAGCATAATTAAGTGGAGTGGTTATGTCTTATCTTGAGCGAGGGAGATAACTGTTGTGAATGCCCTGCCCCATGTTAATAGCAACATAATGTAGCAACTGTTCTAATACTTACATATGGTAGGCACTATTCTGAAAACGTTGCTTAGGGAATTCCGTGGTGGTCCAGTGGTTAGGACTCCATGCTTTCACTGCAGAGAGCCCAGGTTTGAGCCCTGGTTGGGGAACTAAGATCCCACAAGCCACGCAGTGCAGCCAAATAACTAAATAAATTTTAAAAGTTAAAAAAAATTGCTTATATTAGTTCATTTAATCCTTAAAACAAGAACTTAACATAGGCATTATTATTATTATTCCCATTTTACAGATGAGAAAATTGAGGCACAAAGAGGTTTGATACCTTGCTCCCAATCACAGAGCTGAGATTCTAAATCAGGAAATCTGGCTCCAGAGTTCACATTCTTAAACATCATACTCTACAACCAGATCTTTTTATTTTTAAAAAGTCAGAAATGCAGATTTTCACATAGAATCATTCAAGTTTTACATCTTGACAGGTAATTTTAAGTAAATAAAAATCACAGTACAGGCCAAGGAAAATATATTTATGGGCTGTGGACCTCTAGTTTAAGACCACTTTTTGAACTAGAGGGTTGGTCTTCTCAGGACAATTCTATCATCCTGAATTCAGGTCAGCTGCCACTCCAGGCCTCCTACTCTTCTGGAAAAGTACTGAACTCAATCAGAGCTTCAAAAATCAACCCCCAAGATCTCAGTAGTGTCTTCACAAAACTCTGGCTGATTCTCCTGCCCTGGCATTGGCCCAGGGTATCAGGTAGGCACTGCCTGACATCGGCCAGTCCTTTGGAGGGCGTTGGAAATTGAGCCCAAGGTAAAGACTGGCCTTGGTTTGCAGATCAAGCTTGGGACCAGCTGTGAGCCTTTTTACCTTGTGGTTTCACCTTCCTGCAGGGGCCTAGGTAGATGAGAGATGTCTCAGAGGCCAAACAGGTGTGGTTTAACATTGTTGTCAGGAATTGGCAGGGTGAAAGGAGGGGTTAGAAGAGGGAAAACCCCTAGGAAGGCAAAAGGATGTGACAACCAGTGATGAAAAATTTATCACGCAATGCACAGAGAGATGAACAATGCCCATGGTGTACCAAAGAGAAAGTTTGAAAACACAGAGGAAGAAACATTGATTCTGAGAGAACTTTTTTCCTCCTTTTCCTAGAGTTTTCCTTGAATTGCTTTTCCCCCAAATCACAAGGCAAGTCCTGGTGGAATCAGCCTACATCTCTTAAGCCTGCATCAGACTCTGTATGTCTGTTAGTTAAAGAAGAGGAAGGATTTACCCTGCCTTCCTTGCACATCTGAAAAGTGTCTCTTAATCCCCAGTCCTTCCGTCGGTCTCACCTGTCACTCTCATGCTGCAAAATCCAGCTCACTTGTGCTTTCCGTAGTGATAACAGCCAAATCTCTTATTTTATTTAATGCAGCATTTCCTCCATCATCAACCCCACCTCTTCCTCTGTCAGTTTAAAAGAAAAGACTTTTGATTTTTTTTTCCTCTGGAAAATTCCCCACTCTCCATCTTCTGGCAGGAACAGATGCTGGGATATCTGAAGGTGGGAAAATAAGTGGTTATATCCTCAAGTTATATTTTGTAGCACTTCATGTAATGAGTCCCAGCAATATTTATCCATTTGTATTATCTAGAGGGTTGTTATTTGCTGTGCCTGCTGTTGTTTGAACAGTACACAGGGGGAAAAAAAAAAAAGTAGGTTCCTGCCTCACTGTGTCCAGAAACGCTGGGAATGTGGTGGACAGCATTCTTTCGGAGGGATCACATTCTGTTGGTGGCACAGATGATTGTACACATGGCAACGAAACACATGATGGGACTTGTGGAATAAAAACACCTCATGTAGATTTCAATATTATTTCCTTATTATGAGTGTAACGCATGTTTGTTGTAAACATATCTTAGAAAATATAAAAGAGGTGAAGAGAGTATTTACTCGTATTTCTTTCCAACTGTTAGAAAGCTTAACAGTTTGAAATATAGTCTCCCATGCACCCCTTCAGAATTACACTGTAAGTAAATATTAATGTCCAGATTTATTTTTTACTCTAATGGCATCCCTACAGTAGTAAAGAACTAAAATGCCTGCAGCGTTGTCCGACACACTGATGTGCAATAGCAGTTTTTTTGGGGGAGGGGGTTGTGTTGGGTCTTCGTTGCTGCATGGGCTTTTTCTAGTTGTGGCGAGCGGGGGCTACTCTTCGTTGGGGTGTACAGGCTTCTCATTGCGGTGGCTTCTCTTTGTTGCGGAGCATGGGCTCTAGGCGTGTGGGCTCAGTAGTTGTGGCTCAAGGGCTCTAGAGCACAGGCTCAGTAGTTGTGGCACGTGGGCTTAGTTGCTCCGCGGCATGTGGGATCTTCCCGGACCAGGGATTGGACCCGTGTCCCCTGCATTGGCAGGTCGATTTTTAACCACTGCGCCACCAGGGAAGTCCCTGTGCAATAACATTTCAATCCATTCCGTTATAGTTTGATATTTAGGTGATTTCCAATGTTTCACTTCTATAAATGCTACTTGGATGAATGCTCCCACTCATCATTCTTTGTATCTCATGTTATTACATTAGGCTATTTGTATGAGTCAATGGAACAGATATTTTTAAGTCTCTTGATAATTCTGTAGGAAAGTGGTACAAATTTAATTTATACTGTGGAGTCTCCTGAGACCAGGTCTATGTCAGTCTGTATTGGGGGTTTCCCTTTGTCCTAAGAGGGGAAAAAACACTTTAAGGACTGCAGAATGCTGGGGTGGAGTTGGGATTTGCAATAGGACAGTTAGGCATGATGTCCCTGTGTGACTGTTATGGACTGAATGTTCGTGTCCCCCCAAACTCATATGTTGAAACCCTACCTTGCAATTTGATGGTGTTAGGAGGTGGGGCCTTCAAGAGGTAATTAGGCTCAGATGAAGTCATGAAGGTGGAGCCCTCATGAGTGGGATTAGTGCCCTTATAAGAGTCACAAGAGAGCGAGCTTGCTTTCTCTCCCTGCTCCCTACCACATGACGACACAGCAAGAAGTTAGCAGGCTGCAACACAGAAGAGAGCTCTCATCAGAACCAGACCATGCTGTCGCCCTGATCTCAGAATTCCAGCCTCCAGAACTGTGAGAAATAAATGTATGTTATGTATAAGCCACCAGATCTATGGCATTCTGTTAGAGCAGCCTGTACTGACCAAGACAATGACAGACACCTGAACGAGGTGAGAAAGAGCCATCCATACATCTAAAGGAGGGGAGTCCCCACAAGGATACAGCAGATACAAAGTCCCCTAGGCAACAAAGGTTTGACGTAGCAAAGAAGAATAAGAAGAGTGGTCTGACTATTGGCTTCAAGCTTCCTGACAGAGCAAGAAGGGGAACTTAACCTCAGGTGCTCCCTGCTGCCACAGCTCTTAGTGCTTTCTGGGACTCTTACCTTTGATGAACATGCTGAAATGCAGGGAAACATGTTTGGGTGACTGATCCAAGTCATTGATGCCTGCCACTCAACTGAAAAAAGGAGATTTTTATTCAAATATAGAGATGCTCCTTTCCTTATGGAAACTCTCCGCAGGCTTCCTGGCCATGATCCTGTCCTTCAGATGGCTCAGAAGTTCAGAGAGGATGGAGACTTTGAGGGACCCCACTAAGCTGGAAGGAACTGATGATGAAGCTCCTACTGGGAAAAGCTCCCCCAGAAAACTCTAATTTCTATTAATTTTACAAATTATTAGCATCAATATATTATCAATAGTGAAAATGATAACTCATGAATACTGAGAGATGGTCTCTCAGGCATTGTGCTAAAAGCTTTACACGGATGGTCTCATTTTAATCATTACAACAAACTTAAGAAGTCAGTAATGGGAGTTCCCTGGTGGCTTAGTGGTTGGGATTCTGGGCTCTCATTGCCGTGGCCCAGGTTCAATCCCTGGTCGGGGAACTGAGATCCTGCAAGCTGTGTGGCACGGCCAAAAATAAATAATAAATAAATAAAATTTAAAAAGAGGTCAGTAATATTACTATCCTGATGTTACAGAGGAGGAGGGGTCTAGAGTGGTTAACTAACTTCTCCAGGATCACAGAGCTAGAAGTAAAGAAGCTGGGATTTGAACCCACTTTTGTCTGATGAACTCTCCCTTTCGGTTTGCCTCGCAGAGGGAGCTCTGTCCAAGCCATACTTTACCTAGTGAATTGCTGATATGCGGCCTTTTGGAAGAGTGTGTTCAGTTAACTAGGCCCTGGGGAAGGAGGGCTGGAAATTCCCCTCTAACACATCCCTGCCGCCACGCTGAGATCTGGCCTCATTATGGCTCAGAGCACTGGAGAGGGCTCAGTGTGTCAGAAGGGCACGTGCAGCCTCCCTTCTACACACCTCTGAATTCTGGTCACAGACAGAGTGGGAAGCTCCCTGGTCAGGGTGTCTGGAGGCCTGTCCCCAGATCCACTTGGCTGAAATGAGCAGTGTCCTTGGCCCCTTGGAGCTGCAAGAATTAGACGAAAACTGACTTGGAGGGGACCCGCAGAAGGATGCTCAGAAGGGCAGCCGGATGACTTCCTGCTCATGCGATAAAGTCCAGCTGAGATATGCCCCTCCCCTCATCTAAACCACACCCTCCAACAGGCAGTCATTCACTCTTTTATTTCACTGAATATCACTTGGTGGCTAAGAATGTAAAAATTCATTTGCCAAACTCTCATTAGCACTTACCTCCTAAGGCAGTCACTGCTCTAAATGACCACTTAGATCATTTAGATTTAGATACTCATTCACAGCCCTGTGAAGTGGGTAGACTTTCATCTATCTCCCTTTTACAGAAAGTGACCTCAGGCACAGATGCGTTGTGTAATTTGCTCAGGGTCACACAGCTGGTAGGGGGAGGAGCTCAGGTTCAAATATAGATTGGCTGGCTCTAGAGTCATACTCCTAACTGTTCTGTAGAGCTGGAGATAAGTAGACCTAGGCTCCCATCCTGGCTATACCTCATCCTTCTCCGTGCTCATGGGCACATCCTTTAACTTTTCTGTGCCTCAGTTTCCCCATTGGTGAAATACAGGTGCTAGTTCTACCTGTTCCATAGGATTATTGTGAGAATTAAGTGAGATAGCCACGTGAAGCTCCAGGTAGGAGTGTGATTTCCAGAAAAACTCATCCCCCTGAGTTTTACATTCTGCCCACACTTCATCTCAACACCCTTATTTCAAAGCAGCCCAGCTGTTTCCATCTTTCAAGGACGTGACACCTCACCTTGATCCAAGCAAAAGAAAGAATTCAAGGTGATGAAGGGAAGGGGAACAGAGTCCAGAAGGAGTGGGTTCTTGCCCACCTTTTCCTCCAATAATCCTGCCTTTCAAGACGCACTGACTTCCTAGACCCAATCCACCCCTGGATTCCATTTCTGAGTGGGATCCCATGATGTAACGAGCTGCAGAGAGAAGCCGGCTCCCCTAGAACAGGGACCTGGTTTTGGAGCTTCCCTGCGAATGTAACCATGTTCCCTTCCCTCCTTCCCCCAAAGCTAGCTCATCCAGGTGGGCCCTCCAGGAGGAAAATCAGAGAGGTTCGTGTTCCTGCGTTTCCCCAGACCTGTTCTGACATCTAGTCCACCCCCGTCGGCAAAACACGGTCTCAGATTACTCGAGATCTCATTTATTAATTGGGAATCGGAGCCCCTTTAGGACAGATCTGGGCAATTGTGGAGGAGCTGAGCTGCAATGAAAGAATTTAATTTAAAGAACGAGTCAATTCAATTGAATCCTGAAAATCATTCTGATGTGCTCCCAGCGGAGTCTATTTAGAACCAATAAATGTGCCTGTGTCACTGTCTCCTGGCTGCACTCTCCCAGCCTGGGGGAAATCATTTACAGGGACCAGGTTTCATTTAGGAGAAATGTGGCTTCCGCCAACTGCACAAAAGGGGGCACTTCTCAGCCCTGTGATAAGATCTCTCTCTTTCCTTCTCTCCACATCCTCCCTCCCCCCTCCCCCGCACCGCCATGGGTCATTTTTCTTTCTTTGTCTACATTCACCCTGGCTCCTCCTCCCTTCTCCTCTTTTGTCTAACTCTTCCTTTGCTTCCTTCAAAAATGCTATTAAAATTGCCAAACTCATAGAAGCAGAGAGCACAGTGGTGGTTGCCAGGGGCTGGGGGGAGGGAGGGGATAGGATGACACTGGTCAACGTTTACAAAGTTTGGTACTCAAGGTAAATAAGTTATAGAGATCGACTGTGCAGCAGGGAACACTGGTACACGGGTTTTGAAATTCGGCCAAGACTTGGGCGCAAACCCTGATTCGGTCCCACTTATTTTCTTTGAACCTCACTTTTCTCCTTGTAAGATGAGGATAATCTCGTGTACCTCGCAGAGTTATTGTGCAGGCTAAAGAAGATAGTCTGTGGAATGTGCCTGACACAAGGTGGGGACTGAGCTGATGGTGGTAACGGTGCAGTTTTGCTGTTGCAGAGGGGTTGGAGTGTCTGGAGTGGAGAGTATACACTGATGTTAAAAGACGCTGGGCAGCCAGAGAAGGTTTTGTTAGAGAGTGGGGTGGCGGGAGCGAGGCTGGTCACTTCCTTCCTCGTGGCACTGGAGGACCTAGATTTTTGTCTCCCTGTCCATCTGAGTCATGATTGTTAATGGGGAACCAGAAGAGCCAGCAATCTATCCATGTAATCTCTCATTTCTGCCACCGAAGAACTGAGGTGTGCAGGCAGGAAATTAACCTTTTTTTTTTTTTTTAGAAATAAAAGCCCATAGCTTGTGTCCCTGTGTGAGTGAGCTGGACGGAGCCCAAAGCCTATCCTGGGACAAATATATAGTTCTTACTAAAATAAACCCAACAGAGATCAGCTCCTCTGACTCTGAAAGGTAAATAACGATACCAACAGCCAGATACCCTGGGAGAAATGAATGGAGCCTTGCAGCCTGAGTTCTTTCCAGGAAGGTCCTTGGCTGCAACCAGCCTAAGCTGCCTGCCTCTGCCTCTGTTCATATCATCCTGGCATCTACAGGACGCTCTGCTCTATCCCGCAGGAGCAACTCACTTCCCTTAGATAGTCTCACCTCCTCCAAGGAGGCTTCCCTCATGGGGCTGTGACCCAGTGAAAATGGCAATGACTTTTATGCCTCAGAGGTCTGATTCCTCTAAACTTAAAGCATTTAAAACGTTCATGTTTTCTTCTCTACCTGTAAAAAAAAATGATACGAAATTCCTCAAAAAGTTAAACATAGAATTACTGTATGACCTGGCAATTCCACTCCTAGGAATATACCCCAAAGAACTGAAAAACAGATACTCAAACAAATTCCTGTACACATGTTCACAGCAGCATTATTCACAATACCCAAAAGATGGAAACAACCCAAATGTCCATCAAAGGATGAATGGGTAAACAAATTGTGCTATATTTCACGCAAGGGAGTATCATTCAGCCATAAAAAGGAATGCAGTACAAATACATGCTACGATGTGGATGAACCTCAAAAACATTCTGTGAAAACAGTAAGTGAAAGAAGCCAGACACAAAAAGTCACCTACGTGTGATTCCATTAATGTGAAATATCCAGGAGAGGTAAATCCATAGGGATGGACTGCCCGTTGGTGGCTGCCAGGGGCTGAGGGTGGGGTGAGGAGGGACTGGGGAGGAAGTGCTTAATGGGTACAGAGTTTTCTTTTAGGGTGATGAAAAAGGTTTGCAGCTGTGTAGAGGTGGTGGCTACACAATACTGTGAATCTACTAAATGCCACTAAATTGTTCACTTTAAAATGGTTAATTTTATTATGTAAATTTTACCGTTGTTTTAAACATGGGGGATAAGAATAATGACCCCCTAAAATGGTGAGGTGATAATGATAACGCAAGTAGAACTCCAGATAAACGCTGTGGCTTGACAAGTGTCACTCCATAAATGCTCTTTCCCTTTCTCTTCCCAGGTGTAATCTTTCTACAGACTGTACAGATAATATCCCTGGGGTCCCCTAGCATAGCTAGATTACCCTTAACTTTTAAAGGACCATGTTAATTGCTTAGACAAACCAAATGGAATTGTTTTAAAGAAGGAAATATACAAAAAGTCCCCCTCTCCAGCCTGATTTCTGCCCATACCACAGCTTTGTGGGATCTTATCCATTTTTTTCTTTTTTTTTAAAACATCTTTATTGGAGTATAATTGCTTTACAATGCTGTGTTAGTGACTGCTGTGTAACAAAGTGAATTAGCTGTACCCGTATCCCCTCCCACTTGCGTCTCCCTTCCACCCTCCCTATCCCACCCCTCTAGGTGGTCACAAAGCACCGAGCTGATCTCCCTGTGCTATGCGGCTGCTTCCCACTAGCTATCTGTTTTACATTTGGTAGTGTATATATGTCCATGCCACTCTCTCAGTTCGTCCCAGCTTACCCTTCCTCCTCCCCATGTCCTCAAGTCCATTCTCTATGTCTGCATCTTTATTCCTGTCCTGCCCATAGGTTCTTCAGAACCATTTTTTTCTTTCCTTTTTTTTTAGATTCCATATATATATGTGTTAGCATATGGTATTTGTTTTTTTCTCTTTCTGACTTACTTCACTCTGTGCGACAGACTCTAGGTCCATCCACCTCACTACAAATAACTCAGTTTCGTTTCTTTTTATGGTTGAGTAATATTCCATTGTATATATGTGCCACATATTCTTTATCCATTCATCTGTCGATGGACACTTAGGTTGCTTCCATGTCCTGGCTATTGTAAATAGAGCTGCAATGAACATTGTGGTACCTGACTCTTTTTGAATGATGGTTTTCTCAGGGTATATGCCCAGGAGGGATTGCTGGGTCATATGGTAATTCTATTTTTAGTTTTTTAAGGAACCTCCATACTGTTCTCCATAGTGGCTGTATCAATTTACATTCCCACCAACAGTGCAAGAGGGTTCCCTTTTCTCCACACCCTCTCCAGCATTTATTGTTTGTAGATTTTTCTGATGATGCCCATTCTAACTGGTGTAAGGTGATACCTCATTGTAGTTTTGATTTGCATTTCTCTAATGATTAGTGATGTTGAGCATCCTTTCATGTGTTTGTTGGCAATCTGTATATCTTCTTTGGAGAAATGTCTATTTAGGTCTTCTGCCCATTTTTGGATTGGGTTGTTTTTTTGATATTGAGCTGCTTGTAAATTTTGGAGATTAATCCTTTCTCAGTTGCTTTGTTAGCAAATATTTTCTCCCATTCTGAGGGTTGTCTTTTCATCTTGTTTATGGTTTCCTTTGCTCTGCAAAAGCTTTTAGGTTTCATTAGGTCCCATTTGTTTATTTTTGGTTTTATTTCCATTTCTCTAGGAGGTGGGTCAAAAAGGATCTTGCTGTGATTTATGTCAAACAGTGTTCTTCCTATGTTTTCCTCTAACAGTTTTGTAGTGTGTGGCCTTACATTTAGGTCTTTAATGCATTTTGAGTTTATTTTTGTGTATGGTGTTAGGAAGTGTTCTCATTTCATTCTTTTATATGTGGCTGTCCAGTTGTCCCAGCATCACTTATTGAAGAGGCTGTCTTTTCTCCATTGTATATTCCTGCCTCCTTTATCAAAGATAAGGTGACCATATGTGCATGGGTTTATCTCTGGGCTTTCTATCCTGTTCCTTGATCTGTATTTCTGTTTTTGTGCCAGTACCATATTGTCTTGATTACTGCAGCTTTGTAGTATGGTCTGAAGTCAGGGAGCCTGTTTCCTCCAGCTCTGTTTTTCTTTCTCAAGATGCTTTGGCTATTCAGGGTCTTTTGTGTTTCCATACAAATTGTGAAATTTTTTGTTCTAGTTCTCTGAAAAATGTCATTGGTAGTTTGATAGGGATTGCATTGAATCTGTAGATTGCTTTGGGTAGTAGAGTCATTTTCACAAGGTTGATTCTTCCAATCCAAGAACATGGTATATCTCTCCATCTGTCTGTATCATCTTTAATTTCTTTCATCAGTGTCTTATAGTGTTCTGCATACAGGTCTTTTGTCTCCTTAGGTAGGTTTATTCCTAGCTATTTTATTCTTTTTCTTGCAATGGTAAATGGGAGTGTTTCCTTAATTTCTCTTTCAGATTTTTCATCATTAGTGTATAGGAATGCAAGAGATTTCTGTGCATTAATTTTGTATCCTGCTACTTTACCAAATTCATTGATTAGCTCTAGTAGTTTTCTGGTAGCATCTTTAGGATTCTCTATGTATAGTATCATGTCATCTGCAAACAGTGACAGTTTTACTTCTTTTCCAATTTGGATTCCTTTTATCTCTTTTTCGTCTCTGATTGCTGTGGCTAAAACTTCCAAAACTATGTTGAATAATAGTGGTGAGAGTGAGCAACCTTGTCTCTTTCCTGATCTTAGCGGAATTGGTTTCAGTTTTTCACCATTGAGGACGATGTTGGCTGTGGGTTTGTCATATATGGCCTTTATTATGTTGAGGTAAGTTCCCTCTATGCCTACTTTCTGGAGAGTTTTTGTCATAAATGGGTGTTGAATTTTGTCAAAACCTTTTTCTGCATCTATTGAGATGATCATATGGTTTTTCTCCTTCAGTTTGTTAATATGATGTATCACATTGATTGATTTGCATATATTGAAGAATCCTTGCATTCCTGGGATAAACCCCACTTGATCATGGTGTGTGATCCTTTTAACGTGCTGTTGGATTCTGTTTGCTAGTATTTTGTTGAGGATTTTTACATCTATGTTCATCAGTGGTATTGGTCTGTAGTTTCCTTTCTTTGTGACATCTTTGTCTGGGTTTGGTATCAGGGTGATGGTGGTCTCATAGAATGAGTTTGGGAGTGTTCCTCCTTCTGCTATATTTTGGAAGATTTTGAAAAGGATGGTTTTAGCTCTCTAAATGTTTGATAGAATTCGTCTGTGAAGCCATCTGGTCCTGAGCTTTTGTTTTTTGGAAGATTTTTAATCACAGTTTCAATTTCAGTGCTTGTGATTGGTCTGTTTATATTTTCTGTTTCTTCCTGGTTCTGTCTCAGAAGGTTGTGCTTTTCTAAGAATTTGTCCATTTCATCCAGGTTATCCTATTTATTGGCATATAGCTGCTTGTAGTAATCTCTCATGATCCTTTGTATTTCTGCAGTGTCAGTTGTTATGTCTCCTTTTTCACTTCTAATTCTGTTGATTTGAGTCTTTTCCCTATTTTTCTTGATTAGTCTGGCTAATGATTTATTAATTTTGTTTATCTTCTCAAAGAACCAGCTTTTAGTTTTGTTGATCTTTGTTATTGTTTCTTTCATTTCTTTTTCATTTATTTCTAATCTGATCTTTATGATTTCTTTCCTTCTGCTAACTTGGGTTTTTTTTGTCTTTCTTTCTCTAATTGCTTTAGGTGTAAGGTTAGGTTGGTTATTTGAGATTTTTCTTGTTTCTTGAGGTAGGACTGTATGGCTATAAACTTCCCTCTTAGAACTGCTTTTGCTGCATCCTATATGTTTTGGGTCATCGTGTTTTCATTGTCATTTGTTTCTAGGTAATTTTTGATTTCCTCTTTGATTTCTTCAGTGATCTCTTCGTTGTTTAGTAGTGTATTGTTTAGCCTCCATGTGTTTGTATTTTTTACAGTTTGTTTTTTTTCCTGTAATTGATATCTAGTGTCATAGCATCGTGGTTGGAAAACATACTTGATACGATTTCAATTTTCTTAAATGTACCAAGGCTTGATTTGTGACCCTAGATATGATCTATCCTGGTGAATGTTCCATGAGCACTTGAGAAGAAAGTGTATTCTGTTGTTGTTGGATGGAGTGTCCTATAAATATCAATTAAGTCCGTCTTGTTTAATGTGTCATTTAAAGCTTGTGTCTCCGTATTTATTTTCATTTTGGATGATCTGTCCATTGGTGAAAGTGGGATGTTAAAGTCCCCTACTATGTTTGTGTTACTGTCGATTTCCCCTTTTATGGCTGTTAGCATTTGCCTTGTGTATTGAGGTGCTCCTATGTTGGGTGCATAAATATTTACAACTGTTATGTCTTCTTCTTGGATTGATCCCTTGATCATTATGTAGTGTCCTTCTTTGTCTCTTGTAATAGTCTTTATTTTAAAGTCTATTTTGTCTGATATGGGAATTGCTACTCCAGCTTTCTTTTGATTTCCATTTGCATGGAATATCTTTTTCCATCCCCTCACTTTCAGTCTGTATGTGTCCCTAGGTCTTGAGTTGGTCTCTTTTAGACAACGTATATATGCTTCTTGTTTTTGTATCCATTGAACCAGCCTATGTCTTTTGGTTGGAGCATTTAATCCATTTACATTTAAGGTAATTATCAATATGTATGTTCCTATTATCATTTTCTTAACTGTTTTTTTGTTTGTTATTGTAGATCTTTTCCTTCTCTTGTGTTTCCTGCCTAGAGAAGTTCCTTTAGCATTTGGTGTAAAGCTGGTTTGGTGGTACTGAATTCTCTTAGCTTTTGCTTGTCTATAAAGGTTTTACTTTCTCTGTCAAATCTGAATGAGATCCTTGCTGGGTAGAGTAATCTTGGTTGTAGCTTCTTCCTTTTCATCACTTTAAATATGTCCTGCCACTCCCTTCTGGCATGCAGAGCTCCTGCTGAAAGATCAGCTGTCAACCTTATGGGGATTTCCTTGTATGTTATTTGTTGCTTTTCCCTTGCTGCTTTTAATATTTTTTCTTTGAATTTAATTTTTGATAGTTTGATTAATATGTATCTTGGTGTGTTTCTCCTTGGATTTATCCTGTATGGGACTGTCTGCACTTCCTGGACCTGATTGACTATTTCTTTTCCCATGTTAGGGAAGTTTTCAACTATAATCTCTTCAAATATTTTCTCAGACCCTTTCTTTTTCTCTTCTTCTTCTGGGACCCCTATAATTCAAATGTTGGTGTGTTTAATGTTGTCCCAGTTCTCTGAGACTGTCCTCAATTCTTTTCATTCTTTTTTCTTTATTCTGCTCTGCAGTAGTTATTTCCACTATTTTATCTTCCAGGTCACTTATCCGTTCTTCTGTCTCAGTTATTCTGCTATTGATTCCTTCTCGAGAATTTTTAATTTCATTTATTGTGTTGTTCATCGTTGTTTGTGTGCTCTTTAGTTCTTCTAGGTCCTTGTTAAACGTTTCTTGTATTTTCTCCGTTCTATTTCCAAGTATTTGGATCATCTTTACTATCATTACTCTGAATTATTTTTCAGGTAGACTGCCTATTTCCTCTTCATCTGTTTGGTCTGGTGGGTTTTTACCTTGCTCTTTCATCTGCTGTGTATTTCTCTGTCTTCTCATTTTGTTTAGCTTACTGTGCTTGGGGTCTCCTTTTCGCAGGCTGCTGGTTCATAGTTCCTGTTGTTTTTGGTGTCTGCCCACATTTGGTAAGGTTGGTTCAGTGGTTTGTTTAGGCTTCCTGGTGGAGGGGACTGGTGCCTGTGTTCTGGTGGGTGGGGCTGGATCTTGTCTTTCTGGTGGGCAGGACCGCGCCTGGTGGTGTGTTTTGGGTTGTCTGTGAACTTATTATGATTTTAGGCAGTCTTTCCGCTACTGGCTGGAGTTGTGCTCCTGTCTTGCTAGTTGTTTGGCACGGAGCGTCCAGCGCTGGAGCTTGCTGGGCATTGAGCGGAGCTGGGTCTTAGCGTTGAGACAGAGGTCTCTGGGAGAGTTCTCGCAGATTGATATTCCATGGGGCCAGGAGGTCTCTGGTGGTCCAAAGTACTGAACTCAGCTCTCGCACCTCAGAGGCTCAGGCCTGACACCAGGCCGGAGCACCAAGACCCTGTCAGCCACACGGCTCTAGGCCGGAGGTCTCTGGGGTCAAGATTGTCTAGATTCAAAACTCAGTTTGGCCGTCTCTGGCTATGTGGTCTCAGGTGAATTTCATCATCCACTGGGTCCTAAAACACAGCAACTGTTCGCCGTGACTGCGAAACTAAAGGGCAGGGGTGGAGGACTGAACTCTGAGACAAAAAAAATGCAAGAAAACCAGAAGCTGGAGAGCGAGTGGTAGAAACCTGAAGAAGGAAGACTAGGCAGGGTAAAGCTGACTGAGATCTTGGTCTTAATCCACACCTCAACCTCTATCTTGGGACATCCACACTTACTCACCAGTGGGTCTTATAATCTCTTCCTTGGATATTTCAATTTCTAGTTCTGCGAAGATTTGTATAGTGGTGTCTTCCTGCCACTCACCACACAGAAGCTGCCTTTTAGGTATCTTGACCTTCATGGACAAAATGATAACAATCATAATAACAACAACAACAATAAAGGTTGCTTTTATTTACTGAGGTGCTACATTGTTTTGAGAACTATGCTAAGAGTTTTTATGTGCGTTTGTAATCCGCACAATAAATTTAGGAAGCGAGCTCTACTATTAACCCCCTTTTACAAATGGGGAGCTAGAACATGAGTGAGGTTAAGCAACATTTAAGCAACATGCCCAGAGCTGAAACACAGAGTAAATGAATGCATGAACTGAGTTCAGAGATGGACTGCCATCCACTGATTGCCCAAGAGCAGAGAAGTCGGTTCCTGTTTTCCGGGAGGGGCGCACAGCAGGAGTTGAAGATGGTTCTTAGAGAAAGCAGGTGATGGACACCCAAGGCTGGACCTGTTCTGAGAGACAAGGTCAAAATATTCAAGGCAGGCAGCTCCTAAGGTGTCTCCCAGTGATCCCCCACTCTGGGTATACAGGCCCCTGTGTAATCACCTCTCTGGGCTGACCTGGTAAATTGCTTCTAAAAAATATGGCAGAAGTGATGGGACATCCTCCTGAGATTAGGTTACAAAGACTCTGGTTCCACCTCGCTCACCCTCTCTCACTCTCTCCGGTGCTCACTCGGATGGAATCCACCTGCTGGGTTGTAAGCTGCCCCAGGGAGCAGTCCACGTGGCAGTGAGGACCTGTGGCCTCTTACAGCCACATGAGTGGCCTGGACATGGCCTGTCCCCCAGCTGAGCCTTGAGATGAAGACTACACCTTTGTGAGGGACCTTGAGTCAAATGACCCAATGAAATCACATGAGATTCTTGATCCACAAAAACTGTGAAGTAATAAATGTTTGTCGCTTAAGCCATTAAGTTGGGATAATTTATTATGTAGTTTGATAGTCAGAACAGTAATATTTGCAAAGCACGGCCTTTGCTAGGCCCTAGCCAGAGACAGGAGAGATTGAGAGGCATGAGATAAGTCTCTATCCTCCAGGAACCCATGTGTTAGCAGGATGAAAAGAGAATAATTTAAAATGGAAAGTTAGAAGTGTGTGCAAGGCACAGAGCTGGTAGAAAGGATCCAGCATCCATGAAGTGTTCTAGGGCCTTGACATATGAGTAGGAGTTCACTAAGAAGGTGTTACAAACAATTTTTTGAACAAACAAAGAAGCTAGAGTGGTAGAAGATGGGAAGCAAGACCATTTAGGGTATAGGAAGTGGGATTATCATGATTTGGTGATCAATCTGTAGAAAGTGAGCAGTCAAGTGTGTCCTGGGTTTTTTTGCTTGGGTGAACAAGTGGGTTGTTGTGCCATCAGCTAAGGTGGACACCACAGGAAAAGAGCAGTGAGCCTTTGGAATGGGTCCTGGATATGTTCCAGGCTTCTGTTCCTTAGCTTTCTTTGATCACTATTTGATAACACACACATGTGCATGCAAACACACACAGTGTATTAGTTATCTATTGCTGTGCAACAAATTACCCCAAAGCTTAGTGATTTAAAACAACAAATATTGTTTTTGAAGGTCAGAGTTCTGAGAGTAACCTAACCGCCCAGGGTTTCTCAAGAAACTGCAGTCAAGATGTTAGGCAGAGCTGCAGTCACCTGAAGGCTTGAATGGGGCTGATGGGTCCACTTCCAAGATGGCCCATCCACATGGCTGTTGGCTGGAGGCCTCCGTTCCTCTCCCCATGAGCTTCTCCATAGAGATGCTCCATATGGGAGCTAACTTCCTCCAGAGCAAAGCAAGCCAAGAGTGACAGAATAATTAGGAAGCCAGAGGGCTTTTATAACCTGGTCTCCTAAGTCATACGCTGTCACTTCCACTTTATTCTATTAGAAGTGAGGAACATCAAATAATATGTGGACATATCTTAAAACTAATACACACATACACATATATATACATGTGTCTGTATGCCAGAGCCTAGCTCACAGTAGGTACTCAATGCATATTTTTGAATGAAATAATTCTACTACGTGCAGAAGTTTTATCCTGTTTCATTCAGTGTATTACAGCATGGTTCCCTAGTATTAAGAAATAGATACATCATATACTTTTGCAGTCAGACTGGCTTGAGTTTGAATCCTGGATCCATCTGTGCAGACTTGAACAAGGCAACTAACTACTCCACAGCTCAGTTTCGTCGTCTGTAAAGAGAATCATGGCACCTATATATCAGAGTTGTTATAAAGATTAAATAATCTAATATATGCACAGTACTTAGTCCACTGCCTGGCACATACTAATGATTTTTTAATGTCATTTGTTGCAAATATCATGCATTCCTGAATGGAGTGGCCTTTCATGTCCTTTCGCTGTATTTTCTGCTGCTGCTTTCCCTTGGCTTATGGTTGAGGCTGCAAGGATTCAGACATCTAGGGATGAGCTATCACAGGGACCTCACAGTGCAGAAGGGGGATGTGCCTTCTGTTCTAGGAAAAGCACAAAACAGCTGCCTGTTTTGTACTTGCTGTATAAAAGTCTAAAAGGCATGGAGCCTGATGCCAGTTATTATGCTGACTGTAGACATGGTTAATTGGTTATCTATTCCAAGCATTAACAATTATTCCCATAGATACCTGATCACCATGACTAATTAGACAAAAGTTCTTTCCAAAGCCCGTTTGAATTATAGCTCTAGTGTAATAAACCCCTAAGTGTTTATTCAATTTGTACATGATTTTTTTCCTGTTCTTTCCCTTTACAGGAATCGATAAGTTGTTTAGACACATTTAATAGAGAGGAAATGAACAGAAAGCAGGTTTTGCCACTTTATGAAAGTAACTTTTAAATGTTTTGCCTTTAAAAACAGCATCCCTTTTATCCACCCTGTGAGTTGGCATTTTCAGGAAAATGGACATGGGCTTATTTCAGTGGTTAGGTGAGGACGATTAATGGTCTTGCCAGTAATTAAAGTTGGATTTGCCCGTAAATAAAAACAAATGGCTTTCACAGAGCGTCCTGTGTTTATTCTGGTGCCATATATCACAGGCCTGGGCAATTGGTTTTGTGTTCTTGCCTTGCGCTACATCTCATGCTTATGTTTCCTCTGCTCTTTCATGACATTCAAAGTGCATGTGGGATGCTAAAACCCTCTTAGAAAATAATTATTTTGAGGCACCACATGAATAATAGGACAGTGAAAAAAAGGGAATAGAATGTTCTGGGACTTTTTAACCCCCAAAGCAGCAGATTGTATGAACTGCTCTATTATATTTACCCAAGTAGTCCTTGTTCTGGGCTCGTCCTCTTGGGGGAGAATCTTGTTCTGGTGCTTATAAGTAAGGATGTGGAGGAAAAGCATCAGATACATTTCAGCTGTCATTGTTGAGGTGGAATGGCAGGACAAGAGGCTCGCACCCATTGCAATGACCTCTGGTGCGTCCTCCATCCCCTGTAACCCTAGCGCCGAGGGTCCTGAGGTGGCATTATTCAAGGTAAACCATTAAAGCAGGAAAATTGATGGAGGTGATGTCAACCACATAGTGTTTCTTCAGCATGGGTCTCAGGTAAACATCCTGGGTATCCTAAGTATCCCCCAAACCATAACTCGTTCAAATTCTCTCCTGCCAATCCTGTCCCACTACCAGTATAATCCCTAGCATAGCCATACCTTGGGAGACAAGGTGTGTGGGAAGAGATGGAGAAAACCTTAACATAAAAGAGGGTATATAGTGGTGATTTTAGTGTTTTTGCCATCCATGTAATCAGTGAACACTTACTATTTGCCCGATGGTGTTCTAGGTGCTGAAACCTTTGTACTGAGAAAGCTCAAATTCCAAATGGGTCATGACGATACAATATTCCTGGGACCTGCAGGTCAAATCTCAAAAATTACAAGTTTTTGTATTTTAAATATCGAATAGATTGCAAATAGATTTTAAATCTTTTCTACCCAACCCATGCTTAGACAGTTTTAAGTTCAAGAACTGCAGTCAGGCTTAAAAAAAGTTTTATTTTTCTACTATGAAATATTTAGGATGTAAATCATACGTAAAGAAAACTTTAGTGAACTTCTGTGTATTTATCACATAGTTTAAGAAATAAAATACTGTAAATTTAATTGAGGTCCTTTGTGCGCCCTTCCTTAGCCTCATTCTGCCCTGTCAACCCACAGAATTGCTATCTTGATTTTTATGTTATCATTCCTAGAGGCATGTTTGTTTAATAGAGGAATTCTAACTCATTAAGATGGGGATGGAAGAAAGACTATTTTTGTGCAATTGTGTGTCCATTTAAACCAGGCTATCTTGAAGAATTCTAAAAAAAACTGAGAGATGGATTTGAATGTTGGGTCTAAATTCTCCACTGCATTAAATGAATGGCATTGATTTTACACTTGAACATTCACATTTTCTACTGAAGGGTTATCTTCTAAGGGTGCTTTTGGTTGTAAATGGAGGGAGCCCAGGTGGAATCCAAGGCTGAGAATGTAGGGAAGGAACTAAGTCAGGGTCTGGGAGATACTTCCCCTCTCTTGTCTCTGCTTCTCTCCGTGTGTCTGCTTGATCTTTTCTGCTTTGCATGCAGACTTTCTCCAAAACAAGGGTATTCATAGGGCTACCAGATTTTGCAAAAAAAAAAAAAAAAATATATATATATATATATATACACACACACACACGTATATATACATATTCATATATAACATATTTTATATATTACATATTTTATATAGTATGTGTTATGTGTGTATATATGTATCAATATATGTATGACACTCAGTTAAATTTGAATTTCAGATTAAAAAAGGAAGAATTTTTTTAGCATGTGTCCTATGCAATATTTGGACATAACATACATAAAAAATTCTTTAGTGTTTATCAGAAATCTAAATTTCACTGGGAATCCTCTATTTTATCAAGCCATCCTAAGTAGGTTCTACAATACATATTTCAAGCCCAGCCCCATGAAGAGATTGGCTTTCTCTCCCTCTCAGTTCCTGAGACGGAAAGGACTCTGATTGGTCCAGCTCAGGTCAGGTGACTTGGTGGGTTTTTAATCAGCTCTGGGCTGAGTCGTGTTGATTAAGCAGTGCTGCTAGAAGACCACCTAGGGGGATTAGGGGAGCAAATAAGGAAGATGACTGTGAGTTGGGAGGATACAAGATGTCCACTCCTGAAAATCTGTGTTTACAAGTGAGTGGAGATTGCGCTCTCTGGTCCCTTCTGCTCTCATTTCTCTAGGACAACGTGGTATAATGTGGCAGTTAGGAGCACAGGCTCTGAAGTCTGCCTTTCAGGCATGATTTCTCCCTCCACCACTCACCAGAGTTATCATCCTGTGCAAGTTCCTCATTTACAAAAATGAGGTTATGATAACAGTAACTGTTTCATAGACTGTTGTGAAAATTAAATGAGTTAATAATATGGGAAGTTCTTATGCCCTGCTTGTAATATAGCAACATTTTACAACTGTTTGTTATTTTTCTCCTGCAATAACAGTGGTTTTTCAGGAAGGATGTCCAGGAAGAGGGATAAGGAACTAGTTAACTCCCTCTAGAAACCACTGTAAACCAACCTTCAGCTTTTTTCTTCTGGATCTTCTAAACCAAAAGTCCACTGTTATTTCCCTAAAGGTCCAGATTGTAAATATTTTAGGCTTCATGGGTCATTGGGTTTTTGTTACAGTGACTCAACTGAGCTGCTGTAGCAGCCACTGAATTTATAAACAAATGATCATGGCTGTGTTCCAATAAAACTTTATTTACAAAAACAGGTGGTGGGCTAGATCTGGCCGGTGGACCATAATTTGCTGACCCATGCTCTAGCCCTTCCAGCATCACAATACCCCACTTTTTCTTTTTTTCAAATGAGCTTATATAAATTAATCCTCTTATCCCCACACTCAGTCATGGATTACAGAGACATTCCATGGTGAGTATTTAGAATACTTCCTGAAAGGCAGTTTTGCAATGTTTTAAGAGCCTTAAAACTGTTCAGACCTGCCACACTTCATCCACTGCTTTGACAAATATTGATAAAGAATTCACAATATGTCAGGAACCCTATTGGCCACTGCTGGGTATCTCTTCTAAAGAAACCATCAGAGAAGCAGATTCAGACACACACAAAAATCAAAGCCTTTCATCACAGTGTAATTTATAATAGCAACTAATTATGAAAAAACCTCTTTGAATCTACCTTAAACATTTAATGGTTAGGGAAATTGGGGGACAACCATACTATGAAATATTATACAGTCATAACAGATGCCCATTCTTCATAATAATGTAAATGTTGTTTATTAAAGTTCTAGAGTCAACGTATAAAGAAAGCATTAATGTCTTAACTATGGAGTGAGGAGAGAATATAAGCATTATCAAAACCGACAAATTAAAAGAAAAACTAGAGTTAACAGAAGTTGAGAAGGGTCAGGGAGGAAACCAAGATCCTTGTCTTGCAAAATGTTGAATAAAAACCCAATGTCAGGGCTTCCCTGGTGGCTCAGTGATTGAGAGTCCGCCTGCCGATGCAGGGGACACGGGTTCGTGCCCCGGTCTGGGAAGATCCCACATTGGCTAGGCCCGTGAGCCATGGCCGCTGAGCCTGCGCGTCCGGAGCCTGTGCTCCGCAACGGGAGAGGCCACAACAGTGAGAGGCCCGAGTACTGCAAAAAAAAAAAAAAAAAAAAGACAATGTGATTAATAGAGAAAGTGAGGTTTAGGTATGCTATTTACAATTATAATGGTGACCAAGAAGGGAATAAAAAAATAAAGGCATAATTATTATAATTATTGGGAGAAGAAGCAGGGGGAGAGATATATCTAGATTTGGTGACAGAAATAAACTCATTTCTCATCTATCATAGCAGGAAATCAACAGATAATTCTTGAAGTAGAAAAATCTACAAGTCACGTATTATTGAACTATATGAAGATAAGAGTCAGAAAAACTTTAAACGCAGATGGTTAAAAGTTATACCCAATGGGATCTCAATAGGTGCATGCGTATGGGGGGATGTAGGGTATAGGAATAGAGCAGGAGACTATTGCACTTCATCAGTGAAAAGGAAAATTGTTTACAAAGAGACTGTGCTAACATGGAAAAATAGTTATCATTTAAGTGGGAAGACTGGTAACAAACTGCATACACAGCGCATTCCAAATATCTAAAAACTAAAAACAAAAAGCTATGCATAGGAAGAGGTCGAGAAGGAAACATGCCAAGTTATCTACAGCTCTCTGGGTGGTGGGAAACAGGATCATTTTATTTTTGTCATAACTTTCTTCATTTCCGTATTTTCCCAATTTTCCACAGCAAACATGCACAGCTTTTATGATACCAAAATAAACTATATATTAAAAGACTTGAATGGAAGCCCTTCGATGCGGTTTGCCATTCTCTCTTTGTGTTCAGCGGTTGGCAAAAAGATGGTTCAGCTGGGAAGCCATGGAGTTTTGCTCTGGCTCTGCTAATGAGCTGCATCCTTCAGGCAGGTCTCCAGTCTCCCTTCTTCTACTGCAAAAAGAAGCCTGGAACTAAATGATTGCCAAGCTCCCTTCTTGTTCTGGCATCTTGGAATCAATTCTAAGGCAACTTATTATGCCCTGGGAACAATTCCTATTCTTTGATCATCAGGGTCCACAACAGAACCCCAGCCCTGCTTGGTCCCCTTAAAATTATCTAGGCTTCCTTATCAGATAGATAAAACCTGTTGTTGGAGCCATGGGTTTAATGGAGAGAGATTGGGTGTTAGAGTACAGTAGACCTATCCACTCAGTAGTTGCGCTCCCTGGGGCAAGTCACTCTTTCAAGCACCTGCGACGGTGACTGGTACATAGTAATTTGTGAGGACAAAACTTCTCTGAACCTAGCTCTTCATCTTTAAGAGGAGGGTAATAGCAATTCCTATTTCCTAGGGTCATTGTGAGGATGAGAGAGATTGCATGGTCAGGGACATAGCGCAGTGTGTGGCATATGGTCCGTGCTTGGTAAATGAAAGCTGTCACAACAGCCGCCAGACTTTCCTGTGTTTTATAGCCTAGCACTGAGCTCTATGCTTTGCATTCATTACCTCATTTAACCTTACCACACTCTTGCCATCAAGGAGGCATTTCTGTCGGGTTTAGGACACAACACAGAGTTGTGATTAAGAGCATTCACCCTGCAGCCTGCCAGCCTGCCACTGTCTAGCTGTGTCATTGGGCAAGTTCCAGAACCTCTTGAAGCATCCTTTTCTTCATCTGTTTAGTGGGTATGTTAACAGGATGCCCACCTCAGAGGTGGTTGTGAGGATCAGATAAACTATTGTGTGTTAACTGCAGGGAGCAGTGCCTGATACACAATGTTGTTAGCTATTATTATTCTTGTCTTATAGACGAGGTCACTGAGACTGAAAGCAGTTGCATAATTTTTCTATTTGGTCACATATTTAGGAGTGAAGATGTGAACCCACGCAGTTACCTACCAGCACTTGCTTTCTTAATCATCATGCTGTATTTTCCCTCTCCACTGTCAACTATTTTACATGACTGAATATTGATAAAAATGCCCAGATGAAAAAAGGGTTAAAAAGGGTTAAAAAATCTGATAAAAAGGGTTGTGATCTGAACAATTACATCAGCGACAACCAGAGAGCTGCAAATGCCTAATTTTGTGGCCAAGCTGAAGATGAGTGATGGCCTTTGGAAAGGGCTTATTGAGGGTCCAGCAGAGCCTGGCCATGAGGCAATCACTTACTTTCTGGTTGCTGCCTAGAGTCTGGATGGCTTGTTGGTGCGCCAGGAAGCAGAGGTGAAGGGGTCGGTGGTTTTGTATTGCAAATTGTGGAATAAAGGAGAAACATGATTGCAGAAGTTCCCTGAAAATACAGGGAACCTGTCCAGAGTGATTTATTGCACCAGAGTTTCATCATTTCTTCCTGTCTAGGGGCTTCTCTTTGTAGGTTTGTGATGACCTCTCTCCCCAGAAAGGGAGCCTGAGTGTGACTCTTTTCTTGGTCTTTACTGGGTTTAAGTATTCCAATACACCTTCAGGTCAGGCTTAAGCGCACAAGGGATCTTCTTTGCGCTCACAGTTACTGAGTGCTTATGATGTGCTAGGAGCTGGTGATATAAATAGGAACAATAATTCCTAATATTTTAAGCCATAAGTCCAAGCATACTGTATCACTGAATCTAAGATGACAGCCATAACTTACACTTTTATTTCATGCACCACTAAGGAGAAAAACACTCCATCCAATAATCTATGTTGTATTATCCCTTGTAAGCCACCTTCCAATTTTTAGTGATGGTAAAATGTGGGAAATGTGCATCATAGAAGTGATGAAATACACTGTTTGCTCATTTGGTCCTCCCATCAACTCTACAAAGCAGATATTAATATACACCCCCTTTGAGAAGAGGAAACTGGTTCCAAGACATTAAATAGCTTGTCAAAGTTATACAGCTAGTAAGAGAGAGCAACAGTTTAAACCTAGGCAGCTTGGTGCAAGCCCAGGCTCTTCTGGGAACTTGCAAGTCATCTGTTCTCCAGGCACTTGAGGCAGAAGGCTCCGTGGCTCCTATAAATCCTTCCCTTCGTTCCTCAGCTGAGCCTCAGGCTTGTCTTTACACTTTCCAGCCTCCCTTGCTCCACAGGCTGACTCTCTAGCTGCTTTAAGAGGCCAGCAGGCCCCAGGAGATCCGTAATCCCCTTCCTGGATCTTTTCTGTACCGAAATTCTCTGGGTGCAAGCAACAGAAACTAACAATGACTTACATAAGCAGAAGGGGGAGTTGATTGGTGAGAAAAGAGGCAGCTGGCAGAATAGACAGGTAAGGGGGACCTAGGACAACACAAGGAATCTGAATGCATCTGCTTGAAGGGAAATTTATCAGCCATTTTTGTTTCATTTTCCTATAACTGTGTCACAAAGTTCAAGAGTCAACATTCCAGGCCAGAAAGTCTGGTTGGCCTGATGTGAGTTATGGCCGGGGATGCTCACTGGTGGCTCCAGTGGGAGTTCCCCAAAAGAGAATTTAAAGACTTCCCTGGTGGTCCAGTGGTTAAGACTCCGAGCTCCCAGTGCAGGGGGCCCGGGTTTGATCCCTGGTCAGGGAACTAGATCCCGCATGCCGTAACTAAAGGAGCCGCATGCTGCAAATAAAAGATCCCACAGGCCGCAGCTAAAAGTCCTCACGTGGCAACAAAGATCCTGCGTGCCGCAATTAAGACCTGGCACAGCCTAAATAAATAAATAAATAAACAAACAAATCAATAAATAAATCTTAAGAAAAAAGAGGAGAAAGGAAATTTGGATGAAGCGTGCAGGCTCTCGGGTCTAATTGCCTTCTCTTCTCAGCTGACTCTGCCTGCTAGCTGGGTGGCCTTGGGCAAGTTACCTAACCCCTCTGTACTTTTGTTCCTTCATCTGTAAAACGGGGATCACAACAGCCTTACCCCACAGGGTTTTGGGGGAGGGGGTGTGCAGGAGATAGTGCATTGCGCTCTGAACTTATTAAGGGCTTAATAAATAGTAGCTGTTGCTGTCTACTCACATGGCCAACGTTGAAGGCTATGGCTGTTTGTTGCAGAATCTTCCTGATACCCAGAGCTTCATGCATTATTTTTTTTCCCAGAAGTACCTTGAGTCCCTAAGTTTGGAAATACCTCGTGTTTGATTTTCTGGAGCTCCTGCTTGACGCTCAGATTTTCTATCTGAAATACCTAATATCTGACAGTGGTATATAAATGGATAGTTTCTAAAGCCATTCCACGTATGCCTTATTTGATTTGCTCCGCGATTTGTCCTCTGTGTCCAGCACTGCGGTAGTGTCTATGATTTATATGCAAGGACAAAAGATCTTTATCATTCATAAGCTCATGAGTTACTAGGTCAGGGATTTCCAACCTTTGTACCACTGATATTTTGTCAGTTCTCTGTTGTCGGGCCTGTCCTGTGCACTGTAGGATCCCTGGCTTCTATTCCTATATGCCAATAGCAAAGTTGCATCCCCCTCACTAGTTATGAAAACACAAAAATGCCTCCAGACACTTCCAAATGTCCTCTGGGAAGTCAATATCGCCCCCTTGTTGAAAACCACTATTCTAGGTGAATAGAAGCTCTAGAAGACCCTGCCTATGTCTGTCTGGTTCATCCTTGAATTCCCAGGGCCTGGAAGAGTAGCTGGCACGTACTAGGTGCTTAATATTTGCAAAATGTTCAAATAAACCTGAATCACAGCCATCTTCTACTAAAAATATAACAAACCAACAAAACCCCACCTCCACCTTCCCCTACCACTTCCTAAGTCAAGTTCAGACTCCTTAGCTGACATCCAAAGCCCTATAAGACACGGGTCCAGCCTACATTCTCAGTCTTGTGCTCCTATGAGGTCTAAGGCAGTCCCCATGGACTCATTTCACCATATTTATTTTTTGCAAAACAAACCCAGCTGTTTGGCGAGAAAGCGCTCCAGCCAGCTGCATTTCTCCTGCCCTAAGAGATCTGTTTGGAAAACTCTCAAACAAATATTTCAGTCATCAATGTGACACTAAGGGGTAAACCCTACATGAATAAGAGGTGATAACGCTTTATCATACAAGAGTAAAGCTGACTCTCCTTGCCTGACACACATTTGAAACGGTACAGCTGAGGCTGTGGTTGGAAAGAGCCCAAGTTCAAGAAAGCCTTCCTGTCATTTGTGTCTCCCTCCCTGACTTCTGGGATGGGGATGGGTGTGTGTGTGTGTGTGTTGTGAGGGTGTGGTTCTCCAGGTCTGAATTTCAACCCTTCATATCTATCCACTAGGCGCGGTCCTGAGTTTATAGCAGGAGGCCCGATCTCTCAGCTCTGGCTCTTTTGGGGTCCTTCTAGGTCCCACGAAAGGGTTTCTAGGGACTTCGGTGCAGAGAGATGCACAGAGCGGATAAAACCAAGGCGAGGAACAGAACACGTGTGGCTTTTCCAGCAGGGATGGTTCTTGTTTAAACTTTGGTTTTACATTTGTTTTGATATTTGAATTTGAAGCAAGGCCAGGAAAGAGGAAAATCTGTAATTATAATTGCTTCTTATCCTGTTAAAATGAAGCTCTAAAATGAAATGGCAGGTTAGAGTGGAGGCAAAACAGCAATGGGCTCTGGGGTCAAGTGACTGAATTCCAGTTCAGGTTCTGTAACTGAGCTGCACCCTATGGGGCCTTCCCGGGACAGACCCCTCCCCCATATCCTCCACTTCAGCTCCTCTCTGAAGCGGCTAGGTAACAGTATCGGATGCACATTTCCTGAGCTGTTTTACAGAGGCTAAAAGCCCCACCAAATGGAAAATGTTAACTACACGAGCACAGAGCCCCCAGGCCTCCTGAGCCTAAGGATTGATAATGTTAACTCCTGTGACAACGCCCTGTTACCTCCCCATCAACCAGAGAATCGTGCACAAGCTGATCACATACCCTGGGATGTCCCTCCCCCACCTGGCCTTTAAAAATACTTTGCTGAAAAAAAAAGTGCTTTGCTGAACCCCATCCTGGAGTTCTGGTGTTTTGAGCACTAGCTGTCCTGGTCTCCTTGCTTGGTGTCCTGCAATAAATGCTGCACTTTCCTTTACCACAACCTGACGTCAGTAGATTGGCTTTACTGCATGTGGGTGAATGGACCCAAGTTTCATTCAGAAACAGAGCCTCCACTGGTTTAGTGGCAGACCCCAAGTTTGGCACTTGGTTCTGAATCAAGATTGACACCCTTTGTTCTATTAATCTTTGACCTCTTAGCATCCTCCTTGCTCCAGAATGAGCCAGGTCATCTGCCTCTGGGAGTTTCTGTAGCTCAAGAGTTGGTGAAGAGCCGCCTCCAGAATCCCAGCCCAGTTTCCAGCCACATTTTGATTGGTAACCCCGAAGAAAAAAGGAAAAGGAGTGCAAGATTTTTATTTCAAATCCCAGCTCTACTGCTCACTGGCTGTGTGACATAACTTCACCTCTATGAATTGCAATTGTTTTTGAGTTTTTTGTTTTTGCTTGTTTTTACCTTTAAAGGGGAATAGTATTTGCCAATCTACTAGGGTTACATTAGCAGCTATGATTCTTTGGTCACAAGCAAAAGAATCTGGTTCTGAATTGCTTAAGCCAAAAGGAATTAATTAGAAAAATATGGAGTAGCTTCCAGTATAGAAAGGAACAGACAGTACCAACTATCTGGGCATCTCCAAAGGTCTTCTTGGTAGCACAAACCTCTTGAAGATTATATTAGAATTCTCCAGAGAAACAGAATCAATAGAATTTGTCTCTCATCTATCTATCTATCTATTGATCTATCTATATATTGACCTATCTATCATCTAGCTATCAAAGAGTTTTATTATAAGGAATTGGCTCACACAATTATTGAGGCTGAGAAGTCCCACTTCCTCCTGGAGATCCAGGAAAGCTGGTGGTGTAATTCCAGTCCGAGTTCGAAGGCCTGAGAACCAAGAGGGCTGATTGGGTAAGTTCCAGTCCAATGCAGAAGGCCAATGTCCCAGCCTGAAAACAGGAAGAGATCAAATTTTCCCTTACTCCACCATTTTTTCTATTCAGACCTCCAGCAGATTGACTGAGGCCCATCACATTGGGGGGAGCAAAGTACTTTACTCCGGCCACCTGGTGGTCCAGTTAAGTTGACACATAAAATTAACCATCACGGGGCTTCCCTGGTGGCGCAGTGGTTGAGAGTCCGCCTGCCGATGCAGGGGACGCGGGTTCGTGCCCCGGTCCGGGAAGATCCCACATGCCGCAGAGCCCATGAGCCATGGCCGCTGAGCCTGCGCGTCCGGAGCCTGTGCTCCACAACGGGAGAGGCCACAGCAGCGAGAGTCCTGCGTACCGCAAAAAAAAAAAAAAAAAAAATTAACCATCACGGTGGTCTCACCCAGGTGCCAACATTGGACTAAACAAACCTCGGTGGTTTTCATGGTCCTTGCATCATTTCACTTAAGAGTCAGAGTCCCAGGAAATAATCTGATTGGTTATTAGGTCTTGTGCCTGTCCCTACTGTATTGGGGTAGTGAGAAAAATGAACTGGCAGCAATACCCAGCACATAATAGCTGTTCCCTATATGGTAGCTATTATTATTTTTGTCTCTCTTGTCTCTGTGCCTTATTATCAGTAACTCAGTGAATCATCATAGAATGTCTTTGCAACCTGATTATCCTGAAAACAACTCCCTCAACACCCACCAGCCAAATTTGCTTCTTCCCCAGCAACAATATATACAATTTAGGTGTTAAACAGTGTGATAACAGTTATTTCAGTTCTTGCCATAGTGTTTACCAATTTTCAGAAGTCTTGCCTCCAGGAAACACCAGGAGTTCTCACTCTGTGAAAGTAATGCTCCAGGTTACTCTTCCTAATACAACAAGCCAGAGCTCTACTAGCCCTTCTCCCTGCCCACCCCATTAGAGGTACAGCCAAGTCCTAACCAGGGAGGAAGGGAGCCTGGGGGTGGAGCCTGTTGGGGTGGAGCCTGAGCCTTCTGGTTGACAGATCAGCCTGCACTAGATCTTGCGTTTCTTTGGGCCCCAAGGCTGTACTTTGACACTTGTCTCATCTAAAAATGACTCATAATTTTCATAACAACATCATGTTCATATATTATCTGAACAAATAATGAAAAGATGCCACTTTTGACAGTTATGCAAAGGGGAAAGTACTGTCTCTCCTGTCCCCCTAAGTACACTTTTGTCCCCTTCCCCCTACTCTCCATTTCAAACTGGACTGGAGCAGGTGCCCCTTACGACCACCCCTCTAGCCCATGAACACTTCTGCAAAATCTTGGACAGGTTGCAATAGCTTTGAAAGAGAAGAAAAGATCAGCTCCCAGGTGCCAGCTTGCTAGTAAGGATCTGTTTTCCTCCTTAACAATACCAGTATGATTACAAGTGCATGATGTATAGGACTTCCCCACATTAGCAACTTTTTTTTTTTTTTTCTCTAAGAGGTAGCCTACTGCACTGGGCTTAGGACCAAAAGATATGAGTTAAAATTCATGTGGTAGATTGTATTGTTGACTTTAATTCTTCACTCCTCTCTCTAGCCATGCCTTTTGCCTTATGACTTTTATTTTCTTCCACTAACAGAGTGGAAAATAATTTCCCACTCTTCTAATTCAGGTACAGCCAAGTGACTTTCTTTAGCCAAGAGAATGAGGCAGAATTGACATTGTGCCAATTCTGAGACTACACCTTCTGAGGCCTTGCATGCTTCCCTTTGCTTTCTTGCTTCTCTGCCATGCCAGGAGAACATGCCTGGGATATAGCCCACCAGATAAAAGGCACACGGAGCAGAACAAAGCTACCCCAGCTAACCCTTGGCCCACCCCCAGCCAACTCACAGAACTTGAGCTACATATATGCTTATTACTGTGTGACGTTGAGATAGTGGGGATATTTGTTACACAGCAGAACTGAAAATTTATATTTGGTCCATACATCCAGTTTCTGCTGCTTTGTCCTTGGGTGACCTTGGTCATGTCTGTTTCCTCAACTTTTTCAACAAGGGATTGAACTACAAGATTCCGAAAGGTCTTTTAATCTCTGAAATACTCAGTATCTTCTCCAAACCTCCAATAATCCCACTAGTGGATTATCCCCCAGTATCTTTGGGTTGAGCTTTTATTGCATTGTGCTAGTAATTTATTGAGGTGTTTGCCTCTCCTCTTCACAGTGAGATCCAGACAGATCAGCTGTGTCTTATTCACCTCTGCAGCCCAAGGGTCCATCTCAGTGCGGGAACATATGAGTTCTCAGTTAATGTTTGTTGTAGAAATAACTAAATGGCTGAGGAACCACCTAGAGGCAAGTTCATTTACCTTCCTTCCTCAGAGACGAACAAAATTTTCAGATTCACTGGAGTACATGCATGTTATCCCTTATGCAGTGATGACTTGATCAATCAGCAATTGTTTTCATTTAATTAATTTACAGCATACTTATTCAATGCATACAATGTGTCAAACTACCTTTAAATTTTCATTTATCTATTTCTTTTTTTTTTTTTTGTGCTACGTGGGCCTCTCACTGTTGTGGCCTCTCCTGTTGCGGAGCACAGGCTCCGGATGCGCAGGCTCAGCGGCCATGGCTCACGGGCCTAGCCGCTCCGCGGCATGTGGGATCTTCCCGGACCGGGGCACGAACCCGTGTCCCCTGCATCGGCAGGCGGACTCTCAACCACTGCGCCACCAGGGAAGCCCCATTTGTCTATTTCTTTACCTAGCTATCTATGTGGTTAGCCAACTATCAAAAGGCAATACATGCAAATAATAGAAAGTAAGTACTGTATGGGACTTCCCTGGTGGTGCAGTGGTTAAGAATCTGCCTGCCAATTCAGGAGATATGGGTTCGAGCCCTGGTCCGGGAAGATCCCACATACCGCGGAGCAACTAATCCCATGTGCCACAACTACTGAGCCTGCGCTCTAGAACCTGCAAGCCACAACTACTGAGCCCATGTGCCGCAACTACTGAAGCCCACACGCCTAGAGCCCGTGCTTTGCAACAAGAGAAGCCACCGCAATGAAAAGCCTGCACACCACAACGAAGAGTAGCCCCTGCTCGCTGCAAATAGAGAAAGCCCACGCGCAACAACGAACACCCAATGCAGCCAAAAATTAATTTAAAAAAATTTAAAAGTAGCAATCCTTTATAAAAAAAGTATTATAAAAGAATATCTAGTAAAAATTGTCTCTCCTGCTCTTCATGTTTCATTCCCTAGGTCATAGTTTCTTGGGTATTGTAAAGATTGTAAAAATATCTTGTGGGCGTACAAGCAAATATGCACCTATCATTCCATTTCTACTCTTCCTTATGCAAATAGGGCATTTTCCACATTATTTTGTATTTTACCTTTCTCAGCTAAATTTCCTTAAAGATAGTACCATATTTGGTAGGTATAACTCTGTCTTGGTATTTTAATAGCTGCATAGTATCCCATTTTATGGTTACATTATAATTTAAGCAATCCTGTTGTAGGCTTTTAGGTTATTTCCAGTCTTTAGCAAAACTGTTTTGAAAACCTTGGCTTGATCTGGGACCAGCAGGGATGGGCACTTGGCCAAGAGGCAAACTGAGAGTGACATTCAAGCCCGTACTCCACTCATCAGAACAGGAACCCTAGTGTAACACTGTGTCCCCCAGATGTACGTGTGTCGCAAAGGGAAGCTCCCTGGCCTCGCCCCTCTAAAAGTCTTAAAGAAGCAGTCCTCTTAACCTAGCACCCAGCCAATCCCAGAGACCATAAATCATCTCAGTGAGATGACTAGTAGCCACCATGAACTACCACAGAGACTAACTACTCATAAGGAATAGTTGATTATGAAGAGGAAGAACCAAGTAAGAGCTAAGCTACTGAGTAGGAAGCTGGATGAAGGGTTGGGACTTGAGAAAGGGCCAGGAAAAATCGAGGGTGCTAGAGCTGTGAAGTGCCCCACAACTAGAGAGAAGGAGGGGATGCACAGGGGGTAGGGGAGTGATGCTGAGCATTGGCCCCTGGGTAGATGGGGGAACCACAGAGGGTCAGTTTGAGGGTTCCTGAAAGTTAACAGAAAAAGGAAGAAGTTAATGGCTGCAAATAGAATCATGAACACCTGGTGAAAAAATGGAAAACTTTTATTTAACCTTTTTTTTTCCCCCCTCAAAACCTTTTAACTTTTTTCAAAAAAAGGAGAAAAGCTATTTCCCCCAAACTCTTCTCCTTCCTATGTTCTCACGTCTTTAAATACACCAAACATGATAATTTTATGAGCAAAGCACATTATACATAATACATTTTTATGTTTCAAAGCTTACAAAATGACTTAAGTTCCATAAAGAGTGTTAAAATTTAAAAAAAAAAAGAGAGAAATGCATATATTTCAGTTTTCCCACATTTCTGCTTCATCTGCTCTCCTCCATCGCAGTGGATTTTTTCTCCCTGGCTTCAAAATTGGGGGAAATTTTATAACTGTAATCTTCAAGCTTCCCTTCCAGGATGACCTTTTCTGTTCTCCAGAGCAGACCTGGACTCTAATTCCAGCTCCACTATATGTTTGCATTGTGACTTCCAACGAGTCATTTAATCTTCCTAATCTTTATTTTTGTATCTGGAAAATGGAAGCAATACTACTACTTACCCTACATTGCAATGATAACGTGATATGCATTAAGTAGCTGGTACAGTTCTTGGTGTGCATTAGATTGGCTGAATGTTCTGTCTCCATTTCCTAACGTCCTTCAGGAAATGCTGCCCATGGTCTTGGGCCAGTTGTCCCATTCCTTCTTGCTAACCTGGCTGGGGTAGAAATTAGGTAGTGGTATTTAGAAAAAGACAAAGAAGGGGTCTGGAGTCTAGAGAAAATGACTGCAAGTAGATCTTAAGCAAAGAGGTGACATCAGAAAAAAGAATTAGAGATCATCTGTAGTTACATTGGAGAAGACAGGCCTTTTGGAAGGGGCAGGGTGCATCTCTAGAGTGACCAACTGTCTCAGTTAGCCTGGACCTGAGAAAGGTCCCAAGATGTGCGACTTTCATTGTTAGAACCGGGAAAGACCCAGGCTGGCTAGGATAAGTTAGTCATCGTATGCCTTAAGCTTTTGCAAGTCCTGAAGTATCCTGCCCATGCCCATGAAGGAGTGGGTGGACTTACTGTAAACATGATGGCTGAATAATCTGCATTTTTTGCTGGAGAAATATTGAAAGGGCAGATGAGAGAGCAGTGGGCCAAGGAAACACTGGCAATGAGGGAGATAACAACCAGGGAATGACTCAACTGCCCTAATTGGCCAGGCGGGTCCCCATCCTCCATCACAGATCCACTTGTCTTCCTAAAGAAGCTTCAAATTGGATTAAAAAGGACATCCTTCCCTAAGCAAGGACAAAGACTCCTCCACCAGAGAAGTGAAGAAGCTGGGCTGCTCAGATGAGACCTCTGATGTCCTCAGAGGCCCTGCAGAAGCTAAGGTGGAGTTTCCCTACAGAGGAGGAAGAGGAACTGGGGAATGAAAAAAATCCATCAAGGCTATGCCTCCAGGGGGACGCTCAGATCCGTGTGGGAGGATCATTAGAGACACAATAAAGTAACCGGGCATTTGTTTTTGAGTATTCATGCATTCTGTCCTGGCCTTACTCAGGCCTCTCCCATCCACTCCGGGGACAGAGGTGCTGACTGGCCTGGTGTTTGGGCTGCCATCAACTCCCAGGGATGCCTGACATGTGCTGATCTGCCTTGGGAGTTGTTGCTCTCTGCTCTCTCCAAATCGACTCCTCTTTCAAAGTCTGTGTTTGTCTTTTAAAGTGTCTGTTTTCAGAAATCAGAGGCCTGGAAGAGCTACCCTTCACTGCAGAAAGGAGAAAGGGAATGATGTTCTCCAGGCCAGCTCTTGGACCTTGCAGACTGGGGGTCATCCGTGTGCGCGTGTGATTGGAACATCCATCCAAACACCAAACAGCCCGTCTTCTCTCTTTCGAGGGAAGGGAAATAAAGCCACGGTTAGGGGCAGGCAGGACCACGGGAGCCCTTCCAGCTGCAATCAAAGGTTCACTTGGTTCTTCAGGTAATCTGGAAAGGAGGAAGCTGGTTGGATAATGTGTGAAATGTTATCACCCTGATGGAATTATTAAGGACTCTCAAGCTCATCTCCAGACATCCGCTTGACGGAGATGCATGTAGATCACAAACATTGCCCTCCTGACATGCAAGAGAGAGGGAGGTTTTCAGGTCTGCCTATTTTGCTCTCATGTATATTTCATGGCATCCAGGGTCAATGGAGCTTCTGGACATCTTCCAACGATCTCAGACTTTCTGGAGCCAAGAGCCACATCCTGCATTTGAAGGGACAAGTTGTGTAATATGGAGAGATAATAACCCACGTTTCCATTTACCCACTAAAATGTTTGGGACGAAGGATGAGAGAGATCAGCAAGGTTGTCCTAAAACAGTTAGGAACAGAAGGAAAATCACTATGTAAATATCTGGTACATAAACTACCTTGCCTTAAGGTAACCATCCAGTCTTCAGCAGCAAAATATGTGGGGGTGGAGGAGTTCTCCAGTGCCCCTGACTGCTGACATAATTTCTGATTTCTGCTTCTTTGTTGAAACTCCATAACCGTATTACAAAGGATATCAAAGGCCTCATCTCTCAGAAAAGCTCATCTTATCTAGCTCCAAACTTTCTCTGCTCTAACTACAACCATGGAGACTAAAAAGATCAACCTTTTCATCATGTTTTCCTGTTTTTACGCTCATCTTAATCCATTTGATTTCCCCAGCCAAGTTCGTGTCCCCAGTTTTCAGATGAGGAAACCAAGGTTTGGTGATCTTTGGACTTTCAGGCAAAGTTTCAAAGTTTAATGTCAAAGTTGAGCATCAAGAAGAGAAATCCAATCCCTTTTCTCTCCTCATTGGGGATAGACAGTTGTCACTAGTCAATGAACTCTGTGATTGGTTTCCTCTTTCTTGGGATTTTCATGTTTTCACCACCCCTAAGGGGAAGACTCTGCTTCTTGGCGGTCATTGACCCAGTTGCCTGAAGTCTGAGCTGGTGTTGATCATGACCAATCCTCATGGACACACATGACCGATGGTGATGGGGAGAAGCAGCTCACTGCTCCTGATTTGGAGATCTAATCCTGCTGCTGAGGCATCCTCCCTTCTATGAGCTTCACGTTTCTCATCTGTAAAATGGAGACAATAGGACTCCCTACCTCCTGGGTTTGTTTTGAAGGACCAATGAACTGATAGGAATATTTGTTTGCCCATTACTCATTGAGCTAAATAGGGTGCTGATTGTAAAGTGCTTAACAGGGAGCCTGACACATAGTAGGTACTCAGCAAATATTACCTGCCCACTCTGCCTAGAGTTGGATGTTCTCCTCCAGTTCTATGTGCTGTGGACCTAAGTATTCTAAGAGGGTTTGTGAATCCCACCTTTGGTTCTAATAACTTTTCCTGCTTCCTTACTCTTATCTTTTGATTCTTTCCACGTGCAAAGCTAATTCCTGAATTCTGATTCCCATACAGAGAACAGGTCACATTTGTTCCCTCCCCGCAAATATACATTGAAGTCCAAACTCCCAGTACTTCAGAATGTGACCTTATTTGGAGGTAGGGTCTTTACAGAGGTAATCAAGGTAAAATGAGGTCGTTAAGGGGGGCCCTAATCCAATATGACTTACGACTAGTGTTCTTGTAAAAGGGGGAAATTCAGACACAGAAGCAGACACACACAGAAGGAAGATGATGTGAAGAGGGTGAAGGTGGCCACGTGACAGGAGTGATGCATCTATAAGTGAGGGGACACCTGAGGCTGCCAGACGCTAGGAGAGAGGCCCGGAACAGTTCCTCCCCTAGTGTTCTCAGAGACAGTGTGTTTCTGCCCACACCTTGATTTTGGACTTCCGGCCTCTAGAACTGTGAGATAATAAAATTTGATGTTTTAAGTCACCTAATTCATGCTACTTTGTTATGGCAGCCCTAGGAAACAAACACACCAGGAGTTGAAGACGGGCTCATCTAGACTTTTCTGGCTTGGGGGTGAGGCCCAATTCAGAATTCTGCCGTGGCCTCTGTTCTATGACCCAGTTGATGCACGCTTCACAGCCTGGCCTTTTCAGCCCAAATCTTCTAAATCTAATCTACTGCAGAAAGCCAAGCTGGGTATAGAAACACACACACACACATACACACACACACACACACACACACACACACACACACACACGGAGTCTCTATCTGAAATGCAAATTAAACAGCAAATAAGGAGAGGACATATTTAGGTCAGGAGGCTGACCTGTAGATAAGGTCTTCCAGACCCTTGCTCAGAAACAAGATATTTTGGGAAGAGCTCAGATATATAGGCAGCATCCAGGGTAAAATCCAGCTTTACTGCTCAACTGCCATGTGAATGTGGACAAGTTCCTCACCTGAAAAATGAAAATACTAATAGTATTGACATCACAGCGTTATTATAATGTTGAATGAGAAGCCATAAGCATCGTTTCGATCACAGTGCTAACTAGATAGTACTCTTATTAAAGAGTAGTTATTAATAATGCAATTGCTGTTGTGTTCTAAAGAATGAAACAGTCACACCTTGTTTCCCCAGAGTTTTCTTTCCTAATTGCATGCCTTATTAAAGACATTTGAAAAAGATGGAGAGAGAACCTACTGGCCTAATTCTTTCAACTATCCAGGAAGGATGGTTCAGTGGGTCTGTTTTTCCTATGCAATAATGAGTGAATCACACAATGTGCATTTTTGCATGTGAAGATGGACTTTCCAATAAACCAGGAGTGACAGCGTTTGAGTGGTTTGTCAAGTGGCAGTGGAGGCTTGTGCATTTAGTGCTCTCCTGTGATGTCACCAGCATCCTGACCAATAGCATGATGTGGCAACAATTCTAGGAGCAAATCAGTGTAATAAGCACAGAGTACAGATGGAATATGGGTTGCCATTCTCCACTCTGTGCCCAGGCAGACATTGCTAATCGATCATGGAACTCCTTCCCACTGAATTTGTTCATGGACATAGAATCTTAAGAACTCAGCCACTCTCACACAATCATAGTCAGCCTTCAGTTGGAAAGATATTTGCTGTCTCTATCTCAGGAAAAAAAGAGAAGACCCTAACTGATTTATGTCTCTTTGGTGGGGCAAAGAGGAGGCAAGTCATCCAACCACAAAATGTGATGGCCATAGTGGGGAGGAAATGTAGGGCTTTGGGTGTGAAGGTTATTTGAGGTCAGAAATGGGAGGGTATGTAAGCAGGTAATGAATCATACCCAGGGATAATTAATTCAGATATCCTAGAGAAAGAAAGAACTCACAGCAAAGACTTCAGGACAAAGAAGGAGAATGATGCGTGACTGTTGGAGTTCCACGTAGATGCCACACTGGTGGTGCCCAAGGAATTATTCAAGCCGGGATATAAATACTTGCTGAGCTAGTACTTAGGTGCCAGAGACTCTCCTAGGCACTTCCATGGGCATTTTCTCATTCATCCTTCACAATAACTCTATAAGGTAGGAAGTATTCTCATTTTACAGATGAAGACACAGAGATTCAGAAAGATAAGGTAACTCACCCAAAGTCACAGATGTGTGCTACCTGCATTTTGAGTCTTTTCCTTTTTCTTTTATATTACAGCTGAAGTTCATATTTTTAGATCTTGAAGGCTTTTCAGACTACTAATAAAATGCAAAATAATAACAACAATAGCAACTATAAGAAAATGCAAAATAATAAGATACTAATAAAATACAAAATAATAGCAGCAATAACAGCTACAAGAAATAAGAAAGATTCCATAAATTTTGCCATGTTGGCTGACATTTTTACATGATAACAAGGACATTCAAGGTAGGAGCTAATAGATACACAGACTAGAAATGGAGGTAAAAGATACCAAAACAACTCTTGAAAGGAGGGACTGAATCTGTTTATAGCAACTCTGTCTATGCCAAGGTCAGAGTCAATGCAGAGTAACAAGATGGTGGTACCCCATCACTGGAGGGTGTATTGGCAGTAAATGAGAGACAGGACAACACAATCGTGTGTGGCTCCTGATGCCTGGGTCTGGGCCCCGGCTTCACCTCTTCCTAGCTATGTCACTTTTTAACCATATTACCTTGGGCGAGGTATGGTGTGTCCAAATGCAGATCAAGAGAGAGAAACGGGGAAGAGTTTTGTGTGTTGTTACACTCACAGCTCCCTGGGGAGAAACAGCATGCCACGCAGGGCCACTAGGGGAGGCACCTGGTCCATTATGAGGCAGAGGGAAGGAGGGACTGTGGGCAGGCACCTTTATTGTGGTTTCTTTGGGAAGGAAAGGGAGAGGCAGGGCAAGCGGGTGTAGGATTGGCTCATTTGAATAATTTCAGTGGACTCTGGGGCATAGTCACTGTCCCAGGTTACCTGGCCTGGGATGCTTGGGGTGGACAAATCTGTCTGGAGTGTAAGCCCATTGCAGAGGTGCTTGAGGTGTGAACTTGTCTGCTCAAGGAGAACTGACTAGCCTCTAGCCAGGGCCTCCAAACTGGGTCAAGACAGCATTTTATTTTGTTTTTGTTTTTGTTTTTGCGGTACCCGGGCCTCTCACTGTTGTGGCCTCTCCCGCTGCGGAGCACAGCCTCCGGACGTGCAGGCTCAGCGGCCATGGCTCACGGGCCTAGCCACTCTGCGGCACGTGGGATCCTCCCGGACTGGGGCACGAACCCGTGTCCCCTGCATCGGCAGGCGGACTCTCAACCACTGCGCCACCAGGGAAGCCCCCCTCTGCCTCCTTTTAAAGGTGACTGTACTCTCTTAAAATATGGCAACCATATAATTTTTCATGCTTTGCCGCAACAGATGCAAAGTGGGTTGTCACCCCCACATGAAACCAGAGAAAGGTCATGTGACCGTTACCCCAGCCCCATCCTTAACTTGCTTCGTATCAGCCACACACCGTCTCTGAGCCCCAGTCTCCTCATTTGTCAAACTGCCTGGACAAACTCTGAGGCTCCGACATCCCACAAGGTTCTGATGCTCTGTGCCTTCAAGAGTGGCTCAGGCCAGTTGAGGATGTGGCTGTGGAATCAAGCAGGAACCACAGAGTGGAGGCATCCTGTGTCCTTCTGTCTGTACCACTCTGTCCACCCCTGGACGCTGGCTCTCAGCTCTGGTGCTTGTACCCTCTGTCCCGCCCCCCACCAGATGCCTAGAGAAGAAATAGAGATGTGTTATCAACCAAAGAAATGGAGATAAATATAGCCCTTGTTGGATTAATATCCCCAGGATTACTCATGTCTCCTTCAAAGTGAAGCAAAGATCATGTGCCGCCTGACAACCACCCATCTGGACTGAGAAGAGTCGCCATATGGATGGTTCTCGCTAATTATAGTTAAACACTGAAGGGAGGGGTTCCAACGTGGAGCCTCGTCAGATCAAGATCAGAACCCTTTTACCAAGAGTTTAGTGGAAAGGCTGTGTGGTTACTCTGCTCAGACTCTCCCAGGCACATTCAGACATGCCATCCAATCTTTCTGGAATCAACTTTCTCCAACACAGATGTGGAAGAATAATACTGGTCCTTCCTTATTTTAAAAAGGGGTTAACCACAGTGACCTCTATGCCAAATAAAGAGCCAATCAAGATCCTGGATCATAAATCAAGTAAATAATCAATAACTTAATAAATGCACATTTTGTGGTTCCTATTATGAACCTGAGTCTTTGTCTAGTTATACTGGGACATGGATTCATACAAAAGATGTTAAGAAAAAAAAATTTTTTTTTTTGGCTGGTCCCAGACAAAACCACCCAGTGAATCATTCTGATCCCAGAAAGGAAACTCCTTTGGTGAAAGCATGTAGCAACCTACAGTATTGCTTTCTTAAAATAGTTGGAGATTGCTTTCTCTCCATCCCAAGAGGATGACCAACTTGGAAGATGAGAAATGCATTTCCTACATACGTGCCATTAGACCATCACCAAGAGCCATCAATTTAGCTGTGGACCAAATGTTAGGCAGGGGATTCAGTTTGGGGTGAGAAAGGTGAAATGCTCAAATTGTGGATGAATTTTCATCAGTGTCTTCATTCTGTCTGTACCACTCTGTCCACCGCTGGACACTGGCTACTCTCCCCCCTCATTCCACCATCAAAGTAGGACTGCTTTCCCATGGAGGCTCAAACTTCCATGCCTTCCAAAGTCAGGTAGGCAACTTATATAACTAAAGTGGAACAGGCATAAGAAAACTCACAAGGGTCTCTCAGTGTTCATTAATTTACCCACTTTTCTTAAAGATGTGGCCACAAAGAAATACTTTTCTTCTAAAACAAAAACAGCAATGAATGTATGGTGATAACCGACAATGATACCTGACCCTAGGGTTTGGTAGAGAGTAGGGTGTAGGAGGGATGGTTATAAACTGAAGAGTATGTGCCCTATTTCAAGGGAGCACTTCTAAGGAGGAAGCCTATAGTTACCATTTGCCAACCAAGGCCCAATAGTGCCGGATCATCTGAATTTTCTAGAGGTACTCTCAACTAGGGTATATATACGCAATCTTCTGATTTTTTTTCTTGACTCAAAGTTTTAGCAAATACTTGAAGCTATTCTACTAGTATTGAAAAAATATAGGCATAGTCTTTGTTCTGGCTTAGCTGAAGGGACAGGATGTAAACCAAGTACTCTCAGGGGCCATCTTGTTGACTTAGGGAGAGAGCTTATCAAAAATGACAAACATTTTAGATAAGGAGAGTGGGGCTAAGAGCTGGTGAGAAGCTGAGTCCTGGTGATGTCATTTGAACCCCTGGAATCAGCCACACCTGAAGTTTCTGACATCCCTGAATTTCCAATTGCATAGCCTAACAATTTCTTCTTTTTACTTAAATCAGTCTGAGTTATGGTTTACTTGCAACTAAAAAAAAATTCTAATCCATACAGACTTCAGGATCATCCATAAATAGTTGATAACAGGATTGTTCAATACGACACGTCGAGGACCTGCTGTAGTTTGAAATGACTGGAAAAGAAAGTGTATTGGGGCCAGAGCAAGCTGCACAGATAGAAAGGAGCTGCATCGCAAAGAACCTAGGATGCTTTCCTTAAAAGTTTACTTCTTGAGGAAGAACTTCAAGATGGTGGAGGAGTAAGACATGGAGATCACCTTCCTCCCCACAAATACATCAGAAATACATCTACATGTGGAACAACTCCTACAGAACACCTACTGAACGCTCGCAGAAGACCTGACTTCCCAAAAGTCAAGAAACGCCCCACGTACCTGGGTAGAGCAAAAGAAAAAAGGAAAAACAGAGACAAAAGAATAGGGACGGGACCTGCACCAGTGGGAGGGAGCTGTGAAGGAGGAAAGGTTTCCACACACTAGGAAGCCCCTTCACTGGCAGAGACGGGAGGTGGCGGGGGGGAAGCTTTGGAGCCATGGAGGAGAGCACAGCAACAGGGGTGAAGAGGGCAAAGCGGAGAGATCCCCACACACAGGATCGGTGCCGACTGGCAGTCACCAGCCTGAGAGGCTTGTCTGCTCACCCGCCGGGGTGGGCGGGGCTGGGAGCTGAGGCTCTGCCTTAGGTCGGATCCCAGGGAGAGGACTGGGGTTGGCGGCGTGAACACAGCCTGAAGGGGGCTAGTGCGCCACAGCTAGCCAGGAGGGAGTCTAGGAAAAGGTCTAAAGCTGCAGAAGAGGCAAGAGACTTTTTCTTCCCTCTTTGTTTCCTGGTGCGCGAGGGGAGGGGATTAAGAGCGCCGCTTAAAGGAGTTCCAGAGACGCACGCGAGCCGTGGCTAAAAGTGCGGACCCCAGAGACGGCCATGAGACGCTAAAGCTGCTGCTGCCGCCACCAAGAAGCCTGTGTGCGAGCACAGGTCACTAACCACGCTGCCCCTCCCGGGAGCCCGTGCAGCCCACCACTGCCAGGGTCCCGGGATCCAGGGACAACTTCCCCGGGAGAACGCATGGCGTGCCTCAGGCTGGTGCAATGTCACGCTGGCCTCTGCCGCCACAGGCTCGCCCCGCATCCATACCCCTCCCTCCCCCCGGCCTGAGTGAACCAGGACACCCTAATCAGCGGGTCCTTTAACCCCGTCCTGTCTGGGTGGGGAACAGAGGCCCTTAGGCGACCTACATGCAGAGGCAGGGCCAAATCCAAAGCTGAACCCCGGGAGCTGTGCGAACAAAGAGAAAGGGAAATCTCTCCCAGCAGCCTCAGGAGCAGCGGATTAAACCTCCACAATCAAACTGATGTACCTGCATCTGTGGAATACATGAATAGACAGCAAATCATCCCAAAATTGAGGCTGTGGACTTTGGGAGCAACAGTAGACTTGGGGTTCGCTTTCTGCATCTAATTTGTTTCTGGTTTTATGTTTATCTTAGTTTAGTATTTAGAGCTTATTATCATTGGTAGATTTGTTTATTGATTTGGTTGCTCTCTTCCTATATAGATATATATATTTTTTATTTCCTTTTTCTCTTTTTCTGAGTGTGTACATGTATGCTTCTTTGTATGATTTTGTCTGTATAGCTTTGTTTTACCATTTGACCTAGGGCTCTGTCTGTCCTTTTTTTTTCAATATAGTTTTTAGGACCTGTTATCGTTGGTGGATTTGGTTTTTGGTTTGGTTGCTCTCTTCTTTCTTTCTTTTTATTACTTATTTATAATAATATTAAAAATTTTTTATTTTAATAACCTTATTTAATTTCTTTATTTTTCTTTTTTTCTTTCTTTTTCTTTCTTTTTCGTTTTCTTTCTTTCCTTCCTTCCTTAGTTCTTTCTTTCTTTTTCTTTCTTTTTCTCCCTTTTCTTCTGAGACGTGGGCTGACAGGGTCTTGGTGCTCCAGCCAAGTGTCAGGCCTGAGCCCCTGAGGTGAGAGAGGCTAGTTCATGACATTACTCCATCAGACACCTCCCAGCCCCATGTAATATAAAATGGCGAAAGCTCTCTCAGAGATCTCCATCTCAATGCTAAGACCCAGCTCCACTCAACGACCAGCAAGCTACAGTGCTGGACACCCTATGCCAAACAACTAGCAAGACAGGAACACAACCCCACCCATTAGCAGAAAGGCTGCCTAAAATCATAATAAGTTCACAGACACCCCAAAACACACCACCAGACACGGCCCTCTCACCAGAAAGACAAGATCCAGCCTCATCAGCCAGAACACAGGCACCAGTCCCCTCCACCAGGAAGCCTACACAACCCACTGAACCAACCTTACCCACTGGGGGCAGACACCAAAAACAACAGGAACTATGAAAAGGAGACCCCAAACACAGTAAGTTAAGCAAAATGAGAAGACAGAGAAATACACAGAAGATGAAGGAGCAAGGTAAAAACCAACCAGACCAAACAAATGAAGAGTAAATTGGCAGTCTACCTGAAAAAAAATTCAGAGTAATGATAGTAAAGATGATTCAAAATCTTGGAAATAGAATAGAGAAAATACAAGAAACGTTTAACGTTAGAGGACCTAGAAGAACTAAAGAGCAAAGAAACAATGATGAACAACACAATAAATGAAATTAAAAATTCTCTAGAAGGAATCAATAGCAGATTAACTGAGGCAGAAGGATGGATAAGTGACCTGGAAGATAAAATAGTGGAAATAACTACTGCAGAGCAGAATAAAGAAAAAAGAATGAACAGAATTGAGGACAGTCTCAGAGACCTCTGGGACATTAAACGCACCAAATTCACATTATACGGGTCCCAGAAGAAGAGGAAAAAAAAAAAGGAGACTGAGAAAATATTTGAAGACATTATAGTTGAAAACTTCCCTAATATGGGAAAGGAAATAGTCAATCAAGTCCAGGAAGTGCAGAGTCCCATACAGGATAAATCTAAGGAGAAACATGCCAAGACACATATTACCAAAACTATCAAAAATTAAATACAAAGAAAAAATATTAAAAGCAGCAAGGGAAAAGCAACAAATAACACACAAGGGAATCCCCATAAGGTTAACAGCTGATCTTTCAGCAGGAACTCTGCAAGCCAGAAGGGAATGGCAGGACACATTTAAAGTAATGAAAGGGAAAAACCTACAACCAAGATTACTCTACCCAGCAAGGATCTCATTCAGATTTGATGGAGAAAGTAAAACCTTTAAAAACAAACAAAAGCTAAGATAATTCACCACCACCAAACCAGCTTTACAACAAGTGCTAAAGGAACTTCTCTAGGCAGGAAACACAGAGAGGAATAAGACCTACAATAACAAACAAAAAACAATTAAGAAAATGGTAATAGGAACATACATATCGCCAACTACCTTAAATGTAAATGGATTAAATGCTCCAACAAAAACACATAGACTGGCTGAATGGATACAAAAACAAGACTCATATATATGCTGTCTACAGGAGACCCACTTCAGACCTAGGGGCACATACAGACTGAAAGTGAGGGGATGGAAAAAGATATTCCATGCAAATGGAAATCAAAAGAAATCTGGAGTAGCAGTTCTCATATCAGACAAAATAGACTTTAAAATAAAGACTATTACAAGAGACAAAGAAGGACACTACATAATGATCAAGGGATCAATCCAAGAAGAAGACATAACAGTTGTAAATATTTATGCACCCAACATAGGAGCACCTCAGTACATAAGGCAAAGGCTAACAGCCATTAAAGGGGAAATCGACACTAACACAAACATAGTAGGGGACTTTAACATCCCACTTTCTCCAATGGACAGATCATCCAAAATGAAAATAAATAAGGAAACACAATCTTTAAATGACACATTACACAAGATGGACTTAATTGATATGTATAGGACATTCCATCCAACAGCAACAGAATACACTTCTTCTCAAGTGCTCATGGAACATTCTCCAGGATAGATCATATCTTGGGTCACAAATCAAGCCTTGGTACATTTAAGAAAATTGAAATCATATCAAGTATCTTTTCTGACCACAACGCTATGAGACAAGATATCAATTACAAGAAAAGAACTGTAAAAAATTCAAACACAAGGAAGCTAAACAATATGCTACCGAATAACCAAGAGATCAATGTAGAAATCAAAGAGGAAATCAGAAAATACCTAGGAACAAATGACAATGAAAGCACAACGACCCAAAACCTATGGGATGCAGCAAAAGCAGTTCTAAGAAGGAAGTTTATAGCAATACAGTCCTACCTCAAGAAACAAGAAAAATCTCAAGTAAACAACCTAACCTTACACCTAAAGCAATTAGGGAAAGAAGAACAAGAAACCCCCAAATTTAGCAGAAGGAAAGAAATCATAAAAATCAGATCAGAAATAAATGAAAAACAAATGAAGGACACAATAGCAAAGATCAATAAAACTAAAAGCTGGTTCTTTGAGAAGATAAACAAAATTGATAAACCATTAGCCAGACTCATCAAGAAAAAAAGGGAAAAGACTCAAATCAACAGAATTAGAAATGAAAAAGGAGACGTAAAAACTGACACTGAAGAAATACAAAGGATCATGAGAGATTACTACAAGCAACTATATGCCAATAAAATGGACAACCTGGAAGAAATGGACAAATTCTTAGAAAAGCACAGCCTTCCAAGACTGAACCAAGAAGAAATAGAAAATATGAACAGACCAATCACAAGCACTGAAATTGAAACTGTGATTAAAAATCTTCCAACAAACAAAGTCCAGGACCATATGGCTTCACAGGTGAATTCTATCAAACATTTAGAGAAGAGCTAACACCTATCCTTCTCAAACTCTTCCAAAATATAGCAGAGGGAGGAACACTCCCAATCTCATTCTACGAGGCCACCATCACCCTGATACCAAAACAAGACAAAGATGTCACGGAGAAAGAAAACTACAGGCCAATATCACTGATGAACATAGATGCAAAAATCCTCAACAAAATACTAGCAAACAGAATCCAGCAGCACATTAATGGGATCATACACCACAATCAATTGGGGTTTATCCCAGGTATGCAAGGATTCTTCAATATATGCAAAGCAATCAGTGTGATAAACCATATTAACAAACTGAAGGATGAAAATCATATGATCATCTCAATAGATGCAGAAAAACTTTCGACAAAATTTAACACCCATTTATGATAAAAACACTCCAGAAAGTAGGCATAGAGGAAACATACCTCAACATAATAAAGGCCATATATGACAAACCCACAGCCAGCATCGTTCTCAGTGGTGAAAAAGTGAAATCATTTCCACCAAGATCAGGAACAAGACAAGGTTGCCCACTCTCACCACTATTATTCAACATAGTGTTAGAAATTTTAGCCACAGCAATCAGAAAAGAAAAAGAAATATAAGGAATCCAAATTGGAACAGAAGAAGTAAAACTGTCACTGTTTGCAGATGACATGATACTATACATAGAGAATCCTAAAGATGCTACCAGAAAACTACTAGAGCTAATCAACGAATTTGGTAAAGTAGCAGGATACAAAATTAATGCACAGAAATCTCTTGCATTCCTATACACTAATGATGAAAAATCTGAAGGAGAAATTAAGGAAACACTCCTATTTACCATTGCAAGAAAAAGAATAAAATAGCTAGGAATAAACCTACCTAAGGAGACAAAAGACCTGTATGCAGAACACTATAAGACACTGATGAAAGAAATTAAAGATGATACAAACAGATGGAGAGATATACCATGTTCTTGGATTGGAAGAATCAACCTTGTGAAAATGACTCTACTACCCAAAGCAATCGACAGATTCAATGCAATCCCTATCAAACTACCAATGACATTTTTCAGAGAACTAGAAAAAAAATTTCACAATTGTATGGAAACATAAAAGACCCCGAATAGCCAAAGCAATCTTGAGAAAGAAAATGGAGCTGGAGGAATCAGGCTCCCTGACTTCAGACTATACTACAAACCTACAGTAATCAAGACAGTATGGTATTGGCACATAAACAGAAATATAGATCAGTGGAACACGATAGAAAGCCCAGAGATAAACCCACGCACCTATGGTCACCTTATCTTTCATAAAGGAGGGCAGAATACACAATACAGAAGAGACAGCCTCTTCAATAAGTGGTGCTATGAAAACTGGACAACTACATGTAAAAGAATGAAATTAAAACACTCCTTAATGCCATACACAAAAATAAACTCAAAATGGATTAAAGACCTATATATAAGGCCAGACACTATAAAACTGTTAGAGGAAAACATAGGAAGAACACTCTATGACATAAATCACAGCAAGATCCTTTTTGACAGACCTAGAGAAATGGAAATTAAAACAAAAATAAACAAATGGGACCTAATGAACCTTAAAAGCTTTTGCACAACAAAGGAAACCATAAACAAGATGAAAAGATAACCCTCAGAATGGGAGAAAATATTTACAGATGAAGCAACTGACAAAGGATTAACCTTCAAAATATACAAGCAGCTCAATATCAAAAAACCAAACAAGCCAATCTAAAAACGGGCAGAAGACCTAAATAGACATTTCTCTCAAGAAGATATACAGATTGCCAACAAACACATGAAAGGATGCTCAACATCACTAATCATTAGAGAAATGCAAATCAAAACTACAGTGAGGTTTCACTTCACACCGGTTAGAATGGCCATCATCAAAAAATCTACAAACAATAAAGGCTGGAGAGGGTGTGGAGAAAAGGGAACCCTCATGCACTGTTGGTGGGAATGTAAATTGATACAGCCACTATGGAGAACAGTATGAAGGTTCCTTAAAAAACTAAAAATAGAACTATGACCCAGCAATCCCACTACTGGGCATATACCCTGAGAAAACCATCATTCAAAAAGAGTCATGTACCACAATGTTCATTGCAGCACTATTTACAATAGCCAGGACACGGAAGTAACCTAAGTGCCCATCGACAGATGAATGGATAAAGAAGATGTGGCACATATATACGATGGAATACTACTCAGCCATAAAAAGAAACGAAATTGAGTTATTTGTAGTGAGGTGGATGGACCTAGAGTCTGTCACACAGAGTAAAGTAAGTCAGAAAGAGAAAAACAAATACCGTATGCTAACGCATATATATGGAATCTAAAAGAAAAAAAATGTTCTGAAGAACCTATGGGCAGGACAGGAATAAATATGCAGACGTAGAGAATGGACTTGAGTACACGGGGCGGGGGAAGGGTAAGCTGGGATGAAGTGAGAGAGTGACATGGACATATATACACTACCAAATGTAAAATAGATAGCTAGTGGGAAGCAGCTGCATAGCACAGGGAGATCAGCTCAGTGCTTTGTGACCACCTAGAGAGGTGGGATAGGAGGATGGGATGGAGACGCAAGAGGGAGGGGATATGGGGATATATGTATACGTATAGCTGATTCACTTTGTTATAAAGCAGAAACTAACACACTATTGTAAAGCAATTATACTCCAGTAAAGATGTTTTTTAAAAAAGTTTATTTCTTCACTCATAGGCAATAGTAAACCAGTGCAGGCTTGGGAAGGGGCCCCAGCTTTCTCTGCCTTAGGAGTTTTATTTGGAAGTTTGACTCCTCTCCTGCAGTCCTATCTTTTTCTGCTTGTTACTTCCTAGGCAGTTGACTAGCTTTCTCCTGTGTGGTGAGGTGGAATGATTGAGCCTGTGTTTTCTGGATTTCTAACATCTCCAAGCCATGTTGCAGGCTCATTCAACTGGTTTGTAATCCCCTGGTGAAAATATAGTAAGCAGAAGCTCCCAGCGCTTTGAATACATGTTACAATAAAGCAAAAGACAGAAAAATAGAAGAACAAATGGTATAATATTTTCCTAAGCGTATTTGTATTCGATTTATGTCAGATTTGGGAAGCTGGCAACTTAATAGGTGAGAGAACTTTCATCAAACTTCAGAAAGTACATGTAGAATTCATCACCACTTGGTACATGGAATCGCAAGGAGAGATTGTAATCAGAGACAGACAGACAGATACAGCTTGGCAGAGAGCAAAGTAGAGTCAGCTGTTACCCTGCTGTACCTCCTCTTGCAATTTATGGGGACTGTCAGCTACTAACAATCTAAATAACTCATTTCCATGTCAGAAATTATACCTGAGGCAGAAAATACTGCAGATTAATCTGGTGTTGTGACTTTTTTTTTGAAAATGCAGACACATCTTCGTATGGATGTATGGGAGTCATGGCATGGGAACTGGCATAATTTAGTGGCTAATAGGCACTTTTTATCACCTTGGTCTTTTGCTTTATTTTCTCACAAGGGTCCCAAAGTTCATTCAAGAAGGGCTTTGATGGAACCATTGGAGAGAGAATGATGGGAAAATTATTTTCATGTTCTCATATCAATAGTACTTTGGGATAAAATAGACCTGGATTTGAAGCCTAATTCTTTCAGCTACGATTTGTGTTATCTCAAATAAGGAATTCATCTCTTTGCACCTCACTTTCCTTATCAGTAAAATGGAGACAATAATAATAGCATAAGAACATCACACAGTGATTGCACAAAGTATATATTCCCTTGTGCCTCCTTTTTAAAAAGTATTCAGATAATAATTCATGAATAATAATAGTCCTAGTTGTTTTTTTCCCTTTTGGTGTGTGTGTGGTGAGAGAGGGAGCTTAGAGAGAGAATCAATAAGAGCAGAACAGAATGATATAAAACCACCTGGACTCTGAGGCCAACCTGCTGGGGTTCAAGTTATGGCTCTAGTATTTATTTATTTATTTTTATATATCTCTGTTTGCAGATTTTAAACACTAAATCTCCTAGTGGTCATAGAATGACAGAATTGAAGTAAAAATTTTTTTTGTTTTAATTTGCTCAGTTTTTAAAAACTGAAATATAGTTGATTTACAGTGTTATGTTAACTTTTGCTGTACAGCAAAGTGACTCAGTTATATGCATATATACATTCTTTTTTCATATTCTTTTCCATTATGGTTTATCCCAGGATACTGAATATAGTTCCGTATCTTGTTTTTTATCCATTTTATATGTAATATTTCACATCTGCTAACCCCAAATTCCCAGTCCATCCCTCCCCGACTCCCCATGGTTCTATTATTTATGTAACCTGCACAAATTACTTAATTTCTCAGTGTTTCAGTTACTTATCTGTAAAGTGAAGATGATAATACTATTTTATCTCATAGATTGTTATGAGTTAAATGAATAGTCATTCTTTTTAAAAAAATATTTTTATTTATTTATTTGGCTGTGCTGGGTCTTAGTTGCGGCATGTGGCCTCTTAGTCGCGGCATGTGGGCTCTTAGTTGCGGCACGTGGGATCTAGTTACCTGACCAGGGATCGAACCTGGGTCCCCTGCCTTGGGACCGTGGAGTCTTAACCGCTGGACCACCAGGGAAGCACCAAATGAATAGTCCTTCTAAATAAGGAAGTGTTTAGAACCATGCCTGTAACAGGATGTACTATACATCTAAGCCATCCATAGTAATTGTATTATCAATTGAATACTGCTATTATTTCTGTAAAGAATAATAATGATAATTACTCATATGACGTAGAGGGTTATGAGATCTGGGGAGAAAAATGATGAACAGTATATAGACTTTGAAGCTATTCCTGGTTTAAAACATGCTCAACTTTCATTTTTACTTTTATAAGACTGAGATTATAATTTCTAGCCCTTGGGGTTAAAACGACATTAAAATGAGGTCATGGTGTACCACCTTAGGACACAGTGGCTATCGTGAGGATCTCTCATTTCACAGAGGAGGAACAAAGTGTGGTTCAGCCATCTGCCTACAGACACACAAATGGTTTGGCCAAGTGTCTTTCCCCAACCTCCTTGCCCTCTTCGCTCCCCAGAAGTTGCCTCCCCAGAAGGACGCTGGGAACATTTAGGGGACAGTGGTAGTCTTGGGGTTTTCATGTCATGGAAAGTGATGGTGCCATGTGAATTGATGTCACAGTTATTTGGGGGATTCTGTTCAGTACATCTTTTCTGAAAACTTCCTTCAAGGTGGGTCCTCAGCAGCCAGGTTCTTGCCTTGTGACCCCACCTCCTGTTATATGATTGGACTGGAGTTGGACCCCTGATCCAATCAGATTCACTCTCTGAGGAGCTTGGAATTGGAAGCTGAGTTCCTCCAAACCCAACACCACAATTCAGCTAGAGTGATCTTTCTGAAAATCAGTCACCTTCCTCCTGCTTCAAACACATTTGTGGCTCCCTATTGCTCTTGGAACAAGGACTTGTTTAGTCTGGCCTTAAACACTGTGGACCTTCAGGGCCTCATCTCACACCATCTCACCTTTCTTTTCAGTGCTGCAGCCACACTGGCCTTCACTGGCCCTTGGGCTCACCATGCACCCTCTTGCTAAAGGCCTTTGCAGATGCTGTTCCCTTTGCCTGGAACACCAGTCCTTCTACTCTCTTCCTCATCTTTCCTGTATCATTTCGGTGGTTACTTTCCCAAGGATATCTTCTCTCACCTCCCTGACTGTGTCAAACTTGTGTCCTTTGAGCTTTCATTGCCGTGTGTGCCTTTCCATCCTAACACTAGCCAGGGTTGTGATTATACGTGTGTATGCGTGATTATTTGATTAATGACAGTATCTCCCAGCAGACTCCAGCCTCCATCAGGGTGAAGTCATCTTTAGTTTTGTTCACTTTTGTATCCCCAGGACCTGGCACAGTGCCTTGTCCATAATAGATGCTCAATAAATACTTGCTGAATGATGAATATGTACCAGGATAGGTAGAGCTACAGGGTGAAAGTCTATATACCACAGCTGCTGAGATCTGAGACTTGCCGTGATACTCACTCCATTCTCCTTGAAGCCTGCTTTTCTTCTTGTTTTTTTAGATTTAATGAAAGGCCCTCACCATCCTTCTATTGAATTTCTATGTATTGTTTAATCTCTTGTGGGTGGGGTTCTTTTATCTGCAACCCAATGAGACCATTTATGCTGCTGTAAGGAGATGGAGACTGAGGAAATCCCAAGAGTTTTCTTCTTCCAGGATGATTCAAAAGGCGGATACACGGGGGGAGGGATGGAGTAGGAGGTTTGGGGTTAGCAGATGTAGGCTTTTATATATAGAATGGATAAACAACAAGGTCCTACTGTATAGAGCAGAGAACTATATTCAATATCCTATGATAAACCATAATGGAAAAGAATATATAGAAAAAGAATGTATATATATATATATATATACATATGAATAACTGAATCACTTTGCTATACAGCAGAAATGAACACAACATTGTATATCAACTATATACTTCAGTAAAAAAAAATTGATTAAAAAAAGGAGGATACACAGCACAGGCAACGTTGATGACCACAGTCATCATCATCTGCTGCTATTGGGCTGGCCAAAAATTTCATTCGTTTTTTGCTGAATGAGCTTTTTGGCCAATCCAATATTTGTACTCTGGCTCAGCAGGAGACCCAGCCTAACCAGGGAGCACCACTTCAGTTATGTCTACTGCTGGTGGGGTCTTACCTTCAGTCCTTAAAATGCCTTCATTAACTTCTGTATTTACTTCTCCATTTGCAACACTCTTTCCCACCACAGACTTTATTTGGGTTAACTAATAACCTAGTCAAATGCCAAACGCTCCTTCCAGGAGAGGAAGCATTGAAAGCAGCATGTAAGGATCCTGTCTTTATGTAGCAGAAACTATTGAACCTGACCAATATTCACCCAGTTGTCTAAACCTTGTCTTAGCATCTGGGCATCACTCTGCTTCTTCCCTTTCCCTAAGCTCCTGCTCATTCAAACCATTCATCATTCTACCTGCTAAATATCTCCCCAATCCACCTGCTTCCTCACCTGCTCCCTTACTGTCACCATCCTAGCCAAGCTGTCGTGATCTCTCTCCAGGATGACTGCAACTCTTTTCCAATTGTCCCCTTGCTTCCAGCCTTGCCCCTTCCATAATGTTCATCTTTCCAAACTTAAATCTGATCATGCTTATTATTTCACTTCCTTTATACCTCAGCTGCCACCTCAGGGTCACGCCTTAGAACTCATGATCACCAAACACTGCCCCATTTACAGACATCACAAATGCCATCTTCCTTCTTTGTGACTGCAAACTCTCTTCTTCTGGCTTGAAGGCAACGAACTCTCATACAATCATTCTTCAACTCCCCTAAGACCCTAAGCCATTGACACCCTGTTCTCCACATTTCTTAGCCCCTCTTCTTTTCACATATTCTTATTCTGATTTCATGGCCCGTCGCTTGCAATTACCTGCTCCCAAATGCCCGCTTACTCAGGTATCCTTGACTCCTTTTCTCCACGGTATTTGCCTGGCAAAACCCAACCCTAGATGTTTGTCTGTTGCTCCCCCTGAGTGACTAAAAGCAATAGGGAGAAAATAAGACCAGGATACTGATTTTACATCCTATAGTGTATTTCTCTTTTTTCCTCTTTTTTTTTTTAAACTGAAGTGTAGTTGATTTACAATGTTGTGTTAATTTCTGCTGTACAGCAAACTAATTCAGTTATACATATATATACATTCTCTTTTAATATATATTCTTTATTTCTACTGAGCTTACTTTCCTGCTCTCCAGGATCCAATCCAAATGCATAAGGCTGTTGTGAAGATTGAGTTAATATATACAAAATGATTAAAATATTACCTGGCACCTGGGAAGCACTCAATGAATGTTGCCTATTGTTAATATTATTATTGTTGTTGTTGTGATTGTTATGGTCATTAACCCATCCTCCTCCCTGATGACCTTACCTCATAGTTAATTGAGAAACTAGAACACTTCAGATGAGAGTTCCCTAATCTTGCTGTCACCAAAATCTCCAAACCTCCAATAGTTCTGCTGTTCTCATTTTCCCTTCCAAAGTCAATCCCTCAACATGTGATCTAGATCTTACATACTTTTGCTTTCTTAAGACATTTACACCTTCCCTTCTGTCTTGTACCATAAAATAAAATGCTAGTCGTGACTGGAACTAAAGTACTAAGTCAGCAGCTCCTGAACCCCATGCTCTGGACAATCTGTTAAGTAGAGAATTTAAAGCACGTTCCACAAAATATTGCTGGGTGTCTCTAGATGGAGAAAGTCTAGTAGGAAAATAAGCATCAATTGCTAAAAATAAAGGGGAAAGCCTATTATATAGTGAATATTAACCCCCTTTGTCTTCCTCATTCCTACCCCCAAGTTGCCAATGAGGTTTGCAAAGCAACCGTCAATTTAGACTTTCCTGTTGTAGGACGTTCAGTGTTTATTACCCACATGAATACATGGTGAGTTAAAGGGGAAGGGACCTCTTATACTGGCAGTCTGATTTTCTGAGAAAATATAAAATTTGCCTAAATAAGGAGAGAGGTTGGAGTCACAGGGGACATATACTATAGATGTGTATGTGACTTCACTGGTTTAGTACCAGCTCTCTGGAGGCCAAGTACAAGGTTCCTGAGGACCATAGAGGAGAGAGAGAAAAAGGGCTGGGGGCCCGGGAACCCTGTTTGCTTTCTAATCCATTGACAGTTGTAGCATTTCTGTTGCAACAAGTGCCCTTTAGTTAATGGAACTAGATTTTTTTTTTATTCCAAGTAGCACATCTTTCTACATTTTAACATTTCTGAAAGGATGTTACAACTGACAATTGATGTGAACATTTATTCTTGTGTTTTTCTTCCAGAAAGGTGCTATTAAATCAGTGATGTGTCTTACAAATAGGGCGTCTTAAAATCTTGAACACGTGGTAATAAACCTCATGTAGGGATGGTTACTTTGTTTAGGTAAGCAGTTTAAGGAGTCTGGTCTTTATCTGGTCTGAAAGGGAGGGACTAGGTTACATATAAAGACAGAACTGACTCCTCAGAGGTGCAGAAGTTAGGACTTCCATTATTTTCACTAGAGCTTTCTGAGAGGCTCAGAAACTGATAAATGTACATGTTCTGTCTACTGAGAGGAGCCCGGAACAAGCCTCAGGGCTTGGTGGGCTGAGAGCCATCCTTGGGAGCTTCAGGTCTGTGTCTTTGCATCCAAAAAGCAGAGATGCATTTATACAAGTGGATCCTCTCCGGGTGTGCTTTCGGGGCCCAGAGGCACAAGTCATTCCGAGACTCACCTAAGCTCCTTTTTGCGGAGAGAGAGAGGCTATGAGGGAAAAGGGCAAGCACTGGAGTATTAACTCTGAATGGCTCATTGAGTGGCTGGTTTTAAGATGTTGCTCCTTGTTACACAGAATCCTTCTTTATTCTCCAAAAGAGGCTTTGGCAAAGTCGGAGTAGGGAAGACTTAATCTCATACAGAACCCAGCTATTCCAGAGAACGTGATGTCCTCCTATCTTCTATCAACAGTACTTCATGGATCCGTGACAGGCTTGCAGGCCTTCCCAACAGTAATAATCACTATCATTTATTAAGCCCTGATGTGCAGGCACTATGCTAAATTCTTGATAGGAGTCAATTCTTTTATATGAATTGTCTCAATCAATTTTCCTAACAACCCCCATTATACTGATCAGGACATTGGGAATCAGAGAGATTAAGTAACTTTCTCAATGTCACACAGCAAAAAAGCAGCAGGGCCAGGACTCAAAGCCAGATCTATGTCACTCTGAAGCCCTGTCTCTTAACCACTTAACCACACTGCCTGCTGCTTATTTTTCTCTATCCCAAAGGAGGCTGCCCAGCAGGTGGACAAAAAAAGCTTCTAGCCAGACAGCGTTAAAGCTACCATGGAAAGCAAATGACAGCTGCTACCGTACAAACACACTTTTCTGTGTAACTTGGTTTCCTGCCCTTTCAGGAGCTCATAGACTGATGGCTGGCAGAGAAGAGAAGACAGAAAACACACTGAGATAAGCAGAAGTACCAACCAAGAACTCTTGATGTGCAGAGGAGGTTGAGAGAGCAAAGGAAGGAAGCCAGAACAGTGTTAGAGTCAGCCCCAGGTCCTGATCGCCTGCACACACCCACTCCCCTCTTTCCAGGCTGGCATGGGTCTGGGGAGGGAACACTTGCCCAAATCAATGTTTATTTCCTGAAGTTCATGGTCACCAGAGGAGACTGCATCTCCCCCTCTTTCACTTGGAAAAATGGATGTGTTGGGATAATTATGATTCATCCTTTGATCTGTCTCTGTATCTGCAAAGCATAAATAGTGTCAGCTGGCGAGGTATGATTACTCCGATATTTCAGGTTTATATTTTGAATAACACGAGACTTGGTTGCTAGCAGTGGTAAATAATTTACTCTAGTCTGAAATACAACCTCCAGGCAAGAAGGATAAGATCAAACATGGGGAACTGCGGTACCAGAGCAAACACACTGCTACCCTCTGAAGAGTTTTTCTAAATTCTCTGCTGGAAGAAGGGGTGAAAATGACAACGGGTGGGGAATCAGCAATGGTCCTCTGGCCCCTGCCAAATAAAATGGTTTTGCTGACACCAAAGGAGGCTGGAGAGATGAATATCAGTCGTGGTCATGGAGCAGGGAAGTGACGGCTGAAGGAGAGCTTCTCCAGTTCTAACACAAACACCCCACCTCACCGCACAGAGCCTCTGCCCTGCCCAAGCTGAGTAGCGACGCCCGCTTCTTAGGTCCCATGTTGAAAAGCCTTCTACCCACAGGGTGCAGAAGAGAGGGAGGGGGGGAGTGCCTGGTCTGATTGCTTTGTTTTCCTATATCTGGGGCAGAAATAAAAATGAACAAATGGAGAGTATTATGATAGGAGAGTTTGTTTAATGCTTTTGTTATGACGATACATGAAAAGGCAGGATTTGAAATGCAGCGGCAGTGTGATCACAATTAAGTTCAAGTCCACAGCAAAATTTCTGCAGTGAGAATAGACTGAAAATAAATGCGTTAATATGTTATCCAGTGGTTGCTGTTGGGGGATGGGAGGACTGTTATAGGCCAGAACTCTTTGTTACTATAAAAGGGTGATCCTGGTGGGAATCTGTATTGTCTCGAGATGACCTTTCAGATTGGTCTGGACAGTAATGGCATGCCTCTGTGATGGGCATGGCCTCCCTTGAGTAAGAAGAATCTTCCTTCTACAGCAAATCTTTCGTAAATGATGTGAAAATTAATAACGGGGGAACATCACTAAAATGGAAGGAGTCTGGAGGCCAGAAGGGGGTGCTCTCGAACGCGTGCGAGCCATCAATACAGGTCCTAACAGGAAGAGACTACTTTGCATCTTTGGCAGGAAGTGACACTACTTCACAACCACAGGCCAGAGAAGAAAAAAAATGTTTTTTCTCCTGACCTAGTAACAGCTTAGCCAATGAGAGACTGTCATACTCAGCCAATGAAAAGCCACTATACTTCAAACTCCCAGTTTCTTCAATGGACTTTTGTTAATAACAGCTCCTCCCAACTTCCCCTTCTCCTCTATAAAAAGGTTTCCTCTCTTTTGTCTTACCAGCCTGGCATGTGGTTCCCCACTGTTGCACTTCCTGAATTGCAGTTCTCTGCTGTTCCTAAATAAACCCGTTTTGCTGGTAAAATAACTAGCTGTTTTATTGTTTTAGGTTAACAGTGTGAAATATCAATTGGTTCTTAACTCAATTGGTAGTGACTATTTGGGACACTGAGGTGAGAAGGATTTTGAAAGGCCTGATTGACTAGTGATGTCTACCTAGGGACAGGAGAGGAAGTCAGAGTATGAGGTGCTATATTTGCCATCTGGGTTTAAAGTCAACCACCTGAGTTCAAATCTTGGCTTTGAGCATGAGGTTTTTTTCTTTTTTTTAAATTAATTAATTAATTAATTTTATTTTATTTTTGGTTGCATTGGGTCTTCGCTGCTGCACGTGGGCTTTCTCTAGTTGCAGTGAGCAGGGGCTACTCTTCGTTTCGGTGCACGGACTTCTTCTTGCAGTGGCTTCTCTTGTTGCGGAGCACGGGCTCTAGGCGTGCAGGCTTCAGTAGTTGTGGCACGTGGGCTCAGTAGTTGTGGCTCGTGGGCTCTAGAGCGCAGGCTCAGTAGTTGTGGCGCACAGGCTTAATTGCTCCGCAGCACGTGGGATCTTCCCAGACCAGGGCTCGAACCCGTGTCCCCTACATTGGCAGGCGGATTCTTAACCACTGCACCACCAGGGAAGGCCCTGAGCACACTTCTAAATGCTTCAGTCATCCAGTGGAAGGTCCCAAGGTTAGAGAAGATGAACATGATATGGTTGGTAGGCCTAGGAGACAAGGTGTTTTTAGGACCAAACAGTGTTTGAAAGGATCTGTCAGAATGAGGAAAACAGAAAAATACCTCAGTTCACTGGGCACAGTGCTGAGCTAAGCAGATTGCAGATGGAATTTTTGGAATTCCTCCTCCGAGGCCAAAAGCCTAGAACTTTAATAGCTACATATTCTTGGAGGTAAAGAATGTCTTGATTGGGCTGAGAAACGCAATTTCCATCCCTTAGACTTGAACTGGAGAAGAATTTCCAATTTTGGATTTGCTGTGGCTCTCATTTTCCTCTTTAGAGTCTCTGGTGTACGTCTGGTCTCTCAAGAAATGGGTATTTTTAGGTCCTGGTCTGGAAAATAATAAGTCAGCAAAATTCCAATAATTAGTCCTGGAAAGAATTGGCCCATTAATTCTGTTGCCATTTTCAATTTAATAGAATTCTTTGCTGAAGGCTGGCAGCGTGGTGGTGAGACAAGTGTGTGAGTTTTGGATTCCATCTGATATGGGTTTTAAACCCCAATTTACCACCTGGTAGATGCTCTTGGTGCCCATGTCACTTTCCCTCATCCCATCTCTGATTTGGTCACTGCCAGTGTCCAGCTTCAAGTCCCCACTCTGTCTCCCAGCTTTGCTGTCTCAGGGCTTTTTTCAAAATGGTGGCAGCTCACTCAGACCAAACATAGAAACACAGGGGAGTTAACAGCAGCATGGCGACCCTCAGCCAATGGGAGATGGGAGTCAGGGGATAAATGCCCCAAACTCCCAGCCATCAGAGGGGGCATTCTGAGGTGTTTTCTACACAGCTTCTCCGAGGGTCTCCAGCAGGAAGCTCTCCGGCTGCCCATAGCAATAATCAGCTCAATAAAGACCCCTTATCAGCTTTCTGTCCTTTCTCATCTCACTTGCCCTTCTCCTATCCCTACTTTTAGAGAGATAACCTCTCCAATACACCACCTGCACCCCAGTCCTTGTCTCAGGTTCTGTTTGGGGAGATTCAGACTAACACCACAGCTATGTTACATATTCTTCCTCTTTTCTAACACTCCCATTTCATCCTTCATTTGCCACACTCATAGATGATTCAGTTTCTCCCTTTAAGATTGAGAAAATCCACCCTCTTCTTTTCTTATATATCTCTTTGCCTGTCTTTCTCGTTCTTTCATTCTTAGGGAAATAGGACTACAAGATACGTTGTCTTGACAAAGCCTGATTCTCCACCAGGGCCATGTATTTCAATTAATAGCACCACGATGTCCTCAGCAGCTTAACCCAGGAAACTTGGGGCGGGGGGGTATCCTCTTCTCATCCTTGAATCAAGCACCAAATGCTAAATATTTCTCGGTTTTGTCCACTTCTCTCTCAATTAATAATGGCTAACTTTTTTTTTTTTTTTTTTTAAATTTTGAATATACTTAAGCTCTGTGCTCTTGCGGTTCGCAGGCCTCTCACTGTTGTGGCCTCTCCCGTTGCGGAGCACAGCCTCTGGATGCGCAGGCTCAGCGGCCATGGCTCATGGGCCCAGCCGCTCCGCGGCACATGGGATCATCCCGGACCGGGGCGCGAACCCGCGTCCCCTGCATCGGCAGGCGGACCCCCAACCACTGCGCCACCAGGGAAGCCCATGGCTAACCTTTTTTTGAGTATTTGTTATATGCTAAGCATCTTATGAGCCTTACATGCTTTATTTCATTGACATCCCTATAGGGATGGTACTATTTTTTCCCCATTTACCGATGACAAAGTTGAGGCACAGAGAGGTTCAGGAACTTGCGCAAGGTTGTTTGAGTGAGTGGTTAATCCAGTTCCTAACTGCAGAGTTCATGATCTTAACCATCTACTTTCCCACCTGTACATCTTCCGAGCATCACGCCCCTACCACCCCACTCCACCATCTCCATTCTCTGCTTCTCATAGGGCTTCTTCCCTTCCACTTTCACCCAAGCTGATGCCTCCTCTGTTTCATCTGTATGATCTATGGAATAAATGATCTATGGAATGAATGGGCCTTTATTTAACCAACTAGTCCCTCTATACATATTGTTTACATTAACGGTGAAATGTTCATTGTTGTTTCTCATTGCTGAAGAGAGGTAAAGAATTTCAGGCTTTGGAGTCAGAAAGGCCTAAGGTCAAGCTCCAGTATGTGACTGAACATGTCCCAGCATTAGTCTTCTCATCTGTAAAATATGAATTAAAAATAGATCCTATCCCATAGGTTTGTTGGGAGGACTGAATGCAATCATTTTTATACGCAAATCACTCTTCGATGCTTCTGCCACATAATGTTTATGACTCTGTAGTAATAAAGCAGCATAGTAATAGTAAATACTTTCTTAATAATAAAGTACTAAGCAGCAGCAATAATAGTAGTAATAGTAGTGATATTACTACTACTATTTATTAGTAATTATTATTTACGATTTATTAGTTAACTATTATTTACTATTAGTAACTGTAGTAATAGTAAATAATAGTAGAAGTAGCAGTAGCACTAAATGCAGATGCTAAGAGGGCTTCCCAAGTACATGCAATCTACCAGAGATGGAAAGGAACCTCAATTCCCTGGCCAGGGGAAGTTCAGAGCCTTCCTCAGGGTTTCCTTTAATTTGTAAGGTCATTTGGCCTCCTTCTTCCCACTCTTGCCACTTATATTCTCCACACAGCAGCCAGACACAGCCTTTAAAACTCAAATCGGATCATGTCACTTCTCTGCTCTAAACCCTTCAGTGGTTCTGCATTCCACACCCGACTCCACTCAGGGTAAAATCCAGATTCCTTGCCTTTCAACACCCCGAGCGATCTTCTCCCTGCTGTCTGGCCGACCTCCTCTCCTTTCCTCCTTGCACTCACTCTGCTCCAGATGTTCTGGCATCCTTGCTGTTCTCAGCTGGACCAATCATTCTCCATGTCAGGACTTGTTCACTTGTTCCCTCTGCCCAGAGGTCTCTTACCCCAGATAGCCTATGGCTCTTATTTCATTCAGGTCTCTAGTCCATCATCTCCTCCTCAAAGAGGCATTCCCCAATCACTCTGTACCATCATGACACCATCATCTTGCCCCACTTAATTTTCCTGCTTAGCACTCAGCACCCTGGTTATATTAAACGTCTCTTCCACAAGCATGTACACTCCGTGGGATCAAGGACTTTTCCACTTTGTTCACTGCAGTATCCCCAGTTCTATAATGACCAGCACCCAGTCATTCTCAGTGAGTATTTCTTGACTGGTGTTCTAATTCACCTGTATCACTTCATCTCCCAGATAATCTTGCGTTGTCCCAGGAATCCTGGTTCCAGTCCTCAGTGTGCTGACCCAGACACACAACCCAGACTCTTCATTTATTTGCCAAAAACAAATATTAACAAAAAGCACTTGTAGAAGGCATTTGTGAGTTGGATTTTACTGAAAATTATGGTGTGCACAGGGCACACACAGAAGAGCTTCCCAATCAAAGTAATACAAAAAGCTTCAGCTGTTACCGAAATGCTTTGGTCCCCCTGGGACTAGAGAATTTTCATCAGCTGCTTCATCCCGTCTTGAGCCTTAGCCTCAGCGCATCTCACTGGCCACAGGTGGCTCTCTTTCTCAATCTTTTGCACTCATTACTTTCCCTATTCCATTTCCGTTTCTTCTATATTCCTTCTTTCCCCACCCCAGGAGCAAAGCCATCTTCCTTTCATCTTCTCACACAGAGCCACGTAGCCTTTTCTTTCATCGCCTTGATTTTTCCCCACCAAAGTCCAGGCACTCCGAGCTTTTATTCAAGCTTCAAGCGGCTTCTCAAGGGATTTTTCTGAACCAAAACAGTTAAGCACATATAAAAAGAATTCTGAGGCCAACTAATAATATAATTAAGGTTTCCACATCTGCTGCACTAGTGTTAGTATAAGATTGTTATCCCTTTGGGAAGAAGAGCTGTGTTGTGTGGAACTCAGAAAACATTTGGAAAATACTCAACCATGTGACCAACTCTCTGTATTAACTAAGTACAGAGAGATGAAAAGGTGTGGATTTGGCTCTCCAAGAGGCCATAGTCTAAGGGGAGAAACAGCCGCAGAAGACAACTATTTCAGTGTTGAATAATAAGCCCAACATTGAAATATGTGTAAAGCAAAATACAGAGGCAGTTTCACAATTCAGAATTTTTCATTTCCTGACTCTCCTTCCAGATTGTAATTTCCTTGAGGGAAAGATTTTCCTTGAAGAAGAACTAAGTCTCCTTAAGGGAGGGTGGTACTGAGGAATATGGCATCTGAACTGAGCTTTGAAGGATGAAACAGAGAAGTGGGGAAGAGTATTCTGATCAGACAAAAAAGCATGTGCAAAGATGTGAAGGTACTGAACACCTTTGAATTTGGAGGACTGTTGGGACATAAAACAGGGCTGGGGGGTAATACAGGATAAAGACCCAGAGGCCAGCAGGGCCCAGCCATTCCTGCAGCCTCTATGCTGAATCTCTCACAGTGCTGGCTTCAGAATAAGCGTGCATTGCATTGATGGCCTTAAACTTTGGGGCGCACTGTTCCACAGCATGTGTGATAGGCACGTGCAATCTCGTCAGAATATTCTGAGGCAGGACTTCTAGGGCAGAGCAGCCATGGCAGCATCTCCAGGGAACTTGTTAGAAATGCACTTTCCCAGCCCCCCTCCCCCTCTCCTCACCTCTTACCTTTTGGATTAGACACTCAGGGGGTGGGGCCCAACACTCTGTATTTTAACAAACATTCCATGTGATTTCTGATGCATGCTCAAGTGTGAAGAGCCCTGATCTAAGATGTGGTGCTAAAAATCTCTAATAAAAAACAAAACGAAACAAAAACACACGTATCTTTAATGATCTGTCCCGTTGGAGAACCTCTAACATCTTTAGATGGGTCCCTTATCTTTACTGCCAGTGGCTTAGCACCACGCTGACAGATTTACTCTGTCTTTTAGAACTAAAAAGACCTGTGTCCACTAGGTCCTTAATAAAAGTATGAAACAGACCTGAATCTAGGGAGGGAGGAATAAGGCTAGTCTCTGGTGTTCACACGCTCCAGGGAACAGGGAAAAGCAATTGTCTCTTTGCCAAAGACATTGAATCACACAAAGACAAGAGACACCTTGAGAAAATAAAGAGAAACAAATTTAGAACAAGCAACGGGAGATAGCTCCCCATTCAGCATTCACTCAACTTGCAGAATTTGAGTGATTTATGTCTTTCAATGAATATGCAAGGTGATTCTTTTCACCCAGATATAATTAACACCATTCAGTATTTTTATTCAACAGACAATATACCATATAGACAATATTAAACAGACAGTACCCAATTATAATGAACACCAGGGAATATTTTTATTAAACAATTTAATAAGGGGCTCCTGAAAGATTGTTTTATATTGCACTTGTTCTCTGATCAATCTCTGAAAGAGACTTGATTCCCGATGTCTAAAGAACGGCCCTCTCTGAATGGGTTCCTTCCATGGACATTAATCACTTTTTGAATAATGCAAGTGACAGTTATAATAAAAGCTTATGTATCTGGTTAATTTCTTTGGTCGAGCATCATGCTCATTTAAGCACATTGCTGACAATGTCAGGGTTGAGAATTCAATCCTCATGTGGGCAGTCAGAGTGAGGAAATGAGCTATTTGGGGTATGGAACAATGAAGAGGGCAGAGGGGATAATATACAAGGACCTCGGGGCTTCGTAATTATGTTGCAAATAAAGGATGATGGTGGTGATGATGGCGATGAGTCAGGAATGACTCCCGGTTTTGTATCTCTCTGTGGGACTCCATGGATCTGAACCTTTGAAAAAATTGAGGACAACAGTAGAATGACTCCATAACTCAAGAAATTTCCCCCAAGGAAAGTTTTATCTCACAGAACATTAAAGCTCCACTGAAGTCTTCTAGATTGCCTTGAATTGAAATGCACAGAGCCCCTACTTTGGCGTTATCATCACATGGTGTAATAGCGGTAATTTTGTCTCACGGTGGGTCCAGGAAAATATGAATCATTCAAGGACCATGTGAAAAATATTTGTACAAAACTGCCATCCGTTCACTTAGTGCCAAAAGAGCCAGTATCTTGTTTACTTGGCTCATGTTATTAGAAAAGATCTTGCCAATAACTCAAAAGGTAGTGCTTTACTGTAACATTGAGTCTTGTCCACTCACTTTCCTATAGTGCTGTCATTAGCCAGAGTCAGCCTGTGCAAATAGAGGCTACATCTATCTAAGGAGAGTGGAAGTGTGTTTTCACATGTAGTATAAATATTTAGGTAAAGACATTTCAAACTTTATTGTGCATACAAATCACCTGCGGATCCTGTTAAAATACAGATTCTGATCCTGTAGATCTGGGGGTACTGAGATTCTGCATTTGTAACAAGCTCCCAGGTGATGCTGGTATTGCTGGTCCCCAGACTATACTATGAGTATCAAGGATCTAGGTTGTAAAAATCTGAGTTAATGTGTGTCAACAATTCTCTCCTCTCTCAAAGGTCTTAATAACCTCAAAAATCATCTGTCCAACAAGTACAACAAGGAGTTCCAATCAACAAAGTTTAAACTCAAAAAATTAAACCAACTACCAGGGTGAACTTCTAGATAAATGTCCAACAATAAGCACCACAACCGTTCAGAGATCAAACTTTTTGCAACTACCGTGTGTGGAGTGCTTATTGCCAGGCACCATGTAGAGTTTACTCTGTGGTACCCAGTCATGCTGGAATCTGAATGCAGGCAAACTGGATACATAAAACAGAAGAAGGGAAGATGTCACCCATGGGTACCATTTATTAAGCTCTTATGCTGTGCCGGGCACTTTACAGACATTCTCCTATTTAATTCTCACAGCAGTAAGAGGAAAGTATTATCATTGTCCCCATTTTTCAGAAACAGGAGGCCAAGATGCAGAGAAGTCAAGCCACATGCTCGAATCTGCACCATTCTTGAGTGTGAAACCAGGAATTGAACCTTCAGTCTCTTGATTCATCTTCGACAGAATTTTTCATTGTTTGGAACGGAAATGCTGTCCCCAGTCCTAAAACGAGATGAACAGCTAGCAGAACGGGCTGAGAAAACGAAGATCCCTCCCAAAATAGGTGGCACGTACAGAGACAGACAGACACACATACGCACGCACACACACACACACAACTGAGCTGCTTTTGGTCTCCTTCCCTAAAATCTAAAATCTGGGCCGAGAAAACAGATCTGCTAACGAGCCCTTACTTATCCCTGGGTATCCCACAGTCTTCCAGGCCATTAACCTCCTAGTTACAATTCAAATCCATATTGTCAATGGCTGTAATCATCTATAATTCAGAAGAACCTTCTCCAAAATACTCACAGACTGGCAATTCCCTACTGTGCTTCAAGTGATTAATCAACCAAGTTAATCAACAAGTCCTTAAAATTGGACTGAAATCAACTTCAAAGGCATCTCTAATCAGCCGTCTCTGAGCAGTGGGCACTAGTAGGGGTAATCACGAGGACGATTTTGCAACCACTTTTCTAGCCCCAGGGGAGCCAGAGGTAGTTCCTGATACAGTGAGGTGGGAAGAGGGGAACTTCAAGGAATTTTGGTAGCATACGTAGGCTCTTTCTTTTTTTTTTTTTTTTTTACGGTATGCGGGCCTCTCACTGTTGTGGCCTCTCCCGCTGCGGAGCACAGGCTCCGGACGCGCAGGCTCAGCGGCCATGGCCCAGCCGCTCCGCAGCATGTGGGATCTTCCCAGACCGGGGTACGAACCCGTGTCCCCTGCATCGGCAGGCGGACTCCCAACCACTGCGCCACCAGGGAAGCCCCCCATAGGCTCTTTCTTGTAATTGCTATCCAAGGAGTTGCAACAGACCAAACTCACACTAAATCAGTATCAACTCTATATACAGAGACATGCTAATTGGAAGGAACATGACTTTATTACTATCAGGAGAAAGACTACTGGGAGCTCAGAACCTGTTTGGATTTGAAGGTTTTAAAGGTGGATGGGAGAGGGAGAGGCGGTACAGACAAGGAGAGAGAATGTGTGTAATTCAGTGTGGGCTTGTTTTAACACGGAGAGAAGACTTTTTAGAAAAAAATTTATTGAAATATAGTTAATTTACAACGTTGTGTTAGTTTCAGGTGTACAGTAAAGTGATTCAGTTATACATATATATATATGTTTCTATATATATATACTTTTTTACATTCTCTTCCATTATAAGTTATTACAAGACATTGAGTATAGTTCACTGTTCTATACAGTAGGTACTTGTTGGTTATCTATTTTATATACAGTAGTGTGTATATTTTAATCCCAAACTCCTAATTTATCCCTCTCCCCCCACCTTTTAAAAGACATATGCAGCTGGTGGGAAATGGTGGGTTGTATTGATCAAAAATGAATTCTGTTATCTTAGAGGATAGAAGAACATTCAGTTAAGTTATAAAATGCATTTGTGAGAGCAATGGCTTCCAAAGCAAGATGTGTGCAAAAAGTCCCATTGGGATATGGGAAGAAAATATTAGAACCTCTAATAGAGGTTTTTTTTAGTTAAAATTAAGAGGGAAATTAAGCTTTATGGATATGTAACATATGATTGACAGTGGGCTAAGTGCATAACGTAGAAATGAATATGCATACATTTGGCTGTATAATCCAACATTTTCCTGGTAGAGGAGAGACTCTTTAGCTAGTAAGATTGCTTATGTGTGAATATGTGTGTTCAGAAAGATTCTAAATGTTATGTTGGTAGAAAGAAAATGCACTAGAATGAATAAAGTGTTAGATATTTACATAATGGAACATTACAGAGCTGTTAAAATGAATAAACTGAATTTAGATAAATCTCAAAATGCCACATGAAAAAAAGTAAGCTGCAGAATAATGTATTCAGTGTGATTCCATTCATGTATAGTTTTAAAAACATACAAAACAATATCGTATGTTGTTTATTAACATTTGCACATAGAAAAGGCATCATGAATAAGAGGGGTGCTCACTAATTTGAGAGTGATGGTAACCCCTGGGAGAAAATTAAGGGCACAAGATTAGAAAAGACCACAAAGGAAGTCTGAACAAAGCATTAACATTGGTTCCCTCTGGGAGATGGGAGTGGCTGCTTGCTAGCTTATTAAATGAATCTATCCTCTTGCGTATGTTCAGAATAGTTCATGGTCATCAAGGAAAAGAAATGTGCTAAACTGGTGGGTTGAGGAGACTGCATCCTGGACAGTGAGATTTGTAAGTCACAGTATGGGGAGGCTACACTAGACTACTTGCTGGGGGCCCCAAGAGTGAGATGAGCTGAAATGAGATGAACAGGGTGTTTAGACAAGAGAAACAGAGGGTGCAGCCAAGACTAAGTCGTGCTGCTGCCACTTCCGGGTCGATCCTGCGTGGAGCTTTTCTCCTCATGCTAATTGCGTATGCTAATTGCGTCATAATTAGCAGAGCCATGTGCAAATGAAAATCAGGTTATCTGGAGCAATGTGACCTGTGATCACCTGTGAGCCCCATCTTGGAGGATTTGGGGTGAATTTGAGAGGGATACGAGAGAAGTATAAAAACCGGGCTCATAGGGACCAGTTAAGCCAGTCGGCCCCGGCTCCGTATCAGCAATACCGGGGCAGCTTAAGCGCGCCTGCCTCCTCTCCAGACCAATTGGATCAGCATCTCTGGGAGTGGAGACCTGACGTGGGCATTTAATGTAAAGTTCCTCAGCTTATTTCAGTGTGCAGCCTAGGTTGAGAACCTTGGGCTATAATGTGTGCTCCAGGGCTCCATAACCACGGGTTCTGTCTGTCTTTACTACTTCTGGGCTGGTAACAACCAATGTAACTTGTTTTTGCAAATACACATTGCTTTGCCTGCCCTGCTGGTTGCTTTTTCTGCTCAGACATAGACCTCAGAGGGAAATGGAGAGTAGAGTCAATGGCTCTTAAAGGAATCTCTGAGACTATGTGATATAACGTCTCCATTTTCAAAATGAAGAAACAGGTCCTGAAACACAAAAATACCTTGACCCAAAGACACACAATGAATTAGTAGTAGATCCAGAATTCAAATACTGATTTTCTGACACCATCTTGAAAATAAAATGAAAGGAAATTCTATTAATAAGGGTTTATTGTCCAGAGGTGATATTGTTAACCTGAAGTGGTTTGAGAAGGTGTTTTTGAGTGGACATTCTTTCAAGCACAAAATAATTTATCATTATCCTAATTGTATGGAAATGAGAGCTTCTCATACATCTGAAGGTTCATGAAAACATCTTGTGCAGTTAACTATTTTAAGTGCTCCCACTATGATCTTACTTTTAGCATGAATTTATTTTATTTTTGAGGGAGTGTTTACTTAGCATGAAAAGCTCCAATCTACCCTGTTTGAATGGTTATGCACTAACATTATCAGAAGCCAAATTAATAAGTTTTTGAAGGGCTCTTTACCCTGAGGAAACGGCTTGGAATAGAGTGGGCTCAATAATAGGAATAAAAAAATAATAATAGAAAACATTTATTAGCACTTGCTGGGCACTCTAAGTGACACAGTTGCCACATTTAGTGAATAAAAACACAATAAATCCAGTTAAACTTGGATTTCAGATAAACAGTGACTGCTTCTTTAGTATGATTTCCTATATTTTTCTTTGCTGATTCTGTCAACTCACTAAATGAATTAACCCCATTTATTCTTTACAACCCTACCAGGGAGGTTCTATTATAATTCCCATGATACAGTTGAGAAAACAGGGGCAGAGTGTTAGGTTAACTCACCGAAAGTGACAGAGCTAGTATGTGGCAGAGTCGGGGTTTGAACCAAGGAAGTCTAGCTCCAGAGCCTGTTCATTTAACCACAACAATACACTGCCTCTCTTAATTAATAATGGGAAAACCATTCAACAGTGATTCAGTCAGCAAACATTTATTCTGTCTACCATGGTTAAGCACCATGTCTGGTGAGAGGAACTAACACCCGAGAGAGACAAACATGGAAAAGACACTGGGCGGCTTCGGCGGTCTTTGCGCTGCAGCTTCCTCCTGTGTACAGTGAAAGGATAAAGCCAGATCACTAGTTCTCAACTCGGTTGGGCAATGGGGGATTTGCTAAAGTCCGGATGACTCTCCTCACCTCCACAGATTCTGAAACAAGGGGTGCTTAGGGGTGGATTCTTTGAATCTGGATTTTTTAAAGCAAGCTCTCCAGTTGAGGCTGATGAATCTGAAGTTTGAGACCCTACAAACTATACCATCGAATCAAGTTAGAGCTGGGAGCAGTGATTCTCAACCTTGGCTCCCACCGTGAAATCACTCGGTGGGCTCTACCCCGCACCCAGTGAGTTACAACCTCCCCAGGCAAATCTTTTTCTTTTTTTTCTTTTTTTTTTTTGGCCACGCCCTGTGGCTTATGGGATCTTAGTTCCCATAAGTACCAGGGATTGAATCCGGGCCCTCTTGGCAGTCAAAGTGCCGAGTCCTAACCACTGGACCACCAGGAAATTCCCCTTCCCAGGTGATTCTAATGTGCAGCCAGGGTTGAGAATCATGAAGTTTAGTCAACCTAATCTGAGTAAGATAATTGATTTTTACTTTTATTTATTTAGTTATCTATTTACTGTTTTATTTTTAAAAATTGAAGTAGAGTTGATTTACAATGTTATATTAGTTTTAGGTGTACAACATAGTGATTCAATATTTTTATAGATTATACTCCATTTGAAGTTATTGTAAAATATTGGCTCTATTCCCTGTGCTATACATTATATCCTTGTAGCTTATTTATTTTATACATAGTAGTTTGTACCTCTTACTCTGCCACCCCTATTTTGCCCCTCCTTCCACCCGTCTCCCCTCCCCTCTCCCCTACCTAAAAGTTGAGAGTTATGTTTTATTCGACAGAAATTTTTAGGACTTCAAGCCTGGGAGGCAGCATCTCAAGTAACCCTGAGAAAACTGCTCCAAGGAGGTTGGGGTTGGGGGGTGGCTAGGATATATAGTATCCTAGGATATATAGTAGTTTTGCAACAAAGGGCAGGTAGTAGGAACAAAAGATTACTGTTAATTAAAGAAAACTAGAAATCTCAAGTTAAGGAATCTAGTGCTTTTCTATGTATGGGAAGATGCAAGAATCTGGGCTCACTGGAATCATTCCTTTGATATGCATCTCAGCTATCTGGGGCCAATATCCTGTGTTTTCACATCCTGAGTTTCCTCAGGACTCATCTGGGGAGTTGCTGCAGTCTGATGGCTGCTAGATGGCAGGTATTCTTTCCTTCCTGGTGTCCCTCAGGGCTCACCAGCTCACCAGCTGAGGGTGGCTACAATTGCTGATGACTGTGACATCCTTTGTTTACTGATATAGCAGGCAGTATTCCATTTCTCATAACCACTAGTTTCCTTTCTGTATCTGTGAGTCTGTTTCTGTTTTATCATATTTGTTTGTTTTATTTTTTTTATTCCACATGTAAGTGAAAACATACAGTATTTGTCTACCTCTGTCTGACTTACTTCACTTAGCATAATACCCTCCAGTTCCATCCATGTTGTTGCAAATGGAAATTTTTTCTTCTTTTTTATGGCTGAGTAATATTCCATTGTATATATGTACCACATCTTCCTTATCCATTCATCTACTGATGGACACTTAGGTTGCTTCCATGTCTTGGCTATTGTAAATAGTGCTGCAATGAACATTGGGGTGTATGTATCTTTTCAAATTAGTGTTTTCATTTTCTTTGGGTATATACCCAGGAGTGGAATTGCTAGTTCACTCTTGGTAGGAATGTAAATAGATAATTTATTAGTTTTAGATTTTCATTGTATTTAACTCTTTGTTGGCTATGGAGGACATTCATTCATTCATTCCTTGACTCATCAAATATGTAGTAAGTGCTTGCTACACTGTGTTGTACTACATAGAGGAATATGATGGTCAACAAGAAAAACAGAATTACTGCCCTTGTGGAACTTTAATGAGAGACATTTTTGTAATGATTATAAAAGTAAAGTATTTAGACTCAGATTTAACATCCATCAGAGGAATGTCCGTGGGAATGGCATTGTAACGAACTCTAAAAAATCTGTACTTCCAGATAAGCAACACCAGTAAAAATTGTTAAAAACTAACTTTTTCAGAACTCTGGAGATTAACCAAAGGCTTGCAACAATCTAAAAAACACTTAATCAAGGAAAACAGATAAATATCAATAAGAACAGAGAGCTTTGTGACATTTTAACTTGATCCATTCAAACCCCTCTCCTCAGCTCCATGATAGCCCTGAAAACCAAAAGCCTGCAACCACAGTGAAAACCAGCAGCCTGGTGGCCACTGAAGGGAAAGAACGAGTATGGAGCTCTCCAGAAGCGCTATTCTCAGATAATTATCATTACTGACCTGTCTGACAGTTGCCTGGAAACACCCACTAACAAGGCTTCTATTTACCTGACCTGACTCAGAGCCTACTCTTTGCAAAGGTCCTTTTCCCTTTAGGCATTTGTCAGAACCAATCAGTGGCAGTTGTTTAACATAGCAGCTGCCTCAGGCAGCAGTAAACATTTGAGCAAACAAAAAGCTGACCAAAAAACTTAAAAGGAAAAGGTGAAAAATGAGATGTCCATTGAGGGCTTTGAAAATTTCTGACATGTTCCTGAGAATCTAGAAGAGTACACACATGCACAAGGCTGCACGTGCTCGGGAAAGAATTGAGAGGGCCCTAAGTTCTCACTGCTGACCTTGAGGCTTTGCACAAGCAGGAGGTGAAGGCTGAGGAAGAGTTGTAAACTGCCTTCCAGGGCATTGAAGTGGTGGCCCTACCATACAGAGACCCTGGGCAAAGGCTGGGTGACTTGTTCCAAGAATTTAAGGAAATTTCTGTCCAATTATTAACTGACCATTAAGCTAAGCAAACAGAAACTTCGATGCCCACACATAACAAGGAATACAAATTTAATTTATTTTTATTTGTATTTATTTATTTATTTGGCTGCGTCGGGTCTTAGTTGTGGCATGTGGGATCTGCATTGCCGCTTGCGGGATCTTTGTTGCAGCATTCAGACTCTTAGTTGCAGCAGGCGGGATTTAGTTCCCTGACCAGGGATTGAACCTGGGCCCCCTGCATTGGGAGTGCAGAATCTTAGCCACTGGACCACCAGGGAAGTCCCAAATTTTAAATAATTAGTACAGGAAAGTCACTAAACAAACAGCAGAAGCAACAGTGAAAACAACACATGGTGAGAGAATCAGAAAGATCTCAGGTTAATAACTTAGCCTTCTACATTAACAAACTAGAAAAGGAAGAGCAAACTAAACCCAAAGCAACTAGATGGAAGGCAACAATAAAGCTTAGAGAGAAATTAATGGTAGAGAAAAGAAAAATAATAGAGAAAATTATTAATAAAATGAAATTTTGGTTCTTGGAAAATATAAACAAAATTAACAAACCCTTATCTAGACAGATGAAGAAAAAAAGAGAAAAGACTCAAATTAATAAAATCGAGAATGAAAATAGGGTCATGACTACCAATCTGATAGAAATAAAAAAAACTATAAGAGAATATTATGAACAACTGTATGCCAACAAATAGAAAATCTAGAAGAAATGGACAAGTTCTTAGAAAAACAAAGATTACCAACACTGACTCAAAAAGATCTGAATATCAAGTGAAGAAAAAAACGTACACAAAACAAATTCCAGACCCAGATGGCTTCACTGGCAAATTCTACCAAATGTTTAAAGAAGATATAACAACAATCTTTCAAAAAATCTTCTTAAAAATAGAAAAGGAGGAAATACTTTCCAACTCATTTTATTAGCTAATTTTACTCTGATACTGAAACCAGACAAAGGCATAACAAGGAAACTATAAGCCAATATATTTTGTATATATAGTCACAAAAATCTTCAACACAATGTAAAAAATATATCCAGTAAAATATTTAAAAAATTACACACCACAACCGAGTGGGATTTATTCCAGGAATATAATGCTGGTTGAATATATTAAAAAAATCAATCAATGTAATATGTCACACTAATAGAATTAAGGACAAAATTACATGATAATTTTTTTTTTTTAATTAAGGGTACTTTTTATTTATTTATTTTTGGCCGTGTTGGGTCTTCGTTTCTGTGCGAGGGCTTTCTCTAGTTGTGGCAAGCGGGGGCCACTCTTCATCGTAGTGCGCAGGCCTCTCATTATTGTGGCCTCTCTTGTTGCGGAGCACAAGCTCCAGACGCACAGGCTCAGTAGTTGTGGCTCACGGACCTAGTTGCTCCGCGGCATGTGGGATCTTCCCAGACCAGGGCTCGAACCCGTGTCCCCTGAATTAGCAGGCAGATTCTCAACCACTGCGCCACCAGGGAAGCCCCTACATGATAATTTTAATAAATGCAGAAAAGGCATTTGAGAAAATCTAATCCTCTTTCCTGATAAAAATACTCAATAAACTAAGACTAGAAAGGAACTTCCTCAACTTGATAAAGTACATCTATGAAAAATTCATAGCTAACATCATACTTAATGGTGAAGGAATGAAAGTTTTCCCCTTAAGATCAGGAACAAGACAAGGATGTCCAATTTTGCCACTTTTATTAATTGTCCTAGTTTCTAACTAGGGCAATTAGACAAGAAAAATAAATAAAGGCATTCATATTGGCAAGAAAGAAGTAAAACTTGCATCTTGGCATGTTTTTGCAGATGACAAAATCTTGTATACAGAATATCCAAAGGAAGAAAGACTGCGAAAGCAAACAAATTATTTTAGCAAGATACAGGATACACTATCAACATGCAAAAATCACTTGTATTTTTATACACCAGCAATGAACAATCCAAAAAGAAAACGAAGAAAACAATTCCACTAACAGTAGCATTAAAAATAATAAAATACTCAGGAAATTTAATACAAGAAGTATAAGACTTGTACACTACAAACTGTGAAACATCCTTGCAGACAACTCAAGAAGACCTAAAATAATGGAAAGACAGAATGTATTCAGGGATCAGAAGACTTCAGATTGTTAGGATGGCAACACTCCCCAAATTGATCTATTTACAAATTCAACACGATGCCTATTAAAATTCTTCTCCCATTTTTGCAGCAGTTGACAAGTTGATCCTAAAAGTCGTATAGAAATGCAAGGGATCCTAAATTGCCAAAACAATCTTGAAAAAGAGCAAGTTTGAAGGACTCACATTTCCTCATTTCAAAAGTGACCGCAACCAACACAAGTATCTAGGCGGATAGAAGAAGTCTATCTGGGACATGGCTGCTAGTGTCGCAGATAAAAGAGAGAAGAGGACTACTACACGACGACTCTGCTCATGATTGGTTCATGTCACTCTGGTTCACACTCCATTTGCCAAATAAGTCATATGGCCAAGCCTGATATCAGTGGGAAAAATGTATATTCCTCTCTTAAGGAGGGGGAGGGAATATTGTGAGCAGTTATATTAAATACCACAGGCAATTTTTCAGATAGACTGATGGCATACTAATATGGGGTCTAGTCATAACAGAAGGGTATATTGGGACCATTCTCTTTGCCCTCTCCTCCCTGCAAGTTTATAAGGCATTACAATTAAGGATAAATGTGATGTTTGAAATATAAATGAATGCTATTTGGCAACACAATACAAAAAAAAATTGACGGATTACCAGCATCCGGGCAGCATATTTCTTGAGTACCTGGCTGCTTTCAATACTCAGATTGCCCCAGAAAAAGGTCAGCCCATAGCTTTCTGTCCCTGGGCAGCCTGAGCAGTAGTACATATACGCTGCCCTTGGCTATCGCCATCCATACTGGTAGAAGAGCTCTTTATTCCTTAACCATTCAAGGCACAATCCGGCTCATGGGGGCTCACCCTGTTCTCCATCACTGGTGAGCGTTGTGCCCTCGCTGGGTGGTGAGATGCTATAACCCTTCCCTCTCTCCTGCCTCCTGAAAGGATGGAGGTGGCATTTAAGTTTCTTCTGTTTTATTTTCCCTTTGGATATCTGCCTTCTTGATATAAAGATTTCATCATTTACAGAATAAGGAATGTTCTCTCAGCTCTACTCTGGGAAACAGACATTTAGTTTTTAATCAGCCTAAATGAATGAATCTGCTTATTCACAGGCACAGTCCTGCTCCTGATTTTCTGCAACTTTCATCTCTCTTGGAATCTCTAGAAAAAAAGACAAAAACCACCTCTGGTCACAAAGATAAGGACTGGAATGGCTTCAGATACATTAGGAAGTGACTTGGGATTTCCCATCTGGTTCTAATTATGCAGGCTTCTGAGAAGCACGTAGTCATGGGTGTGTTGACATCATCTTCACACTTTCTGAGGCCTCTGCCAGGGAATCAGTCAGGATCTAGGAACAGGGCAAAGAGGTGTTAAGGTAAAATCTCCTTCTGAAAGGGCACATTTCCTGGTCCTGTAGCAACAAGGGACCATTTCTAGGAACTTCAGAATTTAGATACATGCAAGATGTTCAGTCATGCTCATGAGTAATGAAATGCTATTTTTGAATAGCAGTGAGATCCAGTTATTTATCTATCAAATTGACAAAAGTTAAAATGTTTGGTAAAACCCAGTGAGTGTGAGGAAATAGGCATTCTCATTCATTTGATGTGGGTGTGTTGTCCAGTGCAGCTTCTTTGCAGAGCAGTTTGGAAACACCTGTCAAAGAAAAAAATGCTTTCCCTTTGGCTCAGTGATTGATCCTCTGTGAACAGATTTTACAGATACATGAATCTGTGTGCAAAGACATGTTTAGACCAGCTTTCCCCTTGCTGCATGGTATTGTACTGTACCTGCCTTATACTGTAACTAACCTAGATGTTTATCAGTAGCAGACTAATTAAATGAATTAAGGCCTATCTATAATACAGAATACCATGAGGCTGTTTAAAGCACTGAAAAATATCGGTGTACGCTGGCATGGAAAGAGAGTCAACACATCTTGCTAAGTGTTAAAAGCAAGTTAGAAGATGATTCTTTTAAATGAGGGATCTTCAACTTCAGCACTATTGACAACTTGGGTCAGATAAGTCTTTGTAGTGGGGACTTTGCTGTGCATTGTAGGATGTTTTGCAGCATCTACTGAGCAGACGCCAGCGGCAATCCCTACCACTCTCAAGCCATGATGATAAAATATGTCTCCAGACATGGCCAGATGTCCCCTGGGGAGAGGGCTGCAAAAGCATCCCTGGTTAGGAACCGCGGCTCTAGATGCGTGTAAGTTAAGAGCTGTGGGTGTTTGTGTGTGCACAGATCGTGTTTAGAATAACCATATGAATGACTGGCTGCCTCTGTACAGCTGGGGCTAGGATGGTAGGCGGGAGAAAGACCCAGGTTTCACTGTAAATACTTTTGTATTGTTTGAGTTTTAGCATGTGTGCCATTTAAAAACTCAGATTAAAAGTAAACTACACAATGATATCTCCATGACTGCTGAAGTTAGAGGTAGAAAGAGCATTTTTTAAAATGCCATTTTGACCCAAAGAGCTTGGTACCTTTTTTTCCCTTGCAGTTTGGAATGTGCTCAGGGTGAAGGGTTATAGAACAGCAGCAAGATGGGCTGCCACTGTGCACCACGATGAACGCGTTCTTGGAGATATAAACAGAGCCCCTGTAGCCACCACTGAATAAGTTTGGGAAAATGATTTTCTGGAAAGAGCATGAACGGACCTTTGGAACTAGAACGATTTAGGTTTTAATCCAAGATTTGCCTGTTAAAGGCATGTGTCCTTGCCCAAATTAACTCTCTGAGCCTCAGTTTCCTCATTTGTAAAGTGAGCAAAAACGTATCCAGTTCATAGAAATTCTGTGATTATTAAATAATACACACACATATACACAATTTCTACATAAAACTCTGGTGACTGCCAGTTAAGAGTACCCTTTCTGAATGCCAGTTACACGGGGCCCGCATCATGATAATCAAGAGCTTTTTGTTTGGAATCAGACTAACCTACATCCAAATCTCAACTCTGCCACAAGGTTGCCTTGTGACCTTAGGAAAATCAATTAACTTCTCTGGACCTCATTTTTCTCATTTTTTTCTATATTAAAAAAAATTCCCATCACAGAAATTGGAGGCACCTGACACATGGCCCACTTTGATTCTACAAAGGCTGAAGGGTTGGAAATATGTCTCAGATCCTGTATTACTTAGGGACAGAACTCAAACTGGTTTAGGTCACAAAGGAGATTCAATGATCCACGTCCAGGCATCCCCTGGAGATAATGCAGGCTCAGTTCTAGACCACTGCAATAAAGCAAATATCAAAATAAAGTGAGTCACACAAATTTTTTGGTTTCCCAGTGCACATAAAAGTTTTATTTACACTATACCATAGTCTATTACATATGCAATAGCATTATGTCTAAAAAGACAACGTATATACCTTAATTTAAAAATACTGTATTGCTAAAAAAAAAAATGCTATTATCTGAGCCTTCAGTGGGTCAAGATAGTAACATCCAAGATCACTGATAACAGATCATGATAACAAATAAAATAATAATGAAAACTTTAGAAATATTGTGAGAATTACCAAAATGTGACACAGAAACACAAAATGAACAAATGCCGTCAGAAAAATGATGTCGGTAGACTTGCTCCATGTAGGGTTTGCATAAATCTTCAATTTGTAAAAAACACAGTATCTACAAAGCACGATAAAGTGAAGCACAGTAAAACGAGGTCTGCCTGTACTGGAACAGTTTAGGGATTATTCTTACATGGCTACTTCAGGCATGACTGGTTCCAGGCACTCTGTCAAAAGGGCTTGGTCTCTTTCCATCTCATTGGTCTGTTTTGCTCAGCATTGGTTTTATTCTCAGGCAGGCTCTCTCCATGTGGTAGCAAGATGATTGTACACACTGGGAAAGCTTAGTATAAACACAGTGCCAACTACCAAATGGTCCCAGCAAAGTCCGCATACACTGTTGTATTATTAATCCTCTCTGAGTCCTGCTCCCATCTCTGAAACAATCACTATGTCCAGGAAGATGCAATGCTCTGCTTGGTCAGCCCTTGTTCATGGTGCCCATCTCTGAGCACAGAGTGGGGTTAGTGCCTCTGAACCATATGGAGAAGTCACGAGAGGGGAGAAGTTGTGAGCTGTTATCCATGTCATTTCCCATAATAGACAATGTGTTTTATAGTTTTCTTTTCCTTTCCTTTCTTTTACTAACTTTCTTCTCTTCTAGACCCTGTGCCTTGAAGCAGCAAGGCTCTATGTCTCAATAAGCTCAGGGTCTAGTACAATACCTAAAACATATAGGTGATCAATAAGTATCCCTATAATGCAATGAATTACAGGGACCATATGCCTTTTAATGATCTTGTCTGGAATCTGTCCTGCAGCTCAAAAATATTTGTTGAATGGATTGATAATTTCTCTGGGGATAGAAATCATGTCTGATTCACTGTATTCTCAGTGAAATACACATTAAGTGACCAATTAATACTTGTTAAGTAAGCGATTGGTTGAGTGAATGATTTCTAAGTTCCACTACAGCAGGGATCCCATCTCTTTTGTCTCTCAATTTGTAGTGACAGGTCCAATAATCCCTACCCTCTAGGGACCCAGGTATCTCCAGCCACACTCTTCCTCCCCCACAGGGGGACAGCTACTCCTCATCTATTCCCCAGAAGATGTCTAGAGGATGGGGGCCATGGGGAGAAGGTAGTGGGTTTGAATATAAAGAAGAGGCAAGAAGAAGGAGACAAATGAGGAGTTCATTTGAAGTTCACGTCTATCTTATTTTGGAAGGAAGTGGGAAAGGAGAACAAAGTTTTCATGAATAATGCTGCTTATTAAAATGCCTGCTCTCTCTGATGGTGATTAAGATGGATGCAGCATCATACTGACTTTCAGAGAGAGTGGGAGTACAGCTGACAATTTTCCCATCAGAGTTTTTCACAAAGAAGGAGCAACTCCTAGGTCCCTTCCCTCCCCTCCTCCTGCTCTAGGCTGCCTTTCCTGCAGAGCTTCTTGCTGCTTCAAGGCACTGGGGGAGGAATTCATCAGGGGCTGACAAGTGGCAAATGCCATTAGCTTTCAACTACATTAAAGGATGTGAACAAGCAGGGATGGTGCCTTATTCCCCTCTCCATGTTCCCAGCCCCTGTGCCTACTATAGTGCCTGGGTCCTGGCAGGCATATAATACTTTGAATCATTCTTTCATGGTTATCTGTCATTTTTGGCATTCCACATTCATTTTCTTTTCTTCTATTATCAATTCCTTTCTTTTGTTTTGGAGAACCACTCCCTTACCTCAATCCATGGTTCTGGGGATCAAAGGAGCTAATTTCATAAAGTTCCTAAAATACTCCCTGGCTCAATTAATATTAGCTATCATTATAGCTAGTTCTACTTTATATTAGAATTCATGAAATACCCATGAAGCAGGATACCATAAATAAACTATCAGATTGTATGGAAAAGATCTTTTAAATTAAAATATCATAACCAATTTTTTAAAGAACAAAATAAGCATAAGAGTTGGAAGAAAAATCAAGAGGAAGTAGGACCAAAAGATAAAGACAAACAGACACATACATACATATTTTTAATTTGAGCTTCAATCCAAGAGGTTCAATATTTCACTAAAAAGAGTTTTCAAAAAATAGAAAAGGAATTACATTGGAAGGAAAATTATCAAAGAAAAAATACAAGAAAAATTTCAAGGTTTGAAAAACACTCTCCTTCTAACACAGTGACCAGAATAAAAAGTAACAATAATAAGTTAACAAACTAAGATATATCATCATTAAGTTGTAAAACAAGGTGAATAGAGAAAAAAATTAAAATGCTTCAAAAGAGAAGAAAAGGAAATAATTGGAAATCAGTATGGTATTAGTTTATTTAGCAACGACATTGGAAATTAGGCAACAATACAGCAATGATTTAAATATTCTGACTAATAATGGTTTCCAGATAAAAATTCTATAGCATTCAAGCTAGAGATCAAGGGAGAGCTTTTTTCCTTCACATTTGTAAGTTCTCAGAAAGCTCTTGGACAATGTGTTCTCCAAAAAGAAGTAACCCAAAAGGCAGAAAAACAAGATTCCTAAGGAAGGAACCAGCAGAAAACAGAAGCAAAGGTAATTTTAAGAATGGTTTTGAAAGGAATTCTCTAGATCACAGTGGGAAGTAGGCCCAGAGAGCAACTAAAACAGATAAGAGCAGGAAAACAGAGGAACTTGAAAGATATGAATAGAGCATCTCCAGGAAAACAGTGGAACCAACAGCATAACTGTTTCATTTGACCGTGAGAGAAATAGTGTTAAAAGGATTTCTAGAGTTCTGTGTGAAACAGAAAACTAAGCAAATGAAAAATTGAGGCAATTATCAACTCCAGGAAAATATAAAGTTACATAACTGAGAAAAGATAATCAATGTATACTGTTTGACTCAGCAGTAAACTTACATGTACTAACTAGGCCACGACCTATCTATGAACACATAGTTCTATTGCAAATATTGAATGTTTAATTATATTTGAGATATGATTTTATTGGAAGGTTTAGGAAATGAACTACAAAACAATCAGAAGATAATAAACGATGAAAATAGTAAGTCCTTATCTATCGATAATTGCTTTAAATGTAAATGGATTAAATATTCCAATAAAAAGACATAAAGAGGCTGAATGGATAAAAAAACAAGACCCAATTATGTCTTGTGTAAAAGACACTCACTTTAGATTTAAGGACACATGTAAGCTGAAAATTAAGGGACAGAGAAAATATATTCCATGCAAGTGGTAACCAAAAGAGTGCAGGGGCAGCCATACTTCTATCAGACAAAATAGACTGTCAGAAACTGTCACAAGAGACAAGGAAGGTCATTATATAATGACAGAGGGATAATTCATCAAGAGGATATAACAATTATCAATATATATGTACCCAACATCAGAACATCTAAATATATTAAGCAAATACTAAATACATTAAGCAAATTTCTGAAGGTAGTAATAGCAATGCAATAATAGTGGATTTCAATACTCCACTTTCAACAATGGATAGATCATTGAGACAGATAATCAATAAAAAAAATTGGACTTGAATTTTACTTCAGAGTAAACAAAACCAACAGAAATACATATAACATTCCATCCAACAGTAGCAGAACACACATTCTTCTCAAGCGCATATGGAGCATTCTCTAGGATAGATTGTATGTTAGGTCACAAAATTAGTCTTAGCAAATTTAAGAAGATTGAAATCTTGCCAATTATATTTTCCAATGACAACAGTTTCTTACTAGAAATCAGTAACAGGAGGAAAACTGGAAAATTCACAAATATGTGGGATTAAACAGCACACTCCTGAACAATCAGTGGATCAAATAAAAAATCAAAAGGAAATTTTTTAAAGATCTTGAGAAAAATGAAAAAGGAAACACAAATACCGAAACTTATGGGAGACAGCCAAAATAGTTCTAAGAGGGAAACTTATAGCAAGAAATTTGTAACATTAAGAATAAAGAGGGCTTCTCTGGTGGCGCAGTGGTTGAGAGTCCACCTGCTGATGCAGGGGACACGGGTTCGTGCCCCAGTCCGGGAAGATGCCACATGGCACGGAGCGGCTGGGCCTGTGAGCCATGGCCACTGAGCTTGCGTGTCCAGAGCCTGTGCTCCGCAACGGGAGAGGCCACAACAGTGAGAGGCCTGTGTACGGGAAAAAAAAAAAAAAAAGAATAAAGAAAGATCTCAAATAAACATCCTAACTTTATATCTCAAAGAAGTAGAAAAAAAGAATAAATTAGGTAACATAAGCATAAAGAAGAAAATAATAGATATCAGAGCAGAAATAAATGAAACAGAAACTAGAAAAACAATAGAAAAGATCAATGATACTGAGCTGAGGTTTTGTAAAGATAAACAAAATTGACAAACCTTTCGCAAGACTAAGACAAAAGAGAGATTTAAATAAATAAAAATGAAAGAGGATATATTATAACTGATACCATAGAAATACAAAGGATCATAAGAGACTACTGTGAACAGTTACACACCAACAAATTGGACAACCTATACAAAATGATACATTCCTAGAAATATGCAAACTACAAAGACTTAATTATGAAGAAATAGGGAATCTGAACAGATTACTGATAGGAAATTAAATCAGTAATCAAAAACCTCCCAACAAAGAAAAGCCCAGGACCAGATGGCTTCATGTGTAGATTCTACCAAACATTTAAGGAATAATTAATGTCAATCCTTCTGAAACTCTTACAAAAACTTGAAGAAGGGAATGCTCCTAAACTCACTTTATGAGGCCAACAGTGCCCTGATATCGAAGCTAGGTAAAGATCTACAAGAAAAGAAAATTACAGGCCAATATCCCTGATAAATATAGATGCAAAAATCCTCAACAAAATACTAGCAAACAAAATTCAACAGCACATTAAAAGGACCATACACTACAATCAAGTGGTATTTATCCCCAGGATGTAAGAATGGTTCAACATATGCAAATCAATGAATGTGATACACCACGTTGACAGAATGAAGGATAAAAATCATATGATTGTCTCAATAGAAGCTGAACAAGTATTTGACAAAATTCAACATCTGTTCATGATAAAAAATCTCAACAGATTAGGTATAGAAGGAATGTACATCAACATAATAAAGGCCATATATGACAGACCCACAGCTAACATCATACTTTAATGGCGAAAGCTGAAGTCTTTTCCTCTAAGATCAGAAACAAGGCAAAGAAACCACTCTCAACACTTCTATTTATTTAGTTATTTATTTATTATTTTGTGTGTGTGTGATATGCGGGCCTCTCACTGTTGTGGCCTCTCCCTCTGCGGAGCACAGGCTCCAGACATGCAGGCTTAGCGGCCATGGCTCACGGGCCCAGCCGCTCCGCGGCATGTGGGATCTTCCCAGACCAGGGCATGAACCCGTGTCCCCTGCATCGGCAGGCAGACTCCCAACCACTGCGCCACCAGGGAAGCCCAACACTTCTATTTAACATAGTATTGGAAGTCCTAGCCAGAGTAATTAGGCAAGAGAAAGAAATAAATGGCACCCAAGTAGGAAAGGAAGACGTGAAATCCTCTGTTTGCAGATGACATGATTTTATATATAGAAAATCCTAAAGGTGCCACCAAGAAACCTGTTAGAGCTAATAAAAGAATTCAGTAAATTTGCAGGATACAAATTCAACATACAGAAAATCAGTTATATTTCTATATGCTAACAGTAAACTATATGAAAAAGAAATTAAGAAAATAATCCCATTTACAATGGCATCAAAAAGAACTGGAATACATTTAACCAAGGAGGTGAAAGACCTGATACTGGAAAACATAAAACATTGATGACAGAAACTGAAGACATAAATAAAGGGAAAGATATCCTATGTTTGTAGATTGGAAAAATATTTTTAAATGTCCAAGCTATCAGCCCGTGCTATCTACAGTTTCAATGCAAATATTAGCAAATTTCCAATGGCATTTTCCACAGATAATAAAAACGATTCTAAAATTCGTACGGAACCACCTAAGACCCTGAATATCCAAAGCAATCTTGAGAAAGAAGAACAAAGCTGAGGAATCACATGACATTATTTCAAAATGTACAACAAAGCTGTAGTAATCAAAATGATATGGTACTGGCTTAAAAACAGACACATAGACCAATGAAATAGAATATACAGCCCAGAAATAATCCACACATTTACAGTCAATTGATCTTTGACAAAGTTTCCAAGAACACACAATGGGGAAAGTATAGTTTCTTCAATAAATGGTGTTGGGAAAACTGGATATCCACATGCAGAAGAATGAAATTGGACCCTTATCTCAGACCATCAGTAAAAATCAACTCAAAATAGATTAAAGATTTAAACAATATATCTAAAACTACTAGAAGAAAACTATTATACGGAATTCTGCAAAAGGCAAAACTATGAAAATAATATAAAGACCAATGGTTACCAGGTATATATGGTGGGGACAGGGGAGATGAATATGCAGAGCACAGAATTTTTAGGAAAGTGAAAATACTTTGTATGATACTCAAATAGTGGATATGAGTCATTACATATTTGTCCAAACCCATAGAATGTACAACACCAAGATGAACCCTAATGTAAACTAGGGACCTTGGGTGATAACAATGTGTTGACATAGATTCATCAGTTGTAACAAATGAACCATCTGGTGGAGGAAGCTGATAATGGGGGAGGCTGTGTATGTGTGGGGGCAGAGGCAATATGGGAAAATCTGCACCTTTCTCTCAATTTTGCTGTGAACCTAAGATTGCACAAAAACAATAGTCTTAAAAGTGCATAGAGCCAGATACACACAAATGAGTAAAAATAGGTAAATATGAACAAGCTCAATGGATTATACCAACGTCAATATCCTGATGGTGATATTTTACTACAGGTTTGCAAGATATTATCAGTAAGGGAAACAGTAAGTGATACACAGATCTCCGTATATTATTTCCTACAACTGTAAAAAAATTAAAATCCCATTGACTACTGACTGGAGTCGTGGATTCCCCTCTACTTCACTCCTGGAGGTGACCATTGATTACTTTTATGTATATTCTTCTAGAATACATAAAACAGCAGGAGCAGAAAGAGTCCCGTGAATTCAGACAGGCCTGGATTCAAATTCAAATCCCACCACTCAGTAGCTTTGGAGAAGTAACTTAACCTCTCTGTGTCTTAACCTCTTCTTCATTAAATGGGCTACAATAATAGTAGTTAAATTGTTCTGAGAAATTAATAAGTGTCAGTCTGTTAGAACAGTGCCTGGTATCTAGTAAATGCTCAATATTAATTTTAATATGCATGTATCCTCAGAAAACATGGAGCATAATTTTCTTTGATGTTGATTTTTGTGTTTTATATAAATGGTATCATGTTCTCTGTGTCAGTCTACTATTTACTTCTTTTTATTTTTTCTGGCCATGACAATATATCTCATTTTTTTCCATGTCACTAATATCAAATTATCTCATTCTTTGTACTTGTTGCATAGTATTTCATGGTTGGCTATACTTAAATTTATTTACCATTTACCTACTGATGGAGATTTGGATTGTTCCTAACTTTGTGCCAGCTAAATTCATGTGAGTATGTCTCTGAACTATACATGAGAAATGGAATAGCTGGTTCACTAAATATGGCTTTGAAACTTTCAGATGATGTGTTAAGATTCAGTGCAGTCTACATAAACTTCAGGATCCCAGCAATGGTTTGAAAAATCTCCTTGCCACTCTTTAAAAATTACTTGATTGAAAATGTTAACCTGAAACAAACAGACTGCTGATATTTCTCCATGAAAGATGGGTTTATTTGGGCTCAGCAGAGAATTGTAATTCAGGGTCTGCAACCATGGTGAGTCACTGCAAGTCCCCAAACGACAAGAGGAGGAGAGAGGGAAAGGAAGTTGGGGGGGGGCGGCTGCTAATAGTAAACTAAGAGTCTGTGGCTTTTCATTGGCTGAGTCCTCTCCAGGAAAGAAGAGGAGTCTTCTTCCCAATGGGCTGTGCTATCATCACGAGGCGTGAGAGCTCCCCCTTCTGGTCTCCCAACTCTGTTTAATTGAGGTTTCTGTTCATTTTTTTACAAGCCATAACTTACATATTATAAAATGTATCTACGTTGTAAATGTACACACATTTGCAAGCAGCACTGTTATTCACTTTGTTGTGTATTGAATTGTGTCCACCAAACAAGATATGCTGAAGTCCTGACCCCAGTACCTCAAAATGTGACCTTATTTGAAAATAGGATTGTTATAGGTATAATTAGTTTAGTATGACTTTCTGTTGTTTTAAACCACCCACTTTGTGGTACTTGGTTACAGAAGCTCTAGGAAACTAATACACATTATTATTTTATTGTTGTTGTTTTGAAGTATAGTTGATTTACAGTGTGTTAATTTCTGCTGTACAGCAAAGTGATTCAGTTATACATATACATACTTTTTTAATATCCTTTTCCATTATGTTTTATCAAAGGATATTGAATATAGTTCCCTGTGCTATACAATAGGACCCTGTTGTTTATCCATTCTATATATAATAGTTTGCATCTGCTAACCCCAAACTCCCAATCCATCCTTCCCCTGACCCTCCCTCCCCCTTGGCAACCACAAGTCTGTCCTCTATGTCTACACATTAGTTTTTAGTGCTTTTTAATATAGTTTTTTTTAGTAGAGTCGAATACACACATACACATTTCGAACATTTCCATCACCTTAATAAGATCCCTTATGCATATTTACAGTTCATGTTCACCCTGACCCTAGGAAAGCCCTGAGTTCTATTATGGAGTAGAGGAGGAGACCCAAACTTTTCAGCTGATGCCTGGATGGGTATTATCCTTGAGGAGCCATATTCACTCATGAAAATGACTCAGTAGGAGACTCTCAGATGGTCAAGTTTGGGATATAACTTCATTCCGCCCTCTCCTCCACCTTTGGTCTCAACAGTTGGGTCAAAAACTAAATTTTGAAAACCTGGTGAAAATCTCCTCCAAGAAGAAAGGTATACATATCTCTACACTCAAAATCTGACAATTTTAGATGCCCCATCTGTGAATCCCAGTTTCAGGATCCTTGGTCTTTCTGTTGTATGCTTGAATATCTGTGGTGAGGGGGAGGCCAGTGCTACCTGAGGCAACCCATTCTACCCTGGGGAGCTCTATGCCCTGGGAAGCAATTCCTGTCCTGGTGGCTCCCACTTAGCAGTTCCGGGATAGTCTTTGTTAACTACAATATGGAACAGGAGACTGAGGAATTTTCAATCCCGGAGTTAAATAGGAACCCACAGAAACCTGCATGGAAATGATTGCCAAACCTCTAGTAGACTTTCAGGATGGAGAGGCAGTGGGAGAGCTCAGAATTTGGAAAATCCTGGCTCTATCATGTACTAATTCTTTGTCCTTCAGAAATACTGATAGCCTTTCTGAGACTAAAGTCTCCTTTGTAAAATAGAGAAACTTTGCACATAGTAGGTGTTTTATCATGGATGAATTTAGATTGAAATGAAACCTCATATGAATAAAAAATAGGACCCGGGCTTCCCTGGTGGCGCAGTGGTTGAGAGTCTGCCTGCCGATGCAGGGGACACGGGTTCGTGCCCCGGTCCGGGAAGATCCCACATGCCACGGAGCAGCTGGGCCCATGAGCCATGGCCGCTAAGCCTGCGCCGTCTGGAGCCTGTGCTCTGCAACGGGAGAGGCCACGACAGTGAGAGGCCCGCATACCACACACACACACACACAAAAAATAGGACCCAATACCACAAGAGATGGAAAAGACGAGGAGGAAAGGGAATTTCCGTGTCTAACAGCATCCTGAGAAATGAGATTATCAAGTCTTTCATACATAGACCTTTTAAAAATTTTTAAATCAATTTTTTTAAAGCAGTTTTAGGTTCACATCAGAATTTAAAGAATGTCATATAGTATGTAGGCTTTTCAGATTGGCTTCTTTCACTTAGTCATATGCATTTAAGTTTCCTTCATGTCTTTTCATGGCTTGATAGCTCATTTTTTTAAAACACTGAATAATATTCCATTGCCTGGCTGTACCACAGTTCACTTATCCATTCACCTACTGAAGAACACATACCTTTTACTGAATAAAATTAGGTCTCCATCTTACAGTTGAATGACCACAGCACGGAATGAGCAGATGACAGCATCCCAAGACTCCTCCCATTGATCCAGAATTCCACCAAAGTACCACAAAAGACAAGTCTGAGGTCTCTAGCATCCTAACACCTAAGGCAGGAGATAGATGGGCTCCAGACTAGGCATTTATAACTGGCCTCCTGTTTACATTTCTTGGGGTGAGAAAAAGATGGGCTTCAGGCCAGACGTATACAACTTGCCTCCTGTTTGCATTTCCTGAGACAGGAAATAGATGGGCTCCGGGTTAGGCATTTACAATCAGCTTCCTGTTTGCCCTCCGAGATGTAAGTAACCACAGAAACAGGGTAAATAGCCAGGCATTGTCTCTTGAGGATGCCCTAAGATAACAGTCATGGCAGGAACAGAGAGGGACAAAGCCCTGTTTGAGTAAAGGATCAAGAGTCATGCATTTCCCATCCTTGGGGCAGGGGAGACATTGCACATGTGCAGAAAGGAGGGGGCACCACCCCATAATATGGGATGCTAAGGCCGCCCCATAGGCCTCTGGCCTGGAATCCATCTTGGAGAAAAGTTGCACATGCATGTTGGGGAAGGTCCTAGGGCAGGTCAGGTGTGGAAAAAGAAACCAGATAATTGGCCAAAGGTAAACAGAGACCTGGAAGAACTGCCCTACATAAATGAACGGACCGCCTCTTTACTGCGCTCCCGCGCATTAGGGAGGATGCCCACACCCTTTCTCTCTGGGTGTGCATCTCTGCCTTGCTTCTATCTTAACTAAACAGTTTCTCTGTGTGCTCTCCCACTAGTTGTTGTGCTGTGTCTCTAATAATAAACTTTGTACCTGTTTTTACAGTTTTTGCCTCCATGAGAAATGAATTTTTCACTGGGGGCAGGAGCCAGGGAAGAATAGCTTCTGGCCTCTAGCCCCTCCTGGCCTGGTGGCTAGGATTCCTGGTTTTCATCCAGGCTACGCAGGTTCAATTCCTGAGCAGGGAACTAAGATCTCGCTTCGTGCCACCGCTTACTGCTCCCCCTCCGAGATCACACCCACCACATTGAGAAAATAAAGAAACAAAATTGATTAGGTGGGGATGATGGGATAGGCCCGAAATCGCAATGCAGTATCTCTACCAACTATAATCGCTGCTGAGTTCCATCCACCTCCAAAGGGCTGACCCACTTCCCTAGGATGGGTGCTCTTGGAAGTTCAAATCCAGGAAACACGGCTCCACCCTGCCTTGTTGTTATCCCCACTTAACTTCTAAGGACAGTACTGGGTGAGGCACTTGATTTAACCAGGTGTTTGAAGACCTCAACTGGCAAATGCAAATGATGAGACTTGAAAAAAAATCGGAATTTTTTGCCTTGGTTTCCTGAAGGCTGAATTAAACAGAACTTAAATACTCTGTTTTACTTTTTATTTGTTTTTTTCTGGACTGAACCTAGAACTAAAGGGGATTTTTTTCTCTCCCTTTCCAAAAGATACCAGGCGAGCCAGGAACAAACACGCATTTTCTAAAACCAGTGAACCATGGCATCAGAATTTTCTTCAAACCATACCTGAACCAAACTTACACTTCATACAGTTGGAGTCTCTCAGCTAAATTGGCCCCAGACATGGAGTTGTTTTACCCAATTTAGAGCCAATATGAAACAGGTCTCTCTCTCGGCTCTGTGGTTGTTATTGTTGTGGTTTTTATGGCCCCATTCTGTCTCTGCTTCTTTGCATCTTGGTGGCTGTCTCTCTTCATCCCTCTGTGTCTCTCTGTCTTTTTGTCTTTCTGCTTTTTTCTTTCTTTCTGTCCTTCTCTGTCTGTGATCCGTCTTCCTCTCCCACTGCCTCCTTCTGAAATGCTCGTAATATAAGGACCCTGGAGCAGACAACCTGGGCTTGAAATCACCTCCTGTCTCTGGGCATCTGTCTCTTTATCTGTCAAACATGCTTAGAAGGGTACCTGGCATGTAATAAGCATGTTATAGTCAATCATTATTATTATTTCCCACATTTGTATAGCCAACTTCCCCAGGTAGTTTCTGGGACCAGCAAACATGGTGACATAGCAGATTGGAGAGAGAAGACTTTGGGAGAGAAAGACTTCATGGGTTGAGGGAAACAGAAGCTAGAGACCTAGCTTAGTTCTCTTGGCTGTGCAGTTTCTCCTCACATCTTTTACAAGAAGCAATAGGAGATCTCCCAGAAGATTGTAGGGTTTGCACAGAGAATGTCATGATTCTCATAGCATTTTGGCTATTGAATCTACACTTCCTCTACCCTAACCTGTGAAATCTGTGAAAGCAAGAATTTTGAGGAGAGAAAGGGGAAGAGAGAGAAAACATGCAAAGGAACGTAAGAGAGGAGAAAGAGGATGAGAATAAAAGAGAGAATGGAGAGAGAGTTAGTGAGAGAGAGAGAGAGTAAAAGGAAGAGAATATGAGAGGGAGAGGGAGGGAGATTCACTGAGGCCATAGACCAATGTTTTCTGCTAAACAGAGTAAGCGAGACCAACCTGCATCCTTGGAAGAAAAGACGCTGTGGCCCATATTATTGCTCCTAATCATACACTGCACTAAATGCAAACCTATTATCTGTTCAATTTCATTTTAGTACAATTCACTGTACTGCCGCAGCCTCACTTTCCAGCTGAGGTGCCACTTTTGTAAGCAAAAGTCAAACTCCATGCAGCAAAGATTTGGCTTCTTAGCAACTGAAAGAAGTTAGGCTGAAGAAAAGAAAATAAAGTACATGGCATTGCAGAGTTAAAGAATAGAGATACTGATGCATTGCATTTGGAAGCAACAAACAAAAAACAACCCCCAACAAACCCATGCCATGCCATCTGCAATCGATATGCATCATTACATTTAATGAGATGGCTGGGTTCTGGGAGAGTTCCAAGCCAGTGCTTCTCAACCTTCCCTGCGCAATGTAATCACCTGAGAGCTTTCAAAAGAAAAAAATCTCAGTGCCCAGGTTGTACTCCCCAGACCGGTTAAATCGTGGGACCCAGGCATCAGTATTTTCAAAGCCCCCCAGGTGACTCTAGTGTGTAGCCAAAGCTGACAACCTCTGATCTTAGATAACCCAAAAAGCCAAGTCATAACGTTTCCAAACTCTGTAACCTGACTGCAGCGGGTAAGGTAGCATAAGAGATGACGGCACCTGTTGGGTAATTAAGGTAACATGTCAGGAGATTATGAAAAGTCCATCTGTTTTGGATAGGGGATGCAGTCTAATCAAATGATATTCTTTATGAGCAGCTATCCTAATTCCCTGACATTTGGTTTGCCCCCAGTGTTTGATGACCCTTGTTTGCTGCTGTCTGTTCACGGCCATCTGCTGCCTGTGACTGCGGTGGAGAGGAGCGTCGTGCAGCCAGGTGAGGTGTGTAGTGTTGTGGTTTTCCTGCCTATTAGTCTCCTAGGAGTGAAGGAGTCTGTACCAGGGCATGACCCTGCCCCTGTGGCTCAAGCACTCATTATTTACCTGTTATGGGTTGAATTGTGTCCCTGGTCAAATTCATATGTTGGATTCCTAACCCCCAGTGCTTTAGAATGTGCCCCCCCCCTTTTTTTTTTAATGAAGTATAGTTGATCTACAGTGTTGTGTTAGTTTCATGTGTACAGCAAAGAATATATATTCTCTTTCAGATTCGTTTATAGGTATTACAAAATATTGAGTAGAATATGACCTTATTTAGAAATAGGGTCGTTGCAGATATAATTAGTTAAGATAAGGTCATACTGGAGTAGGACGGTTCCCTAATCCAGTATGAGTGGTGTTACAAAAAGTGGAAATTTGGACACAGAGGCATGCACACGGGCAGTATATCACATGAAGCTGAAAGCAGAGATTGGAGTGATGCACATACACAAGCCAAGGAACACCAAAGGTTGCCACCAAACCTCTAGAAGCTAGAGAAGAGGCATGCGACAGGCTCCCCTCACAGCCTTCAGAAGGAACCAACCCTGCTGCCACCATGATTTCTGACTTCTGCCTTCCAGAGCTGGGAGACAATACATTTCTGTTGTCTAAGCTACCCAGTTTGTGGTTGTCACAGCAGTCCTGGCCAATGAAGACAGCACCCCAGCCTGGAAGAACCAATTCTGCCCATTGACGGGAACAAGTAGAGGGTTTCAGGCCTGGGAGAGGACAGGCCCTAAACTAATCAACTGCCCTGGTTCTAACCCTGATTCCAAACCAATCCCCATAATTGTTGCTCCCAACCCCCTCATGCTCATGGTATCCACTGCCCCCAGCAGTCCGACTTCATAGGCATGTGACCTGTGCAGTGTCCATGGCTTTTCATTGGCTGAGTCCTTGCCAGGAAAGAGAAAGGAATCTTTCTTCTTCTTGATGGTCTGTGCACTTAGAAGGCCTCCGGGTGTGTTTTAATTCTCTGGTGTCGCCATCTTGAAATTCTGAATCATTTTCCTGGGCCCAGCATTTTCACTTTGCACTGGCCCTGCAAATTCTGCAGCCAGTCCTGTTCCCAAGCCTCCCATTAATTTTCCTTCCTTTGATCAGATCCTATCTACTTCTTCATAGGGATTTCTCATTGTTTCTGGTCCAGTAATGTCCCTCTCTTTCTGTTTTCCAATGATGTTATGAAGGTTCCCTTTTTTTTTTTTGCGGTACGCGGGCCTCTCACTGTTGTGGCCTCTCCCATTGCGGAGCACAGGCTCCGGACGCGCAGGCTCAGCGGCCATGGCTCACGGGCCCAGCCGCTCCGCGGCATGTGGGATCTTCCCGGACTGGGGCACGAACCCGTGTCCCCTGAATCGGCAGGTGGACTCTCAACCACTGCGCCACCAGGGAAGCCCAATACTCACCTTTTGGTTTTAAATTCACATCTGTTATACTTTAAGCCTGTCTTTCCTGGTAGACCATGAACTCTTAGAAGTTGGGATGATTCTGTTTTGTTCTATTGTTAAATCTCTGGAGCTTGACACAGTGCTTGGAACATACAGAGAAGGAATCAACACATTTGTCAAATGAGTTACTGACTGTTAGGTGCTCAGAAACGCTTACTTACTGCACAAAACTGGACCCATTCTCATAAACACCATGGGCCTCAGGAAGACTGCTTTAGGGAGGAAGAAACCAGGTGTGGGAAGTTGAGGTGACAGGTTCAGGGTCACATAGATAGTAACAGCAGTGCTAGAACTTTTTTATTATATTCAGAAAAAAATATTCCTTTCTCTTTGGAACATGGCCCTGAAATGTGACCCTGACACATCCTAAATCGCATGACTCACACTTTGTCTTCCATGATCAAGAGCAGGGGAAAGTGTAACAAAGCAGAAGCCTTTATAACACAGGATTTTATATTGAGCCCTGAGATGCTAACATCTCATAGAAACTCAAACTCTGCGGTGCCTGGATTTTCCAAATGGATGGCTCTCCTTTTATTAGCAGCACAAACCAAACCGACCCCAAGGGCTCACGGCAGAACCTCGTTTGTCTCAGACAGACTTGACTTGACTCTTCTTTCAGGGTTTCCGTTGCCTAAACAGGGTGGCTATTCAACAAGCAGCAATATAGGGTATGGGTTCTATTTCTTATAAATCATGTACCACTCCATTGATTCTTTTTTTTTTAAATCCTTATAAAATAGGTGACATTTTGTGTGTATTTTATTTTTTTTATTTTTTAACATCTTTATTGGAGTATAATTGCTTTACAATGGTTAGTTTCTGCTTTATAACAAAGTGAATCAGTTAATACATATACATATGTTCCCATATCTCTTCCCTCTTGCGTCTCCCTCCCTCCCACCTTCCCTATCCCACCCCTCTAGGTGGTCACAAACCACCGAGCTGATCCCCCTGTGCTATGCGGCAACTTCCCACTAGCTATCTATTTTACGTTTGGTGGTGTATATATGTCCATGCCACTCTCTCACTTTGTCACAGCTTCCCCTTCCCCTTCCCCATATTCTCAAGTCCATTCTCTAGTAGGTCTGTGTCTTTATTCCTGTCTTACCCCTAGGTGCTTCATGACCTTTTTTTTTTTCCCCTTAGATTCCATATATATGTGTTAGCATACAGTATTTGTTTTTCTCTTTCTGACTTCACTCTGTATGACAGTCTCTAGGTCCATCCACCTCACTACAAATAACTCAATTTCGTTTCTTTTTATGGCTGAGTAATATTCCATTGTATATATGTGCCACATCTTCTTTATCCATTCATCTGTTGATGGACACTTAGGTTGCTCCCATGTCCTGGCTATTGAAAACAGAGCTGCAATGAACATTTTGGTACATGACTCTTTTTGAATGATGGTTTTCTCAGGTATACGCCCAGCAGTGGGATTGCTGGATCATATGGTAGTTCTATTTTTAGTTTTTTAAGGAACCTCCATACTGTTCTCCATAGTGGCTGTATCAATTTACATTCCCACCAATAGTGCAAGAGGGTTCCCTTTTCTCCACATCCTCTCCAGCATTTATTGCTTGTAGATTTTTTGATGATGGCCATTCCGACCAGTGTGAGATGATATCTCATTGTAGTTTTGATTTGCATTTCTCTAAATGAGCATCCTTTCATGTGTTTGTTGGCAATCTGTGTGTCTTCTTTGGAGAGATGGCTATTTAGGTCTTCTGCCCATTTTTTGATTGGGTTGTTTCTTTTTTTGATATTGAGCTGCATGAGCTGCTTGTAAATTTTGGAGATTAATCCTTTGTCAGTTGCTTCATTTGCAAATATTTTCTCCCATTCTGAGGGTTGTCTTTTTGTCTTGTTTATGTTTTCCTTTGCTGTGTAAAAGCTTTTAGCTTTTAAGTTTCATTCGGTCCCATTTGTTTATTTTTGTTTTTATTTCCATTTCTCTAGGAGTTGGGTCAAAAAGGATATTGCTGTGATTTATGCCATAGAGTGTTCTGCCTATGTTTTCCTCTAAGAGTTTTATAGTGTCTGGCCTTACATTTAGGTCTTTAATCCATTTTGAGCTTATTTTTGTGTATGGTGTTAGGGAGTGTTCTAATTTAATTCTTTTACATGTAGCTGTCCAGTTTTCACAGCACCACTTATTGAAGAGGGTGTCTTTTCTCCATTGTATATCCTTGCCTCCTTTGTCATGGATTAGTTGACCTTAGGTGCATGGGTTTATCTCTGGGCTTTCTATCCTGTTCCATTGATCTATATTTCTGTTTTTGTGCCTGTACCATACTGCCTTGATTACTGTAGCTTTGTAGTATAGTCTGAAGTCTGGGAGCCTGATTCCTCCAGCTCTGTTTTTCTTTCTCAAGATTGCTTTGGCTATTCGGGGTCTTTTGTGTTTCCATACAAACTGTGAAATTTTTTGTTCTAGTTCTGTGAAGAATGCCATTGGTAGTTTGATAGGGATTGCGTTGAATCTGTCAACTGCTTTGGGTAGCATAGTCATTTTCACAATGTTGATTCTTCCAATTCAAGAACATGGTATATCTCTCCATCTGTTTGTATCATCTTTAATTTCTTTCATCAGTATCTTATAGTGTTCTGTATACAGGTCTTTTGTCTCCTTAGGTAGGTTTATTCTAGGTATTTCATTCTTTTTGTTGCAGTAGTAAATGGGAGTGTTTCCTTAATTTCCCTTTCAGATTTTTCATCATTAGTGCATAGGAATGCAAGAGATTTCTGTGCATTAATTTTGTATCCTGCTACTTTACCAAATTCATTGATTAGCTTTGGTCGTTTTCTGGTAGCATCTTTAGGATTCTCTATGTATGGTATCATGTCATCTGCAAACAGTGACAGTTTTACTTCTTCTTTTCCGATTTGGATTCCTTTTATTTCTTTTTTTTCTCTGACTGCTGTGGCTAAAACTTCCAAAAGTATGTTGAATAACAGTGGCGAGAGTGGACATCCTTGTCTTGTTCCTGGTCTTAGAGGAAATGCTTTCAGTTTTTCACCATTGAGAATGATGTTGGCTGTGGGTTTGTCATCTATGGCCTTTATTATGTTGAGGTAAGTTCCCTCTATGGCTACTTTCTGGAGGGTTTTTATCATAAATGGGTGTTGAATTTTGTCAAAAGCTTTTCCTGCATCTATTGAGATGATCATATGGTTTTTCTCCTTCAATTTTTTAATATGGTGTATCACATTGATTTGCGTATATTGAAGAATCCTTGCATTCCTGGGATAAACCCTTCTTGATCATGGTGTATGAGCCCTTTAATGTGCTATTGGATTCTGTTTGCTAGTATTTTGTTGAGGATTTTTGCATCTATGTTCATCAGTGATATTGGCCTGTAGTTTTCTTTCTTTGTGACATCTTTGTCTGGTTTTGGTATCAGGGTGATGGTGGCCTTGTAGAATGAGTTTGGGAATGTTCCTCCCTCTGTTATATTTTGGAAGAGTTTGAGAAGGATAGGTGTCAGTTCTTCTCTAAATGTTTGATAGAATTCGCCTGTGAAGCCATCTGTCAGGACCTATTTTTTTAAAATAATTTTTTCTTTCTGATTACATTTATACATTGAGTTTGCAGCAGCATATTTTGTGTGTGGTATATCTTGTGGAATGAATGAATGGATGCATAAGTGACTCTGCAGGACCAGAAATGAAAGGTATCTTGTGGAATGCACCCCTGCTAGTAATCATACTAATCCTATGTGGAATATTATCCCTGATCTCTATTGGGTTTGACACTTCTCAAACACCTTGTTGGAAATGGAGACAGTAATTCAAAAGTAGCACTTAATCATAGTATTAGATGGTGCAGCTAAGTGTCATCGTACACATGCTTCCACAAGGAAAGAAGCATATTATTAAAATTAAATCATCTGAGTAGATTGTATAAGGAATTGAGCATAGAATGATGCCTTCCCAGTTCAGGGTCTAAAAGACAGATTGAGAAATAAGTAACCCGGATTTGTAGATGAGGGCTTTGGTACCAATTGGCTGGGATTTGGGGGCAAGTCTCTTTACCTCTCTGGGTCTCAGTTTCCTCCCCTGTAGAGGAAGGGGCGTAAAGCTGGTGGTTCCTCTGATTTTTCTTTTACCCCATCAAGCTGGAGCTAGATATCCCCCTCTGAAAACACAAGGTATTATAAGAAGAAGAAACTCAACAGAGAAGCACATCTTGTAAATGGTAGATATTTGATTCAAGCCCAGTCTTTCTTTACCCTCAATCCATTAACTTTTTACTATTATTTTATTTATGTCATCCCCCCCTACCTGAAATTCCCTTATTCACTCAAAAACAATGAAATGCATCTTGGGTACCTGTAACGGTCCCTATTGTATTGAAATTTGCTCTCTGTACAAAGACCCAGAGCCCCCTCTTCCTCTCTGACCCTGTGAGATTTTCTGGCAAGCATTCTGCTGCCCTATACTCCTTCCTCAGCACCTAACCGTGCTCCCTAAAGTTCTACAACTTTGTAGTGTACACCAGTGGCCTCGTGGATTGGGAAGGCTATATGACATAGCATAGAACATGAGCTGAGTCCCAGAGTCAAACACATGTAGGTTTTATATAGAGGTGAAGGTCCTCACCACTTTCTAGGTGTGTGACTCTGGACACAACACTTTATATCACTAAGCCTTAACTTGTTTATGTAAGGGGACAAAAAGGGGACAACGATGCTATTGTGAACATTGGTGGCTGCCTAACCAACAGTCATTCCGTCTTTGTTGACAGTAGGGTACTGTTTCATTCAGGCATTCAGGGCAAGGTGTCTTGTCCCAGGGGATGAATTTTGACTTCTAATTGATCATAATAATCCTATTCCCATTTGTCAATGACTGCTTTAGATTAGGCCATATGACCATTTCTGGATCATGGGATACAAAGGGAAATCTACTGGAGAATACTGGGGAAAGATTTCCCTCCCTAACAACAAGAGAGAGACTTGAGAAAAGAGTGAGCCCATCTTCCTTTCTTCATAATTTTAGATGTTACTGATCCTATGATTGTTGGCGCTATAGCAGCCTCTTACAGTAATGAGGGGAAAACCAAGAAAATCACAGAAAAGCCATACAGAGCCCTGACAGTGTTTAGGTGCTGAATCTACTTTCTCTGAAACCTCTATCTCTAGATGTTTTATTAAATGAGAAATAAATCTCTCTACTGCTTAGACATTTTAACATTTTGTGGGATCTGAAAGTTACATTATGTTATATACACTCTTTAAGTCAAAGAATACAAAATTTAAAATATGAAAATCAGGTGTGAAAATAAATATTTATTTAGAATAAAAAGAAGCCGCAGCAGATTCCAAATTTTAAAAGCTGACAAATGTGCACATCACAAAATTTAAAAAATAATAGTTTTTATTAACGATTAATAAATCTCTGTAATATATATATTTTTAACATCTTTATTGGAGTAGAATTGCTTTACAATGGTGTGTTAGTTTCTGCTTTATAACAAAGTGAATCAGCTATACATATACATATATCCCCATATCCCCTCCCTCTTGCATCTCCCTCCCACCCTCCCTATCCCACCCCTCTAGGTGGTCATAAAGCACCGAGCTGATCTCCCTGTGCTATGCAGCTGCTTCCCACTAAAAAATATGGAATGCGTCACGCATTTGCGTGTCATCCTTGCACAGCGGCCATGCTAATCCTCTCTGTATCCTTCCAATTTTAGTATATGTGCTGCCAAAGCGAACACCTCTGTAATATTTTTATCCTATAGCTCAGGCTGCATACTCTGTCTTCATATGACAATAACTTGATAAAAATACTTTCTATAGAGAAAATAAATAATTCGAACTTTTTTTCTAGCATGGTTGATGAAAAATTAATACGGCTCTTGATGGTTTAGAAAATTTACTTTCAGTTCCACAACTCATTATTAGTAATGACATGTAAATTTTTAGGATTATCACTAAATTTGGGAAAAGCTCTAATGAGTTTGTTTCATATATGAGTTGTATGCTTTAAAAGAATTTCCCATAGACTAGCTTCTGACTCCATATACTTCAAACTTAATTTCTCCTCTGTTACCTGCATTTCTTCTGTCCCCATTGCAATACCACCTCTGGCCCTGCTATTCTGGATCAAAATACTAGATGAGTCAGCACAGTGTGGCAGGAGTATTCCTGGAAGCCATAGGGATAAGTCATTCACGGGTAGCTAGCTTAGAGTCACTTAACAATTCATGGAAATGAATGAGAACCACATAAACATATCCCACTGAACCCCATCCTGTTGTATTACTGCAGCTCAATCCCAAATCCCCAGATGCTCTCAGCCTCTCTAGCACTAACCAACATGAGGGGATGTGTAACAAAAAAGAACCCCCAGGAGAAAGAATTCCCAGGCTTAAACCATTGCTGTTCAAACATTTCACTTTTACAAAATTTCAAAACAACATGTGATGATGGAAACACATTGCTAGGGCCTTAGAAAGGACCCGTGCGAGTGAGGGGGCCGTAAAATGTAAGCTTTGATTTGCTTCACGTGAAACACATCTTCCTCTTATTACAGTCATGCCGTGAGAATTGAATGAACCCACAATATAAATAAGGTGCTTATTACAACGTCTGGCACATAATGAAGTTTGAAATATGGTAGGAACTATTATATTTTAGTAGTATTAGTATTATTTAAGATGGTACCTCCCACAGTACCTCCTTTTTTCCCTCCTGAATGTGTTTTCATTGCTGGGACCAAAGGACGGAAACAAGTGTTTGACCCACACCTCTGGGTAGATACACTTTTAGTTTTCCAATATGAAATCTGTTCCTGATAGGGCTTTAGTTTTCAAGGGTTAAAAATTTCTAAGCCTGGTAAGGGTGAAGGTCTCTATAATCAGAGTGAACAGGAAATCAAAGTGACTTCTTTACAATCAATAGTTTTATGATTACTTTTTAAAATTACATCTTTGCCCTAAAATCGGCATGCTATATTTAGTCACCATCACCAAGAGACATCTGCCCAATGAGGCAACAGCACTTTTTATAAGTGATACGTCATCTATTTATTTCAGCAGCTAAGTACCTTCTGGCACAACAAACAGCCACCTTTGGAAACAAAGATGGAATTTTGGTTGCCTTAACAGATATGGGTTGTCTAAAATTACAGACAGCGCTAATTAACTGGAACACAGAATTAGAACCTACAGTTCAGAAAAGATGCAAGAAAAATAGAGTGTCGGAAACTTTAGCGCTGGAAAGCTAAGCTGACTGTTTCAAGGATGCTAGATTGATGATAAGAATTAGGTACCGTTGTTAAAACTCAATAAACAAAGGCTGACAGGTTGTGGCTGAAATAGAACATTTGTTTGCTCAAAGAGAGAGTGTTTGTTTAAAGTAAGCTCCCTTTCACTGATAAAAAATTATGAATAAAGCTAGTGAAAAAGATACTACTATCTGTGGGAGGGGAGACTGAAATTGACCATAATTTCATTTATGTTTGACTAACAAGCGAATTTTTTTCTGTCAGATACACCTTAATTCAAAGAAAATAGCTGTTATTAGTATTCTTGAATTTAGAAACTGAATGAATTGCTTGAAGTGTTTAAAAAAATATTAGGAGAGGCTGGTGGAGTCTGGTACTTCCAAGAGAGCCTGATTGGTGGAGTCAAGCGAAAAAGGCAAAGTTCTGAAGTTTCAAAGGCTGGAACTTTTATCCTAGATGCCTCTCTAATTCACTGGATGATCTCAGTCGAATTACCTAAGCGATCTGGCTAATAGGACAATAATCATCCCTGCCTCCTTAGTAATAATCATGGAACACTCTGAAAACCGGAAGGCACTGCATAAAAGGAAAAGCGGCAATGGCAGTAAAGCACGGTGATGAGGAGCCCGAAGCGTATGTGAGTCAGGACCAGCCTCCGCTGCAAGCTCAGCCACTAACCAGGTATGCGGTCAAGGGCAGAGTCCTTACCTTCTCTTCAGAACCAGCTCTAGCGATGGGCAGATGAGATCATGTACATGAATTAGTTAGTTCACCTGGGTGTATCAACAGCCCAAAATGGTAATAACTTAAATATAAGGAAGATGAGATCCAAGGCAAGCAGTCCAGGCTAGCCTCTCTGCTCCATGAGGTCCTTCCTGGATCCAGGATCCTCCTTCCTTGTTGCTCTGCTATCCCTAGGCTGTTCTCATTTGCATCGGCAAAGATGGCTTGACAGCAATCTGAATTCCAAGCAGCAAGATGGAGGAAGGCAAGGTAAGGGGAATAAGGGCACCCCCCCCGCAATCTATCTATCTATCTACCTACCTGCCTACCTATTATTTCTATCTACTTTTCTATAAATAACATGTTTGACTTTTATCATTATGAGCCTTAAAAATTAAACAATGTTTTTTTACAAGGCACTGACTGTTGCAAAGTTCTGAAATGCCTGGAGACCGGTCACAGTCATTTTAGGCTCTTTAATGTCTGATCTGTCAGAAGGAGCCTTACCCTTGGGCTGCAGCAGCTTAAGGGGAAGATGTCAGTCTGGGGAGACAAACTTGTCCCAATTTCCTGGGATGTTCTGCATTTCAGAACTAAAAGTCCTGTGTTCCATGATCCCCCCACTCAGTCCTGGGAAAACTGAGATGGTGATTCACCCAAGATGCCCTATCGTGGGATTCCGAGAGACCCTTGGGGATAAAACTGGGTTGGAGCTTCAGGAGAACCAGTTGAGGCACCCGCGGTGTCAGAGATAGAAGGGGCTTTGCAAATATAGGTCAGACCATCATTTTGTGGTTAGACTTGCTGTATATAAGAAAGGGAGAGATGTGACCATGGTTATGCCATTCCTAAGTGGAGAGGTAGGAAGAATAAATTTCAGAAGACTGAGAAGGAGGCCATTCTCCAAACACACCTCCACCATGGGTCTGTCCTGGCATGGCCTTTCCCTCCCATCTAACAAGAAAGTCCATTCACAAGCTCTGTTGATGTGTTAGACCATGAATACTCAATCAGTGGAGAGGACCTACCAGTAGAACTCAAAGGTACCCAAAGCCTCTCCTCTTCTTTTTTCTTTCTTTTTTCTCCTATAACTCTTGTATTAATTGGAGCTCTGTTGATTACAGATGAAAGAAACATAACTCAAACTGGTTTCAGCAAGGAAAAGGAACTACATTGGCTCATATGACTAGATTCATAAATAACCCAGCTTCAGGCACAGCTGGATACAGGGGCTCAAATCACAGTTTCATCTGTGCTTCTGTCTGAATAAGTTTTGTTCACTGGCAGATTCTTCCCCTCATGGTGACAAAATTGCTGCTGGCACCCCAGACTCACTCCCTTGAAACCCGTGGAAAGAGAGTTTCTCTTTTGTAGTACTCATAAAATTCCCAGAATTGAGTTACACAATTCTGACTTGGTCACACATGCCCATGACTAGGGTCAAAGAATGGAACATGCTGATTGGACAGCCTGCCTTGTGTGCTCATCCCTGGAGCGGGGGACTATGAGGTCAGCCCCACATGAGATCCACGGGCTGTGTGAGAGTAGAGAGGGCTGGTCTCCCAGATGAAAATATTGATGCTAAAGATGGAAGAAGGGAATACGGATGCTCAGTAGGCAAAAATCAGCAGATGTCCATAACATCTCTTAAATTCTTTCCTCTCTTTTCTTTTTCTTCCTTCCCCTACCCTACTTCTCTTTCTCCCTCCTCCCTTCTCTTTCTCTCCCTCTGTGTCTCTCTCTTCGTCTCTGTCTGTCTCTCTTTGTATTTCTCTCACCGTGATAGCCATTATACAAGATGCAAAGATGAACCTCTCGTGGTCCCTGACTTCAGGCAGTTCTCAGATTCAAGGAGATGAGGGACAATTAGATAACAGACTCTAATAAAATGTGATATGCTTGGGGAATGCAGTCATACATATGCACATGAATAAATAAATAATGATTGAATGAATGAATGAAATGGTATAGTAGAGAAATATGCAAAATTCCCCCAGGCACACAGAAAAAGGAGGGATTAATTTCATCTGGATCAAGTGAACGCTCAGGGGAGTTTTCAAAAGGAGACATTTAATCTGACTCTGAAGGATGAGACGTTTGTAATATTTTTCAGCAGAAAGAGACCCCCATGCAATAACAATTAAGGTCTTTATCCTTGGTTGCACGCCCACCTCTAAATTTCCTTGTGGAATTTGAAGAGAATCCCATGCTCAAAAATCAGGAAATTTGGACAAACACAGCCTGTCACTAAATTTAACCTCGTGTAAGTCATTTATCCCTCCTTGTCGTCAATTTTATCGTTTGTAACAGAAGCAGATGGAACTATTTCTGAGGCTCTTTATAGCTCTAAAGACAAGGAATTTCTCTCTCGAAAATATGAAAGACCCTTGCCTTAAAGAGTGAATGGAAGAATCTTTGATGCTGAGATTCTAGTTAAATGTGCTTTGGGGAGTCTACAAGTATACATGTGGGGACAAACTGGTCTACCAGATGTCTGAGTCAGCTAGTTGATACTCTAGGTATCTATGAGTATATCCTTAATGGGATATTAAGAACAGGAAGCAAGATGTCCCTAAACTGAACCTGGGTCATCTTATCACATTGTCTGAAGTCATCCTGCAAAAGTAGCAACAACTAGAAGTGAAGGCAACTGCAGAGCCATTAGGGGATTTCTGTGACCAGATTAATCTGTTCTCTCTGAGTCCCACTGTTTAAGGATCATCTTGGTAAGTCTTTTTTGTGGCTTTCCCCCCCATGAGTTAAATTTTGCTTTCTTGTGGCTGAGATATCCCCCTTGGCCAACAAATGAGATAGAGTTAGGTGTCCTAAAATATGTGTACAGTTTTAAACTATCACCAGGTTCTGTTTTCACTTCTTAATTTAGTAAATAGGAGGAAAACAAATCCTCCACCACCTCTCTGTGTTGTAATCGTGTATTCAAAAGTCCTGTTGAGTTGATCTCCCTGTGCTATGCGGCTGCTTCCCACTAGCTATCTATTTTACGTTTGGTAGTGTATATATGTCCATGCCACTCTCTCACTTTGTCACAGCTCGGTGCTTTGTGACCACCTAGAGGGGTGGGATAGGGAGGGTGGGAGGGAGGGAGACGGAAGAGGGAAGAGATATGGGGACATATGTATATGTATAACTGATTCACTTTGTTATAAAGCAGAAACTAACACACCATTGTAAAGCAATTATACTCCAATGAAGATGTTTTAAAAAAAAAAAGTCCTGTTGAGAGAGCAGCATGACCCATGAAGCCCTGACTTTCCAACCACAGAAATTACTACCTCGACCTAATGATTACAATTTGTTATTGGTGTACAGCCCCAGCAGATGAGTAAGTTCTAGCATCCAGAGAGAAAGTGGACTTGAAAACAGGATGGACTAGGTGTTCACAAATGCCCACATAGCATTCCTTGAAACAAGGGCTTTGAATTCCCTGGGGACATTATTAGCCTCATTTTAAACACAAGGAAATAGGCTCAGAGAAGTAAAATGACTCACCACGTCACACATCTAGGAAGTGGAATTGGTAAATTAGAGTTAGGGGTTCAAATTTAAAAAAAATTTTTTTTTGACCCTAGTGTTCTTTTCATTGTTCTTTGCCAAACTGATTTTCAAAAGCAAAACCAACACACCTACCAAAATGGCTAAAATGGAAAAGACAGAAAATACTAGTGGCAGGGATGAGGAGAACCAGGAACTCTCACATACAAGGGGTGGGCGTGTAAAGAGGCACAGTGGCTTTGAAAAACTGTTTAGCAACGTCTATTAAAACCACACTTATCCATTCTCCATGACCACTCATTCCACCGACAACAGTCATGTGTGCATATGTCCACCCAAAGAAACGTTCAAGAATGTTTGTAACGCTATTCATAACATCCCCAGACTGGAGCTACACAAATTCCCATCAGCAGGAGAACAGATAAATAAACCTTAGCATATTCGCATGGTGGGATATTTTATATATATATATATATATATATATATGTATGTATGTATGTATGTATGTATATATATATATATGTATATAGTATACATGCAACAACATATATATAGTATTATACATGCAACAACATATATATATATATATATATATACACGATATTATACATGCAACAACATGAGTGAACCACACAAGTATAATATTGAGCAAAATAAGCCAGACCCAAAAGAGTACGTACTGGAAGATTATATTTATCTAAAATTCAAAAACAGGCACAGCTAATCTATGGCGTTAGAAGTCAGAATAGCAGTTCTCCTCGGGAAGGAGACGTGAGGGGCATGCTTGCTTCTTGGGTCTTAGTGATGTTCTCTGTTTCTTGATCTGGGGCTGCTTACATGACTGTGATCAGTTTGTGAAAATTCATTGAGCTGTACTCCTATGACCTTGGCACCCTTTTATTATACATGAATAAAATCTCAAAAAGTAAAAAAAAAAAAAAGCAAATTCACACAGTTAAGAAAGCTAGATTGTGGCTATCAGAAATATTTATAAATAATAAGAACAGTAGCTGACACTTTATCATAGGCCTACTTAGAGTCTTGAATTTGTATGTATTCGTTTATTTAATTCTTTCAACATCACAAAGTGAATAAATTGTTACTCCGTTCTTAGAAAGTAAAACAAGACTCAAAAGCTTAAGAACCTTACCCTAGACCATACAGCAGTAAGCAGTAGAGCAGATATTCAAACCAAAGCAGCCCACCTCCAGGGTCCACATCTTAACTATCATGTGCCATAGCCTCTGGGAGGCTGGGTCACCCAGGGGCACTTTGATTCACACGTTAATTCCTGTGAAAACCACTCAGAAACCTAAGAAATTGGGATAAATTCCCTTAAGTTACCCCTGGAAGAAAAGAAAATGTTGCAACCAAAATCCAATGTTAACTGAGATGGAGAAAGCCTGTTTATCAAAGATTTAGGGCAGCCACAGAGAAAATCACAAGGGCTATAACTTTCTTCCTGCCAAAGGTTCTTTTTGAATAAATCACTGCTTCTATCACTCTGGAGCAACTGCAGAAGACGTGGATGGATGCAGTCATTTTCAGGATGTTAGAGGACTGTTGACATCAGTGCAGGACTCGTGGCGACGTGTTGAAGGGTGGTTGGCACCCGAAGGAGAGAATGGTGTATGTTTCATGTTTTGTCACTTGGGGGAATTCATAGGTGGAGGCACTTATAAAGTGAAAATGGAAGCCAACTTTCTCTTCTTGTCCCTTGTGTTATTTGGAAGATTTTTAAGTTGGAAAAAAGAAAATCAGAGACTCACTGCCCACGAAAGGACCAGGGAGTTACTCCTAAGAACTGGACTGGAACCAGGAAGTAGAAGCAGCAGCAAGCCTGGGCATATAGCTACTTGTTCAGTTAATCCACTTTCTCTCTCATTAGCGATTGGCTTCCTGTATGGTATCTTCGCTTCTTTCGACAAGTGTACGCTGTTGGTCCCTTTTGAGCTGCTAACCACCACTGTGTTCCTCGTTCCCAAACCAGAAGCAGCTTGACTGAATGGCACAGTTGTGGGCATCACACACATTGTATAGATATCACCATCAGAGGCTTCTGTCTGTGTAGGTACCACCTACAAAGACAACCTGTGCATGGGTGGTAGGAAGATCTGTGGCCACCCCTGCTCTTGAAATAGCCCATCACAGCTTCCCTGAGTGGCGACAATGGGCAGATGAACTCCTATGAGCAGAGCAAGGAAAGTGGGTAAGGTTGCCCTATCGACATGGTCATTATGACTTATCTACCTAACACTGGAGTCAAACAGAGGATGCCTGAAGCACTGGTGTGGTGAAGCTGGTAGAACTTCGAAAATCACTTTGAATGGTTCATGCCAAATGATACCCTACAAAAGCCCCATCCTGTATCTTTTTTGCTGAAACCATGAACCTCTTATTTTCTTCCTCCCTCCCTTCCTTCTTTGAATCCTCCTTTTTTTCTTCCTTTCCTCCTTCATCCATCCAACAGATACCTGACATGTTTTAGAGGGGAGTCCCTCCCCTGAGATTCGGTTATATTCATCTCTGAGAATATGGCTTGCCTAGGCATGTCTGATTCGCTGTTAGAGTGGTTGACCTACACGTGTTTATTAGCATGAAATTTCAAGAAAGAAGTAGAAAGAGGTGTTCCAGTTATATCGCTGCATACTAAAACAGCCCCAAGCTTAGTGGCATAAACGAATGACCATTTTAATACGCTCATGATTCTGTGGGTCAGGAATTTGGGTTGTCCTTCCAGGCCTGTCCACATTCCACAATGGCTGATGTAATTTGAATGGCCGGAGATAGGTGGAATGGCTCAACTGGGATGTGTATCTGGGGCCATGTGGGGGCAATTCTTTCCCACGTGGCATCTGCTGAAACTAGAATGTCCAAGATGACTAATTCACTCACATGCCTGGTGTCTGGGCTGAGATGGCCAAAACGTTTGGGGGTGGGCCAGCACCGCTTTCTCTCCACATGACCAGGTTGGGCTTCCTCACAGTATGATGGTCTCAGGATACTCAACCTAGTTACATGATAGCTGACTTCCCCCAGAGCAAGTGTCCAGAGAGACCAAGATGGACACTGCAAAGCCTCTTAGAACCCAGCTTTGGAAGTCACACAGATTCACTCTGGTCCGTTCTATGAGTTACACAGGGCTAGCCCAGTTTCACTGTGGGACGAGACAACTTAAGGGCATAGATACCAGAAAGTGGGGTTCTTGGGGATGGGACATCTTCAGGGATTCATTATCGCAGAGGCTATAAAGTGTATAATCAATCAACGTGATACACCATATTAACAAATTGAAAGAGAAAAACCATATGATCATCTCAATAGATGCAGAGAAAGCTTTTGACAAAATTCAACACCCATTTATGATAAAAACACTGCAGAAAGTAGGCATAGAGGAACTTTCCTCAACATAATAAAGGCCATAGATGACAAACCCACAGCCAACATCGTCCTCAATGGTGAAAAACTGAAAGCATTTCCACTAAGATCAGGAACAAGACAAGGTTGCCCACTCTCACCACTCTTATTCAACATAGTTTTGGAAGTTTTAGCCACAGCAATCAGAGAAGAAAAGGAAATAAAGGGAATCCAAATCGGAAAAGAAGAAGTAAAGCTGTCACTGTTTGCAGATGACATGATACTATACATAGAGAATCCTAAAGATGCTACCAGAAAACTACTAGAGCTAATCAATGAATTTGGTAAAGTAGCAGGATACAAAATTAATGCACAGAAATCTCTGGCATTCCTATACACTAAGGATGAAAAATCTGAAAGTGAAATCAAGAAAACACTCCCATTTACCATTGCAACAAAAAGAATAAAATATCTAGGAATAAACCTACCTAAGGAGACAAAAGACCTATATGGAGAAAATTATAAGACACTGATGAAAGAAATTAAAGATGATACAAATAGATGGAGAGATATACCATGTTCTTGGATTGGAAGAATCAACATTGTGAAAATGACTCTACTACCCAAAGCAATCTACAGATTCAATGCAATCCCTATCAAACTACCACTGGCATTTTTCACAGAACTAGAACAAAAAATTTCACAATTTGTATGGAAACACAAAAGACCCCGAATAGCCAAAGCAATCTTGAGAACAAAAAACGGAGCTGGAGGAATCAGGCTTCCTGACTTCAGACTATACTACAAAGCTACAGTAATCAAGACAGTAGGGTACTGGCACAAAAACAGAAATATAGATCAATGGAACAGGATAGAAAGCCCAGAGATAAACCCACGCACATATGGTCACCTTATCTTTGACAAAGGAGGCAGGAATGTACAGTGGAGAAAGGACAGCCTATTCAGTAAGTGGTGCTGGGAAAACTGGACAGCTACATGTAAAAGTATGAGATTAGATCACTCCCTAACACCATACACAAAAATAAGCTCAAAATGGATTAAAGACCTAAATGTAAGGCCAGAAACTATCAAACTCTTAGAGGAAAACATAGGCAGGACACTCTATGACATAAATCACAGCAAGGTCCTTTTTGACCCACCTCCTAGAGAAATGGAAATAAAAACAAAAGTAAACAAATGGGACCTAATGAAACTTAAAAGCTTTTGCGCAGCAAAGGAAACCATAAAGAAGACCAAAAGACAACCCTCAGAATGGGAGAAAATATTTGCAAATGAAGCAACTGACAAAGGATTAATCTCCAAAATTTATAAGCAGCTCATGCAGCTTAATTACAAAAACACAAACAACCCAATCCAAACATGGGCAGAAGACCTAAATAGACATTTCTCCAAAGAAGATATACAGAGTGCCAACAAACACATGAAAGAATGCTCAACATCACTAATCATTAGAGAAATGCAAATCAAAACTACAATGAGATATCATCTCACACGGGTCAGAATGGCCATCATCAAAAAATCTAGAAACAATAAATGCTGGAGAGGGTGTGGAGAAAAGGGAACCCTCTTACACTGTTGGTGGGAATGTAAATTGATACAGCCACTGTGGAGAACAGTATGGAGGTTCCTTAAAAAGCTACAAATAGAACTACCATATGACCCAGCAATCCCACTACTGGGCATATACCCTGAGAAAACCATCATTCAAAAAGAGTCATGTACCAAAATGTTCATTGCAGCTCTATTTACAATAGCCCAGAGATGGAAACAACCTAAGTGTCCATCATCGGATGAATGGACAAAGAAGATGTGGCACATATATACAATGGAATATTACTCAGCCATAAAAAGAAACGAAATTGAGCTATTTGTAATGAGGTGGATAGACCTAGAGTCTGTCATACAGAGTGAAGTAAGTCAGAAAGAGACAAATACCGTATGCTAACACATATATATGGAATTTAAGAAAAAAAAATGTCATGGAAAACCTAGGGGTGAAACAGGAATAAAGACACAGACTTACTAGAGAATGGACTTGAGGCTATGGGGAGGGGGAAGGGTAAACGGTGACAAAGCGAGAAAGAGGCATGGACATATATGCACTACCAAACGTAAGGTAGATAGCTAGTGGGAAGCAGCCGCATAGCACAGGGAGATCAGCTTGGTGCTTTGTGACCGCCTGGAGGGGTGGGATAGGGAGGGTGGGAGGGAGGGAGACGCAAGCGGGAAGAGATATGGGAACATATGTATATATATAACTGATTCATTTTGTTGTGAAGGTGAAACTGACATACCATTGTAAAGCAATTATACTCCAATAAAGATGTTAAAAAAAAAAAATTGTATAACAAGGAGTCTGGATCCTCCAACCAGACCCAGAGACTAGTGCCTGGGTCCATAGAGACAGCAGAAGCTGCAGGAGCTCTAATGATGTGGGATCGAGCAGAGATGCTCTGTGGCGCAGAGGGCAAAGCAGCACATGTGTGGGGTGATCCTATTCACCTTCTGCGTGACTCCATAGCCGTACAATATGGCTTGAGCATCTTAAGCCCTGCAAGTCCTAGTCTAGCCTTGGGAGCAAAGGGGACTGTGTGCTAGGCATGGTCACACTGAGATACCATCAGCCCACCCAAGGTGCAGAATAAACAGCCGAGGGCAGAGCAGGAGAGAAAGAACGTTTTGCATGTCACACAGTGGCCAAGTTAACAGCCTGGTTAATGAGCACAAATGAGACAACACTTGGGAGAGTCCCAGACATAAACTAGGGACACTCTACAGAGACTTGCTGGTTCTTTGTGAGTAGTTGAAGCAAAACTAGTGAAATGTGGATATTCAATCTTATATAAGCCCATTTGCACAAACTGGATTGTGAAGATGCGAATTAAACTTGATAACATTTTTAGTTCAAACTTTGTACATAATGACCTCACCCTCAGAGGTTTAGCATCTAATTGGGAAAATAAAATTAATATACATTAAATAATGGCATAAGACAATGTAAGAGCTGTCACCAGGGAGCCCCAAAGAAATGGCTCAGGCATTAAGTTTTATAGGAATAACCTCAGAGAAGGAACAGCAGGACCTCATGAAAGAGGGAAATTTGATCTGTGCTCTGGCTGTTGGTAAGATTTAATTAGGCCGAGAAGAAGCAGAGAATGGAAGAAATTTTAAAACTAGAAATGGTTTTCAATGACTTTTGGCCCAAGACACAATTATTTATTATTATTTTCTCCTAAACATTTAAAATTTTTAAACCTTAGACATTTTTAGTGTATAATGCATGGAACTCTGGGGTTTCAAGATTAATGGGAAGACTCAATGTGGTTATAAGAGGAGACCGAAAAATCAAAAGGAGAGGAGGTATTTCAAAGTGGTTATTTACTTAGAACTCTTCTTGGACTTGAAAGGAAAGAATCCAGACCAGAGTTGGCCAGATAGTAAATATTTTTGGCTTTGTGGGCTGTGCAGTCTTTACTGCAGTTACTCAGCTTTGCTGTTGTGACGCACGATCAACTATAGATGATGCATAACCAGGTGGACGTGACTGTGTTTCAGTAAAACCAATGAAACCAGTTTCAGTAAATCCAAGTGGCAGGCTGAAGTTGGCACATGAGCCAGAACTCCATAAACCCTGCTCTAGACAGTCTATTTCACTTTGTGAATGCTTGCTGAGACCTACCCTAAGCTTGCCATTGTTGATAAGAATGCGATACGAAAGCTATGGAGAACAGTATGGAGGCGCCTTAAAAAACTGAAACTAGAGCTACCATAGGATCCAGTGAGCCCACTCCTGGGCATAAATCCAGACAAAACTATAATTCGAAAGATATATACATGCACTGCTATGTTCACAGCAGCTCTATCTACAATAGCCAAGACATGATGAATGGGTGAAGACGATGCGGTATACATATATACAATGGAATATTACTCAGCCATTAAAAAGAATGAAATAATGCCATTTTCAGACAACATGGATGGATCTAGAGGTTATCATACTAAGTGAAGTAACCCGGACAAAGACAAATATCATATGATATTGCTTATATGTGGAATCTAAAAAAGTGATACAAATGAACTTATTTACAAAACAGAAACAGACTCACAGACATAGAGAACAAATTTATGGTTACCAAAGGAGAAAGGTGGGGGAGAGATAAATTAGAAGTTTGGGATTAAAACTACACACTACCATATATAAAATAGGTAACTAACAAGGTCCTACTGTATAGCACAAGGAACTATACTCAATATCTTGTAGTAACCTATCATGGAAGAGAATCTAAAATATATATATATATATATATATATATATATATATATATATATATATCTGACTCACTTGGTTGTACACCTGAAACTTAACACAACATTGTAAATATTTCAATAAAAATTTAAAAAAATAAAAAAAGAAGAGAAAAAGTTGTCTACTCAGCAGATATTTACTCTAGGTTCTGTACTTAGTACCGTGTTGGTCAAGGGGGATAAAAAGCTGAAAAGATGGATGTGACCCTCCCCTCCAAGAGCTTCCAATCTAAGAGAGATGCCTGGAGGTGGGGAGGAAAGATGTAATAGGATCTAACCTAATCTTAGGGGATGGAGGAGCCAGAAATGACTTCCCTGAGGGAGTGACGTTTAGTCTGAGACTGGAAGAATCTCGTTCTTAGCACAGATGGTTTGTGGAAGGAGGGATGTTAAGGAGGGTAGAAGTGTTCCATCTAGAAGAAACAGCTGTTTCAAACGCATCTAGGTGAGAGTGTGTTTCATTAGAGAAGCTAATAAAAGTTCAGGCTGGCTGTAACAGAGAGAGAGAGGGAGGGAAGGGGGAAAGATGGAATTGGAGGTGTTGAGAAATTGGAGTCACCCCAAAACATACACAGGTGGTGATGTGTCCCTGACCACCCCCCAGCATGAACTCATAGCCTCTCCAGCCTCAGGGTGTATTATTATCAGCCTTGTTTGGAAACAGCTGAGATTCTGCAAATGACAAACACCGTGAAATCCTCTCACCCAGACATGCTTCCACTCATGAGAAGATGGTATTATGGCTACTCCAAGCCAATCAGCTCAAATTTGCTTCAGGGGAAAGCAGTGATCCAACTGCTCTTCCCACACACCAGGCAAGGAGAGAGTTGATTTCCCCATGTTTTCAACACTGATTAAACTGGCACCAATGAATGCAAACCTAGAGAGCACTTGGAAGTGAGCCTTTCCCTTCAACAAGAATATGCAGTTGGCTGGAACTCTCCATCCCTTGCCCGTGCCAGGTAAGAGAGGGTCCACTGCATTCGGAGCTCCTGGAGGCAATGCCATTTCTAATCCCTGTCATTACCGACAACAGGCATTTTCTGTATTCTGTGTAATTCTCATATATCATCCTTGGGCTCTAATTAAATTCATTCAGTGGAACTCAGAAAACACTCAGTAAATTTTAATTTATATAATTTTGTTGTATGTTAAAGGACCTAGCACAATACATGACGTGCAGGGAGTATCAGCAAATACTTCTTCTCTTCCCTTTCTTTCAGGCCATTCTACCTTGTATAGTTCTTGCCTGAAATCTCATGAAACCTCTCATCAGCCACATTTCCCACTTCATTAGATGCCTTGGGTGTATCTAAATCCCATGTTGGAGCAAATCCTTTCCAGTAACACGATAACTGAGCAGGACCCTATGGGGTCTTCCCGGGACAGACGCCTTCCCCATATCTTCTGCTGTAGCTCTTCTCTGAAGTACCCAGATAATAGTATCTGATGCACATTTCCTGAGTTGTTTTACAGAGGCTAAAACCCCCACCAAATGGATAAAATCAACTACTTGATGACCATGAGCATGTAGCCCCCAGACCTACTAGAGCCCGAGGATTGATAAGGTTAACACCTGTGACACCACCCTGTTGCCTCCCCATCAGAGATCTGTGCACAAGCTGATCACATACCCTGTGACACTCCCACCCCTCACCTGGCCTTTAAAAATGCTTTGCTGAAACTCATCAGGGAGTTTGGGTTTTTCGAGCACTAGCTGCCTGGACTCCTTGCTTGACCCCTGCAGTAAACGCCGCACTTTCCTTCACCACGACCCAGTGTCAGTAGATTGGCTCTACTGCATGTGGGTGAATGGACCCAAGTTTGGTTTGGTAACAACACTGAAAGAAGTTTGAGAAACGAGATGCAGAGGAAAAGCTAAATGCCTGGTGACAAGCACAGGGAATGCCTAGGCCAAACCTTAAACCCTACGTGGGGCTTTTCACTCCCTGTGTCCTCTAATGTAGGACTGAGTTTGCAGAGCCAGCTGAGCTGGGGTGTTCAGTGTCCCTTCCCTCTGTGGCCACAGGAGACAGCACTCCAAGGACGCAGCCCTACCCCCTAGTAAAATGCGGCCCTGGTGTCACACTCAGATGCATTCTGCAAATGTTCCTCTAGAGCCAGCGCAGAGGTGCAGGGAGATGCTGAATGTGTTTGGGGTGTAAGTCTGCTCCCAGGCTAAAGCAGAAAGCAAGTGGCAAATATGTTTCTTTCTCTGCCACAAGCATCAGGTAAAAAAAATTAAAAAAAAAAAAAAGTTTCTCAATGCCACCAACCTTCAAATAGACTGGAGAGAACTACATTTGAAATGGTTGATAGAAGACCCGGGAAAATAGTGAAATCAGAATTCTAACTCTGTTGTTTCCAACTCTCTGGTGAGTGATCTTAGTGAGAACATTTCATCAATTCTGTGTCTCTATTTCCTTGTCTCCCTAATGAGGATCTTACTCCAGATGAGGGTGAAGATTCCTTCCAGCTCTAAAATGGAATGTTCCCATGGCAACTTTGGAGTGAAGAGCAAAGAGGGCAGGGTGGGAAGGGAGAGAGCTTGGATTCCTATCCCAGTTCTACCGCCAATCAGTTGCGTGGCTTTGGATAAGTTGGTCTCTTTGAGAATCAGTTCCCTTACCTACAAGGAGAGAGGGATAGGCTTGATCACCTCCAGGTTTTATTACTCAGTGATGCAAAGGGCTTGCTCTGGGCATCCACGACCTCATAGGGGTCAGGTATCCAAATGGTTGCCTGAAAAGAGGGAAGGCTTTGAGCTGCCAGGCAGGGCAGAGAGGATTGTCTACTCATGTTGCAGTCCCTGGCCATCTGACATCTGCCTTGTGTCTCCCTGGAAATCGTTTCCTTTATTTTTGTCTTGTTGTAAAAGTGAGACATGCTCTAAGGAAGAGAAAAGCAAAAAAGAAGAAATAGCACCTGTAATCTACCTCATCCCTTAAAGATACTCACAGTTAAATTTTGTTTTATATCCTCCAGCCCTGTTTTCAATATCTCCAAGTGAGAGTCATCATTTACCCGAATCGTCCCTAAGTTCTTTGGCTTTCTGGGACCAGTCTTTCATTTAATATACAAATAAAATAACTCACTTCCCCTGTGTTGGTTCTGCATAACAAATTACCACAAATTTAGGAGCTGACAACAAAGACCAGGCATGATATGGCTGAGAACCCTGCTCAGGGTCTTACGAGGCTGAAATCAAGGTGTTCTCTGGGCCATGTGCCGTTTTGGAGGCTCTGGGAATGAAGTCACTTCCGAGGTCATTCAGGTTGTTGGCTGAATTCAGGTCTTTGCAACTGTAGGGCTGAGGCCGCTGTTTCCTTGTTGCCTTTTAATCAAGGACTGCTCTCAGCTCCAAGAGGCTACCTGCATCCCTCCCCACATCTGTCTCCTGTTAAACAAGAATCAGTATAGAGACTGTTCTGCAAAGAACAAAGAGCTGTATTTGGGGTCTTAGGAATTGCAATTCAGGAGACACAGATTCGGGTAGAACTGAAAGAGTGTTCCAGGAAGAGGAAGAGTCAAGGGCTTATAAAGGCAAAAGCCACAAGGTTGTTAAAATTGTCTGGCAAGAATTATGATTGATTCCAACGCAAGAAAGGAAATATTTGTCTTAAGGGATAGGTGGTCACAAGTTATTTAGGGTAAGGGCCCAATAGGTATCTTGAGTTTCTGAAACATTGTGCAGAGGTTCTGGATGCCTGCGTTGAGACAATAAGTGATCAAAAGGTCAGATTCCACCTGGACTGAGACGTGCATAAGTCACACTTCCTCGATGGCCTCCTGGCTCCACTTTAGCGAGGTCATTAGCAACACCGACTCCATTTTGATTTTCCTTTCACATTCCCCATCGTTAAGTCAGCAAGGGCACTTTGAGTCCTTCTCATGATTGGACTCTCTCTACAGGAAGAGCCCTGTCCTTTTTCAGGATTCATCTGATTAAGTCAGGCCCACCCAGATGGTCTCCCTTTTTATAAACTTGAAGTCAAATGATTAGTAACGTAATCAAGGGAGTTGTATCCAGTCGTATTCACTGCTCTCACCCACTCTTAAGGGGAGAGGATCATATAAAGCATGTATGGGGGAGGCAGGAATCTTGGGGCCACCTTAGAATCGTGCCTACCACACACCCCCATTCTGTGTAACTACAGGAAATCCATTGACCAAGATATGATGGGTCTCTTCTTTATCTCTCGAGGGTGAAGGAAACTCCTGTCCCAGGCCACCAGAGGAAAGTAAAACTTCATAACATCCATAGAAACTCTCCTTTCGAAGAGAACCATTCATTTACATTAATATGAAAAACAATTTTTAGCTTTCCGTCGTCCTGATTTCCATTCTGGGTTAACGTTATCTTGGAAAAACCAATTTGAGACTCGTTGTTTATTTACTCATCTGTTTCCTACCAGAGAAGAATTCTTAAGCAACGCAAAGACTAGGAAACTAGAAATTATTGTTGTTTTGCTGATCCTATAGATATAGATGGAGTTCCCAGGCACGGTTCAAGGTCAAGTTACCTGTGCCTCCCTCCCTACAGCCACTCTGTAAGGGGAAGCTAATGGGTGGGAAGCAGACAACAAAAGACTTATCGACCGTTTCTGACACCAACATCAAAGGCCCCTGTTTTCTTTCTTTCTTTTTCCTTCCTGTAATAATAGGAACTTCGCAGTTCATTGGGTTCTGTAGAGTATTTGGCAGAAAACATAGTTTGAGCTGCAACTTGATGTAATAATAGCTACCATTTATTGGGCGCTTACTCCACACAAGTCACTTTGCCAAGTGTTTTATATGTGTTACTTCATTTAATTCTCACAACAATTCTATGAGATATGCACTATTGCTCTTTCCATTTTATTCAAGGGAGACTGTAGTGTCAAGAGGTTAATCAGTTCCCCTAGGTTCACAGAGCCAGAAAGTGGTAGGGTCAATTTTGAACAAAGGTCTCTCTGACTCTAAAACCATTTCCCGTAGCCACTACACCAAGGAGCCCCTGCTTCTAGGAGACAGAGTCCCTGGGGACAGATTATCTGTGTACAGCCCCTCTGCCCCCAAGGTGATAGAAGGAAACAGCCCTCTTATACAGGGCACCACGGAGATTCTTGACATTCTCTTAAGATCAAGGCCACTTAATAAATAAAGGACTTCTACTGATGCTCTGTTAGTTTAAGTCAGGCTGAAGGGCTTAATTTCAGACAGGACAATATATTAGGAGGAAGCAAGTGCCACAGAGCGAACTCAATAAAGCTCCTTTACTTGTGGGATCTTTTAGAACACATCAAAATGTAACACTGAAAGGGGACGGCTGTGCATAGATCACTTAGAATTGACATCATCTCTGCTTCACTGTGTGCTTTATGGACAATGTTCACCATGATTGAGCACTTCCTGTCTGTCAAGTTTCACCAAGCATTCTCCTTACATTATCGTATTTAATTATCTTAATTACCGTCTGCATCAGTCAGGATAGTCTAGGCTATGCTGCAGTAACAGGCAACCCCCAAATCTCAGAGGCTATAAAAGGAAGTTTATTTCTTACTCCTGCTGTACATCTATAACAGTCATCCGGAGAACTGCTACTCTAAGGTCAGGTAGCAGAGCAGGCACTCTGGAACATCGCTGGTTAGCCTTGCCGAGGGAAAGAGAGTTCTGGAGCATCTCACTTTGCCAATTCAATGCTCAAGCCTAGAAATGTCACATGTTCCTTTGGTACAAACTTATCAGCCAGAGCCACACGACAAAGGGAAGGAAATGAATTATTTGCTCTAAGGCGAGTGCTATTATTATCTTTCCTTTTACAAAGGAGGAAAGAGAAGTTAAGGAGCCTATCCAGGGTTATATAGCTAGATAAAGTCACTCTTCCCTCTCTGATAAAGAAATGTAACAAAAAAGAAGCAGACTCACAGATATAGAGAACAAACTAGTGGTTACCAGTGGGGAGAGGAAAAGGGGGAGGGGCAATATAGGGGTAGGGGACTAAGAGGTACAAACTATTATGTATAAAACAAGCTAAAAGGATACATTGTACAACATGGGGAATATAGCCAATATTTTATAATAACTATAAATGGAGCATAACCTTTAAACTTGTGAATCACTATAAAGTACATTTGTAATTTATATAATATTGTACGTCAACTACACTTCAATTAAAAAAAAAGAATCGTAAACATATTACTGGTATACAAAACAGATTGAGGCAATCGCTGTTTAAATAAAAAGTCAAACTCAAAAGAATTGTAAGGGATGAATCATTCTAATTGGGAGGTAGAAAGACTAAAAAAGAGAGACAGGACTTCCCTAGTGGTGCAGTGGTTAAGAATCCGCCTGCCAATGCAGGGGACACAGGTTCGAGCCCTGGTCCGGGAAGATCCCACATGCCGCGGAGCAACTAAGCCCATGCGCCACAACTACTGAGCCTGCAGTCTAGAGCCTGCAAGACACAACTACTGAAGCTTGTGCGCCTAGAGCCCAAGCTCCGGAACAAAGAGAAGCCACCGCAATGAGGAGCCCGTGCACCGCAACCAAGAGTAGCCCCTGTTCACTGCAACTAGAGAAAGCCCGCGTGCAGCAATGAAGACTCAATGCAGCCAAAAATAAATAAATTTATATTAAAAAAAGAATAGACAAAGCCTTGTAGATGAGAAGTGGCTTGAGTTGAATCTTAAAAGATGGAAAGTAGCATTCCAGGTACAGGGTAGAGGGAAGTAAATGCATAGAGATAGGAGAGCACAGGATAAGTCAGGATATTTAATGTGGTGTGGACAGAGTGTGTAGGGGGAAACTTGAGAGGAGACAAATAGAGAGGCACTAGGAGATGAAGTAAACGGCAGACTGGTGACAGACTATAGGTTTTCTTCTCCTAGCTGTAAGGATACAGGAACAGGATATTATTCTAGAACAACTCATACTCACAACTAGAAAAAAAACATTGAAGTTATAAACCCAAAGCCTCCTCTTGTTTAGAAGTATAGCATTTCTGGAGTTATAGAGTGTTTGGCACATCACATTGTAGGTGTTTAATAAATATTTATTGGACACTGAATGATTTCCAGGAGAAGGAGTGTATCTGAGGTTTAGAGTCTGCCCTGAGGACAAAACAGAAAGAACTACTAGAAATCTGGGGATAAAGAGAACCCTGCGAGGAATTTTCTCGGTTGAATTTTTCACTGAGGACACAGAATACCACATGCTGGCAAACAGCCAAGGCAACAGGAGAGATGAAATGCTAACATAAACTGTGTGGTCAAGGTTTAACTAGTCTTGCAGTGAATGGGGCTGCCATATGGAATTGTTTTTATTTGCTGTGGATAATTTTCTGTGGAAGAGCATCCTCCTAACCCAGCATAATAAAGCCGATTATTCATGCTTAGGATCACCAGCAAGGGGGGAAAAGAGAGAGAAATGCAGTCAGAGAACACTTTTATTACTGAGCTATGCCCTTGGCTGGATTCTGTCAGTGGGGATCCTCCTGGATGTACCAGCAAGGAGATGACAAAGGATGGATTGTCAAGTACACTGACCAAGAGCTCAAAACAATTAGGAGTGTCTTATCTCAAAATACACACACTATTGAGTTGAGAGAGACGTCTGCTTGGAAGACCTGGTGATCTCTAATCCTAAAGATAGTTATATCCATTTCCGGTGATAGCTTCCCGAAGGTAAGTCAATTTCCTGAGAGTGGGTCCTCCTTTCCATTTCACACCCAAGTGAATTCTGACCCCTAAAAAGAAGCTTATGAGATCTAAAAATTGGATAGCTAATGCTCCAGGAAGAGAAGTAATTTTATTAATGGAGGGCTTTGTTCCTGTATGTTGAGCTGATAATCTTGGCACACGTCCTGAGGATAATGGTGAGGATTCTGTACGAGGTGACACTTGAATTGTGAAAAGGTCACCAATCAGGTGGGTGGAGAATGAATGGAAGGAGAGAGTGTTAGTGTTGCGGTGGAAACAGTACCTAAAGCTGATTGAGATAGACTAGGTGAGAAATGATGAAGACCTCAATTTCAGCTGTAGTTATGGGTTATGGACTGTTGACCTGAAACAAATAGACTGCTGATATTTCTTCAGCAAAGATGGGTTTATTCGGGAATCAGCAGAGAATTGCAATTCTGGGTCTACAACCATGGCAAGTCATGTGCAAATCCCTACCCAGCTGGGAAGGAGAATGCTTTTATAAGAGGGGAACAGGAAGTTGGGAGGGCTGTAGTAAAAAAAAATAGAGTCTGTGGCTTTTCACTGGCTAAGTCGTCATCAGGAAAGAAGAGGAGTCTTTCTTCTTCCTGATGGGCTGTGCTATCATGGCAGAGTGTGAGACCGCCCCCCTCTGGTCTCCCAACTCTACTTAATTGAGGTTTCTGTTTATTAATTTTTTACAGGGCATTAGAGGAGGGGACCTGTATTAGTTTGCTAGGACTGCTGCAACACAGTACAAAAAACTGGGTTGCATAAACAACAGAAATGTATTGTGTTAAGAGTTCTGGAGGCTAGAAGTTCAAGACCAAGGTGTCAGGAGTGAGTCCTTTCCAAGGGCTATGAGGGAGAATCTGTTCTGTGCCTCTCTCCTAGCTCTTGGTGGTTTGCTGGTAGTCTTTGGCATTTCTTGGCTTTTGCTGCAACATCCAAATCTGTCCTTTTATCTTCACATGCTCTTTCCCTGTGTTTGTGTCTGTCTCCGTGACCAAATTTCACCTTTTTCTAAGGACACCAGTCATAATTGGGGCACATCCTACTCCTGTATCATCTTATCTTAACTAATTACATCTGTGAACTGCCTATTTCCAAATAAGGTCACATCCTGAAGTACTGAGGTTAGGACTTCAACATATGAATTTTTTGGGGTGAGGAGACACAACTTAACCTACGACAGGACCCATTTCAAAGGTATTTTGGAGTTTTGGGAGTTATAATTGACTTGGTGACTAACTGAGTGCGTTTTTATTATTTATGAATTAAGATAGTTTGCAGATGAAGAAGCTATTAACATATAATTTGTAATTTAACAAGGGGTAAACATGAGTTGCAATGATCTTGTTTGGGACTGAATTATCCACCACCACCCCGCCCCCGCAAATTCATATGTTTAAGCCCAGTATCTCAGAAAGCAACTATATTTGGAGATAGGGCCTTTAAAGAGATAATGAAGGGTAAATGAGGTCATTAGGGTGGGCCCTAATCCAATGACTGGCATCCTTAAAAGAGGAGGTGATGGATATGTTAATTGGCTTGACTGTGGTAATCATTTCACAACGTACACATGTATCAAAACATCACACTGTATGCCTTAAATACATACAATTTTTATTTGTCAAGTATACCTCCATAAAGCTGGAAAAAAATAAGAAATTAAAGAAAGAAGAGGAGAAAAGCATAGAAGAAAGACGATGTGAGGATACTGGGAGAAGACAGCCATCTATAAGTGAAGGAGAGAGGTCTCAAAAGAAAGAAGCCCGCAGACACTTTGATCTCAGACTTCCAGTGTCTAGAACGGGGAGAAAATAATTTCTGCCGTGTAAGCCACCCAGTTTGTGGTACTTTGTTATGGCAGCCCTAGCAGATAAATACAGTCCTTAATAACGATGATCCTTTAAGGTGCCTGACCAGTACAGGAAGTGGGAAACGTTGAGTTGAAGCTTTCCGGGTAACTGGATTCTTAACCTGCCAAGGTAAAGATTAGTGCTGCCTTCTGGTAATCGTACGGTTTGCGAACTTCAGCAGGTCTGAAGGTTAGAGGAAGAAGCGTCTATAGGGCACCCACTTTAACAAGTCCTGGCATCCTAATGCCAGCATGTTGTCTGCCCCGGTAACCATTACCATTTGGGTTTTTAGACGTAAACTTTGTTCAGTGAGCAAAAGCAGAGTTTTACTTTATCTGTCATCAACAGGGGAAGGAAGTTGAACAGATGAGGATTAGAGAAAAAGAGTGGGAAAGAAAAAATAAAATGGAAGAAGGGATAAAGGGAAGTAGAGGGAAGAAGAAGAGGAAATGAAGAATGAGAGACGAATGAGTGAATGTAGGGTTTCTCAGCCTCCACATGACTGACACTGGAGGCTGGATTATCCTCTGCTGTCCAGGGCTGTCCTGTACACTGTAGGGTGTTTAACAGCATCGCTCCACCCACTAGATGCCAGTAGCATCCACTGCCAGCCCATATCCTCAGTTGTGACAACCAGAAAGTCCCTAGACATTGCCAGATGTCCCCTCGGGCAGAAACTGCCCATGGTATGTTTTCTCATAAAGTATGTAAAAGGTCATTTTGATTTTCTAGAAGGAAGGGCAGAAGGTGAAGAAATATATAAAAACACAAAAAGGTAGGAGGAGCGGGATGTAGGTATGGGTCTTGCAGTATCCCACAGTTTCAGAGTCTTGGGTGTATGGGTGTGGTGGGAGATTTGGCATATGATGTGCTGTATTTATCAGGCACAAGTACCACTTCTGACTTATCCTTCACAATTTAGAGGAGTCCATGTACTTGTGAGAGTGACACCACATTGCTTCTAACAAAAACATGTCCTTCCTACTCAGAACGTGGAGTGCCAAGCCAAGTACAATTACAGATAGGGGTTTCACTTCATTTTCCTAATTGGTTCCAGTGCATCCTACTTCTTGGATATAATGCTCTTCCTCAGCTAAAAGGGAGAAAACGGTATCTCAAGCCGTTGTCCCATCATTTTAGTGAAACCAGTGGGAATGTAGGAGGCACTATTATCAATTGCTGAAAGCTAGGGTTCTGGTGGGTTACTTCGGGCAGGTTACTCTTCTGAGTCTTCAGTTTCTCATTTATAAATGGGTAAAAGGATGTGTTGTAAGGGTGGAGATAATAAACAAAAAGTGCTTAGTACAGGCCCTGAGAAGGACTCAGTAAATATTTAATTTCATTTCCATTAGCAAAGGGCAATCAGAAAGATGAAGGAACTTGAAATTATGTTATCTGAGGAGTGATTATGAGATGTTTATTTTGGTAAGAGGGAGTTACAGGGGGCATAAGGGCTGTCTTCAAGAGTCTGATGGGACCCTACTATAAAAAGAAAACAGTTTTCACAAAAGACCGAACGAGAGATGAGATGTGTTACAGGAAGATGTATTTAGGTTCAAGAAATTTTCCAAAAACTGTACCCACATGGCTAACTACTAGAGAAGGAGGGAGGCTCTCCTCATGAGAAATGCTTGAGGAGAGGCTGTTTGGGAAACCTCTTCCACTGGATAAGGGAAAACTCCTACACAACCATCAAGACCCATCTCAATTGTTCCTACCTGAGAAAGCCTGCAGTCACCTTCATGGTCCAGCCTGAATTCAGTGTCCTGAAAGTGACCTCCCCAGATTTTACAGTCATTACCTGTTATCCTGCCTCTTTCCGAATCTACGTGGTGAATTTCTCTGGGACAAAAACACATTTTTCACCTCTTTGGACATATTTCCCATCATAATGCCTGGAACTGAGCAGATACTAAGAAGATGTCAAGGGGAAAAAGAATTGGATGGCCAGAAAAGATTTCTGATTTAGGGGAGGAGGTTAACATTTATTGCCTGTAAATTTCCATCCAACTCAAATATGTAATGACTTCTTGGTTATATTTTCCAATATCCAACTTGTTTTTGCCAATGTCTTATCAGGCTGAATATCCAGCAACAAAACAACAGCTCAAAGCAAGAAAGGATAAACAAACAAAAATATATATATATATGGTTCAGTTTTATTGTTGCTGTTTATTTTGTTTTCTAACTCCATGCCCAATGGTGCATTTTGTGGTAGGCATGATTTTTCCCACTGATTGGTCAATCTGAGAGTCAGCTGGCTTAAACAACTGGTTTTGGACTGACTCAGCTTCCTGTGTTCCAATAGTGATTTCATTGTCAAATACCTGTTGAGGAATTCAGACTTGTAAGGAAATACGTACTCAATTCAAAATTTCAAACTATTGAAATTTTGTTTCAATAACAAAGTTAAAATAACTTGTCTTTAGGTTGTACCCAGGCTCATAAAGTCTCATGTTACAAAGGTCTTTCCCACAGTCTCTGAAAGATGAAAAGCTGTACAACCAATTGCAAAAGCTTGTCAACCCACCCTCATTTCTCTTTTCTGTACTTCCAAGTTCAGAATATGTAGGACATCTGTATTCTCTTTAACCCTCTTAGCATGGATGCTGTTCCCTTGGGCCAGTGGGCAGGTGACTATTTGCAAGGCTGCAAAAAAACCAGAAGCTGCAAATCTGGACTGGAAGGTGAGAATTATTTTCTAAGAGTGGCTTACTGTGAGGGATTGAGAGAGGAAGAAAAAAACTGGAAGCTGATGAGCTGTGAAATGATTGAGATGGAGGGTGACATTCAAAAATGTTAAAAAATGTGCATTTTTGCACTAGTCTCTAGGGTCATAGAAAAAACACTGATCCAAAACATTGATAGAATTTTAATTTAACATAGTATACCCCTTAGATTTTTATTTGTCTTCTTTTGCTCTGTTTCTTTTTTAAGAAAGGCATTTCAACTTGACAAAGAAATATTGTGGACCTACTACATGCAAAGCACGAAAGTAGGAAGACAGATGAATGAGTATGACATGGTTTTTTGTTTCAAGATGTTATTAACATAGTGGTGGGAAAAGATGATTAAAATTGTGTTTATTATAAGGATAATAATAGCTACCACTTATTAATGCCTACCATGTTCTTGTAGAAAAGTCAGCCGAGCAGAGTGATAAAATCATGAAGACTAGAGGCAGTACATCTCAATTCAGAACTCCGATCCACCACTTAACTCACTGTGTCACACTGCGAGAGTTCCTTAACCTCTCCGCATCTCAGTTTATCATCTGAAATAGCTAAAGTGCCTACTCCATGGGGTTATTGTGAGAATTAAATGAGTTAATATGCCTAAAGTACTCAAAAAATTCAGTTAGTGCTCTACATGTTAGTTATAATTACTATCATCTCTAAGTGCACGAGACATGTTACATTTATGATACCTGGTGGCAACTTTTTATTATCCCTATTTCACAGGTGAAGAAACTGAGATTCCAGAGGAGTTAATTCCTATGCTCGAGGACACAGAGCAAGTAAAGGTTGAAGCTAGGATGCAAATCTCAATCTGACTCTCAAATTCATATTCTGACCAACGTGTTTCACTGCATCCAAGGTAACAATAATATAACACAAAAGGAAATAAGTGGAAAGGGAGTATTGAAAAAGACTTGGGGAATGCAGGGGCATTCATGGGAGAGGTAACATATGAGCGCAGCTTGGAGGATTTGCCCACCTGACCTAACCTCACATCCTCAGGAGAGACAGACTATGTGTGCTTTGGTTCTAGATCATTTATTGCCGGATTTTTTTAGCTTGGTGACATTTCTGTGTTACACAAGCTAGACCTGGTACACAGCAGCTACTCAATGATTCTCGTTGGAAAGAAGAATGAATGAATGAATTAATTAATGGGGATTGGTGTTCTAGGTTTTTAGCAGAACTATAGCTAAGTAACTCAGTAACATTCAATAGCCTATTAGCCACTCTTCCTATTACAAAGTAGTTGGATTCTCCTTTGATTGGAAAGAGATTGGTACTTTTCAGAATATACCATGAAGAGAGAATGCCTTTAGACTTAATTAATAATCCCTCTTTAACATGAAAAATACACTAACACTGAAAATGTATTGTATGACAAGATTTCAGCCCTGTAGGTAATCTGTTCTTTTTCAAACATAATTTCTTCTTCCCTGTTTACTTGACCCATTATGCTAATTAATGAAAACACCAGCTTTCAAGAATTTACCAAGGCTTGGTTTTTGTTTTGTGTAGTAAAACTCCTATTACTTTAACAATACATATTGCCAGAGAGGATAGATACACCCATTCTTTGAAGCGTTCTTCATAACTCTGTGTCATGAATGCTCAGAAGTGTAAAGACTTAAAAGAAGTTCAGCGCGAACTCCCCCTACAGGAATCTGAAATGTGGTTGAAAAGAGAAGATAAACACACACAACAGTTAAATAACAAAACACTGGGCAAATGATGGTAAACTATGTCTCGAGAAAGGGCGGTAAACTACATGATTGAGCCCGGATCGGTGAAGAATGACGTGTATTCCAATGGGAATTTTTTTAAAAACAATTTTATGTTCATTTGCATATAACTGGGAAAAGGTAGTTTTCAACGAGCAGCTAATATACAAACTATCCAGACCTTTTAAAAAATTATTTCTGTTGAACTCAACCTTGGCCAAAATCTGAGAAAAAAATTAGTTCATTCCATAGCTTCTGATAGTTTTAAGCAAAATGGTTTGTTTTTAAACGTTTGAATATTGTCATTCCTCATTAGGGCTGTGTGTAGGAATTAAAAGTAGTGAAATAAGGCAGGAAAGGTTCTGGCAATGTTCTGTCCCCTGATCTGAATGCCAGTTACACCTGTGTGTGCTCACTTTGTAAAAGTTCATTTAAGATTTGTATCCTTGTCCATAAATATGTTATACTTCAATATAAATTTTATGTTTAAGAAAACAGAAAGGAATAAACTATTCAGGTAGGCAAGGACACTTTAGAATTCTTTCCATTTTCTATCCCTGCTGAACTTTCCCTTTACCTTAAAACATAATGACCTTGTATTTCAGATAGATTTGATTTTTGTCTCAGCCATTTGAGTAGCTGATTGCTTTAGGACATCCTGTCTAATCCCCCATATCCTTGCTTAAAGCATTTTACAGCTCTGATGGAAATTTAAATTCCTTTTGGCCTGGAAGAATTAGATAGCTTTGGTTTTCAAAAGAGATTTTCAAGTTTTTGCTTAAGGAAAAAAAAATGTCATGGAAACATCTAAAGGGGATGTTTGCCATGGTTACCATAAAGGCAGTATGACTCCAGAAAAGATGGACATTAAAAGCTGCTACACGCTGGGGAGAAGAGATTTCTAGGATAGTGATGGTCATTAATTACTCAGCACTTCATCTATTTCAGGCTCAATTCTATGCACTTTAAACATATGAATATACCCAACAGCACAATGAGGTCAATGCTACCAATATTTTTTGTTGTTGTTGTTCTTGTTGTTGTTGGTACGCGGGCCTCTCACTGCTGTGGCCTCTCCCGTTACAGAGCACAGGCTCGGGACACACAGGCTCAGCGGCCATGGCTCACGGGCCCAGCCGCTCTGCGGCATGTGGGATCCTCCCGGACCGGTGCACGAACCCACGTCCTCTGCATCGGCAGGCGGACTCTCAACCACTGCGTCACCAGGGAAGCCCGCTACCAATATTTTGATTGTACAGATGAGAAAATGGAAGCAGAGAGAGGGGAAGAATTTTTTGCCAAGGCCTCACAGCCATTAAGTGGAGAAGCTGGGATGAAACCAGCTTGGTCCCAGGGACCATGCATTTGTTCTTCATTCTGTACTGCCTCTGGAACCATGAAGAACAGGACCATCTGACTCCACTGGGAAGATCTTGATGGGTTTTAATCCTCTCTCCTGTAAACTCCCCCTTGGTTTCCTGGGGCTAACATTTATCATATGTAACAGTTACTAATATCAGCTTTGTGTTTTCAAGGTGATGCTTGACTTGTAAGGGAAGAGCTCCCAGGTCATAAACGTGAATATAGCAAAAACCACCAAACCCCGAAAATTCCACTGATTGGCTTTAGGGCAAGACAAGTCTGGGTTTATGGCACTTTTCTACCACTTAATTAACTATGAGAACTTGTGCAAGCCATTTAGATTCTCTGAACCTTAGTTTGCTCATCTGGAAAGTAGCAATGACATCATCCATTTCGCAGGGATTCTAGGAGGATTAGAGATTAAGTATGTATAGGGCACATAGTAGGTAATAAAAGGCACATCCACGGCTTCCCTGGTGGCGCAGTGGTTGAGAGTCCGCCTGCCGATGCAGGGGACACGGGTTCGTGCCCCGGTCCGGGAGGATCCCACATGCCGCAGAGCGGCTGGGCCCGTGAGCCATGGCCGCTGAGCCTGCGCGTCCAGAGCCTGTGCTCCGCAACAGGAGAGGCCACAACAGTGAGAGGCCCGCGTACCGCAAAAAAAAAAAAAAAAAAAAAAAACAAAGGCACATCCATTCCCTGTGCTCCTCATTGCGGTACTTATATTACAAGGTCCAAACAATATCTACCTATTTTGTACCTGTTACAGTACGTAGCACACTCTTACATACCTAGTAGGGCCTCAGTAACTAATTGAAAATATCTTCAATAATCATTTTTTTGTAGGTAAAACACTTAGCTGAAAAAAAAAAGAGCGTAGCTGACGTATTTGGTAGGAATGTCATTGCAGAAACGTAGCTGAAAATTAGGCATATAATTGTTGTTAGATATTTCTCAAAAATGGGAGTCTGCTATCACAACGAGGGAGAAAATAGTAATCACTTCATTATTACTATGGAAAAGCTTTGGCAAACTGAAGAATATGTAATCTCTAGAGAAGGACCAGAGGTAAGCAGTGAAAATTCATTAGAAGGTCAGAAAAAAGGGCCCATGTGAAAAGGTTAAAAATAATTGGGATTAGTTTGCCCAGAAAGGAAAAGATGACACAGCTACTTAATTATTGTCTTCATCCCTTTGCAAAACGAGGTGATCGCCTCCATCTCCGCTAATGAGAAAACTCAAGAAGCTGACTTAAAAAGAAAGCCAGGGATATGTAGGCACAGTGCTTGGGACATTTATTTTTTGTGGCCGCACTGGGGGCATGTGGGATCTTCGTTCCCCAACCAGTGATCAAACCCGTGCCCCCTGCAGTGGGAGCATGGGGCCCTAATCACTGGATTGCCAGGGAAGTCCCTTGGGACATTTTTATTTGATAAAGTACACTTAAAAGGTTACCTGAAGTGATTCTAGAACTGCCTATCTAGGAGAGCCTATCTTTCAGGTGTGACGTACCTGGAATATGGGGGCCAAGGGGGTGGACTTGTTACATCTTAATAAAAGAATGGTTGAAACTGAAGGCAAGAGACTGGAGCAAACGTCTTTTGGTGGCCCCTTGAGCTCTCAAATTTGTAATTCCTTGAATTTGAGTCTGAGTCTCCATCTTCTTAAGTGTCTTTGCTGCTGCCATTGTGTTAAACCCAATTACAGGGACCTTCTTGGGAAATTGCTTCTGCCGAAGAGCCATGGAGGAAATAAAAGGTCAGCTCTCAAAAGCCCAGCTGGGAGCCAACTCTGCTTCTTTTGACCTTCCAAACTTTCCATTAGAGCGGCAGTGATCTCAATGATTTACCAGCATGGGCAGCTGGGGCTATGATTAGATGAAATGTTATTACGGGGCTGAGTTAAAACTTAGGCACAAAGGAGGAGGATGTGTGTTCTGGGAGGGTCATGGTCTTTCTACACTTACTGGAGGAGGAGAGACCTGGTACATTCTCAGTCTTAATATTACGCTCTCAAATGCCCCCATAGAATCTACAGATTTGCAGATGGCTTTTTAATAGTGAGTGTGTGTATGTATGTGGGTTCATTTCAGATACTTGGGGCTCCCTTTCCTACTTCCCATTCCCAATTCATGGCACCCTATCCCTTTAATGCCTTCACTTTACCCAGCAGTGATCTTCTCCTCCTCTCTTTGGCTTTAGGGGAGAGTTGTCAGTCATTGGATTCAATCTGTCCAGTTCCCTGCTGTTTTGGGAACCAGGGATAAAGTCCCTTTAATGGAGGAGAAAAAGAAAGGAGGACTTTGCCATTGTCTGGCTTTAAAACAGAGTAAATACAAGACATCCAGATTTGGAAATGTCAACACTGGCTATCTCTTAGCATGTCTCTTAGTTATTCTGTTAACAGTCTCCTTTTTTCTGCTTCAAATTTCATTTCCAAATGTCTTTTCCATTAGCCTAAAACCTGCATATGTTTTGCTTAAAGAAGGGATATGGGCATGTTCTAAGGCCTGGGATTAATCCAACTCACAACAGCAATAATTAGATAAAGTGATGGGGTCTGGGAAGGGAGTGGAGAGGAACGGTAGATGGCAGAGAAGGAGTAAATTTTCTTTCACAGTGACCCAAGGAAAGATAAAAGCGGCTGAAGAAACATATATGTGAGGTGTGCTTGAGGCTCCACTTCTGTCTATAGGGGAGCTGTGAGCTGAGTCACAGAGCAGGAAACGTAGAAGACAATAATGTATCTTTATAAACTGGAAATGCCTAAACCTTCTAAGATCGTAAGACACAAAAATGTCCCACACTTTCCAGAGGTTCCTTGAATAACCAAATCCCAACAGTAGGGATCTGTGGACCCCAGTTTAAGAACCCTGGTTTCAGAGGTGCTCTGACCTGAAGTTCTTATGTGTGGGTCTGAAGCCAATGCCTTAAGGGAAGTGCTAGAAAGGTACACAAAGATCATTCAGAACTTCCCCTTCTGTTTTGTTTGTTCATTTGTTTTGTTTTTTATATTCTACATGATAGCGAAATCCTACGGTATTTGTCTTTCTCTGTCTGACTTATTTCACTTAGCATAATACTGTCAAGGTCCATCTATGCTGTTGCAAATGGCAAGACTTCTTTCTTATTTTGGCTGAGTAATATTCCGTTGTGTATGTGTGTACATATACGTATCTCACGTCTTCTTTACCCATTCATCTGCTGATGGACACTTACGTTGCTTCCATATCTTGGCTATTTTGAACAGTAGGGAATATAGTCAAGAATATTGTAACAACTTTGTATGGTGACAGATGGTAACAGGACTTAATGTAGTGATTATTTCATAATGTATAAAAAATCATATCACTGAAACAAATACAATATTGTATGTTAATTACAACTTAATAATAATACAAATAACTCCCCTTTCTGAAGAACGCAGTTAAAACTCAGCTGCCTTCAGAGGCCAGGCAGGGAACACCAGTGAAGGAAGCCTCACAGGCCTGGAGGGTGCTTGCCTGTGGGCAAGGGGCAGCCATTACTAGCCACCTATAGTGCCCATGCAGGACCACATTGCCAGATCTTCCAAGTTTCCAAGAAAGACCAGAACTCTAACTTTTATGTTAGATCTCCTAGTTTTGTTGCCAATATTTGCTTGTTTGTTTTTAGTTTTGGTAACTAATTCAGAAAAAAAATTTAAAATGCTCTGCAGTGATATTATACTATAGATTTGTTAGATGTTTACCACTGGGGAGAGCTGGGGGAAGGGAAGACTCACTGCAACTTTGCAGTGAATCTATAATGATTTCAAAATAAAAGGTTAAAATGAAAGAAAAAATGGCTCAAAACAACACACTCTGCAAATAAAGTAAGACTAGGCTGGGTTACTGAATTTACCCTACTCTCCTCCAGTTTTGAGAGGCTACTTTGCTTCTCCAGAGTTATAACTGAAGAAAACAGTACTAGGCTGCCCGTAAGAGGACTTCTGACCACACTTCTTTTCTTTTGAGACAGCGAGCCATTTCTTTGGAGGAAGTTCACAGGAGAAAAGTAGAAAACATAGTTACTGGGATTCCAACTACTCCAAATATATGAACTCCATCTCTGCTGAAGGGGTTTTTATCACGGCTGATTGTCAAATGTGACTTTGAGACTGGGGAAATGGAGGAATTCTCGCTAACGGGGCGGGGCGGGGGGTCGTGGTAGAGGTGAGACGGAGGTCCAACAGGAAGGGGATAGATGTACACATATAGCTGATTCACTTTTATGTACAGCAGAAATTAACATAACATTGTAAAGCAACTATACCCCAATTAAAAAAAAAAAAGAAAATGTTTGCTAGGACGGGGCTTTTGGAGGAGGTGTTACACAGACAAAAATGAATTCATTTTAGAGTCAGTGCACCTGAGTTTGAATTCCAGTCTAGCTCCTTACTGGCTGAAAGATCTTGAGGAAGACTCATCTGTCTCATTCTCCATTATCTATAAAATGGGGATGTTATAATTTCTACTTCCCAGGGCTGAGATAAAATCGCATGAATAATGCATTGTGAAAGCATTTGATAATCTTTAAAGTAGCAAACAAACATAAATGGTGTTGGTTGTTTAGTTGGTACATGGTGGGATGTAGTTCTTATGATCAATGTTATGCCCTGGTAATCAGTTCCCCATGTTCCCAAGCCCCTTTATTTTTATTTAGTTCTCAGGCACTCATTGTTCACACAAGAAAATAAAACTTCCGCCCATTGCCTTGTTCTGTGACTTATATAACACACCTGGGAAAGTTTAACATTAATAAAATGCTGCACCATAAACCACACACTAATGCCCCTTTATTATTCTTCTCAGGCCTGTCTTTATTCATGTTTCTCCCCCCTTGACATTATTTTCTGTCGCTTATGGAATAACCTGAACCTGAACATCAATCTTGTTTAAGGACAGTTTCCTTCTCATACAAAGTAGGAGTCCAGCGTGGAAGTCCAGTTACTTATCTGAAGTATTTCTTGGAGAAGGAATAATCATTCATATCATAGCTGTCTCCCAAGATCTAAGTTTTATACAACTCATCTTAGAAGGACGATCACCTCCTCTCTGCTCCGTGAAGACCAGTTTGTTTACTTTTTATTTCTGTCCAATATGATGTAGAAAATGGAAGTTCTCATAGGTCTTTTGTGTGTGTGGAATTTTTTTTAACATCTTTATTGGAGTATAATTGCTTTACAATGGTGTGTTAGTGTCTGCTTTATAACAAAGTGAATCAGTTATACATATACATGTGTTCCCATATCCCTTCCCTCTTGCGTCTCCCTCCCTCCCACCCTCCCTATCCCACCCCTCCAGCTGGTCATAAACCACCGAGCTGATATCCCTGTGCTATGCGGCTGCTTCCCATGAGCTATCTATTTTACGTTTGGTCGTGTATATATGTCCATGCCACTCTCTCACTTTGTCACAGCTTACCCTTCCCCCTCCCCATATCCTCAAGTCCATGCTCTAGTAGGTCTGTGTCCTTATTCCCTGTCTTACCCCTAGGTTCTTCATGACATTTTTTTTTCTTAGATTCCATATATATGTGTTAGCATACGGTATTTGTTTTTCTCTTTCTGACTTACTTCACTCTGTATGACAGACTCTAGGTCCATCCACCTCAGAACACTCTATGACATAAATCAAAGCAAGATCCTTTTTGACCCACCTCCTAGAGAAGTGGAAATAAAAACAAAAAGAAACAAATGGGACCTAATGAAACTTAAAAGCTTTTGTACAGCAAAGGAAAACAAGACAAAAAGACAACCCTCAGAATGGAAGAAAATATTTGCAAATGAAGCAACTGACAAAGGATTAATCTCCAAAATTTACAAGCAGCTCATGCAGCTCAATATCAAAGAAACAAACAACCCAATCCAAACATGGGCAGAAGACCTAAATAGACATTTCTCCAAAGAAGATATACAGACTGCCAACAAACACATGAAAGAGTGCTCAACATCATTAATCACTAGAGAAATGCAAATCAAAACTACAATGAGATATCATCTCACACCAGTCAGAATGGCCATCATCAAAAAATCTACAAACTATAAATGCTGGAGAGGGTGTGGAGAAAAGGGAACCCTCTTGCACTGTTGGTGGGAATGTAAATTGATACAGCCACTGTGGAGAACAGTATGGAGGTTCCTTAAAAACCTACAAATAGAACTACCATACGACCCAGCAATCCCACTACTGGGCATATACCCTGAGAAAACCATCATTCAAAAAGAGTCATGTACCACAATGTTCATTGCAGCTCTATTTACAATAGCCAGGACATGGAAGCAACCTAAGTGTCCATCAACAGATGAATGGACAAAGAAGATGTGGCACATATATACAATGGAATATTACTCAGCCATAAAAAGAAACGAAATTGAGTGAAAACATTTTCTTTATTTCTCCAGCATGTCCTATGGCCCATGTTCCTATGTTCTCCAACTTTATCTCCTGTCCTTGCTTCTCACTTTCTCTAGAAATACCAGAATGCTTATAGGTAGACACACAGAGGAGTATTTCTTTATCTCTATGCTTTTGCTGGAGCTGTCCCAACTTTCTTCACCTGGTTGACATCTGGAGATGCCTCAAGATTCAGGGACAGCCATATCCTCTCCAGGAAGCCTTCCATAGAGTCCTAGAGTTGGATTCATCCCCCTCACACAAATTTCTGTTCTTTTTCACCTCTATTTATTTATCTATCTATTTTCACTTTTGAAAATTGCTTTCAGGAAGGTTATATCATTTTTTTATTTGTCTTTCTTTCCATCTTAATTATTGCTATTGTGTCTGTCTCCCCTACCAATTATGAATTCTTAAAGGAGCTTGGACTCTTCCAGATTCATTTTTGTATCTCTAGAACCTAGTATGATCTTGGCACAAAGGAGGTTCTCAGGAGATGTTTGTTGAAAGAGAGGTAACTTGAAATGAATTTAGATTCTAAGCTCTGTGGAGATAAAGACTGATGTCCTTTTCTGTTCATTACTAAAAGCCAGTCCATGGAACAGTTCCTAGAACATGGTAGTCAGTCAGTAAATATTTGTAGAAGGAGCAAAGGAAGGAACAAATGAATGAACATATATTGGCATAAGTATTAGTGATGGTGGAAAGGAAATGTATTCTTAGGTCAATCTGAAATCATTTTACTCACTACTCTTTTCCTATGATTGAACCCTTCGGTCTTCATTATCATTCAGGGGATAATATAAAATAATGGTAGGCTAAACTTACCGATTCTACTTGAAGTTGGGTGACTCGGATTCAAATCCTGACTCCACCACCTACCAGAAAAGGTGTGACTTTGGGCAAGTTGCTGAAACTCTCTGGGCCTCCACTTCCTCATCTGTAAAATGAAGGATAATAATATTATCTCCTGCACCAGTAAGGGTTTAGTGTGTGCAAAAGAGACACTTAGAATGTTGCCTAGCACATAGCAAGTACTCATTGTAAGTATTATTCTTATTTATATAAACTAGAGGGCAGGTTTATTCATATATTAAAAATATTTGCTGAGCACCTACTACGTGCTTGACACTGAGTTAAACCCTATGAAGGCAAACGTAAGGGAACCAAGTTGGTCTTTGCCTGCAAGTCACTCATAACCTATAAAAACCAAAAATCTAATTTGGTGTTATGAGTTCAGTGAGGCAAATAAAACCACAATGAAATATTACCTTCTGCCTGAAAGAATAGTCATCATTGAAAAGACAACTGATAAATGCTGGCATGAATGTGGAGAACAGGGAACCCTCGTGCACTGTTGGTGGGACTGTAAATTGGCACAGCCACTATGGAAAATGTTATGGGGGCTCCTCAAATAATTAAAAATAAAACAACCATATGATCCAGCAATTTCACTTCTGGGAATGTATCCAAAGGAAATGAAAACACTAACTCAAAAAGATATCTGCACCCCCATGTTCACAGCAGGATTTATGTACAGTTACCAAGACATGGAAGCAACCTAAATGTCCATTGACAGATGAATGGATAAAGAAGTTGTGGTATATGTATACAATGGAATAGTATTCAGCCCTAAAAAGTGAGGAAATCCTACAATTTGCAACAACAGAGATGGAACTTGAAGGCATTATACTAAGTGAAATAAGTCAGACAGAAAAAGACCAATACTGTATGATCTCACTTATATGTGGAATCTAAAACAAAAACAAAAGGTACAAACTTCCAGTTATAAGATAAATAAGTACTATGGATGTAATGTACAGCACAGTGACTACAGTTAACACTGCTGCACACAGTAAACTACTGCACACAGTAAACTCCTAGGGTTTACTCTCTCTTAACAACATATAAGTTGTTAAGAGAGAGTAAACCCTAGGAGTTCTCATTGCAAGAAAAATTTTTTTTCTTTTAACTTTCTTATTATTGTATCTATATGAGAAGATAGACGTTAGCTGAACCTATTGTGGTGATCACAATCTACGTAAATCAAACCATCATGCGCTATACCTTGAACTTACACAGTGATGTATGTCAATTATTTCTTAATAAAACTGGGGGAAAAGACATGGCTAATATTTTGTTTTAACATCTTTATTGGAGTATAACTGCTTTACAATGGTATTAAGTTTCTGCTTTATAACAAAGTGAATCAGCTATAGATATACATATATCCCCATATCTCCTCCCTCTTGCGTCTCCCTCCCACCCTCCCTATCCCACCCCTCTAGGTGGTCACAAAGCACTGAGCTGATCTCCCTGTGCTATGCGGCTGCTTCCCAGTAGCTATCTATCTTACATTTGGTAGTGTATATATGTCCATGCCACTCTCTCACTTCGTCCCAGCTTACCCTTCCCCCTCCCCGTGTACTCAAGTCCATTCTCTATGTCTGCGTCTTTATTCCTGTCCTGCCCCTAGGTTCTTCAGAACCAATTTTTTTTTTTTTTTAGATTCCATATATATGTGTTAGCATATGGTATTTGTTTTTCTCTTTCTGACTTACTTCACTCTGTATGACAGATTCTAGGTCCATCCACCTCACTACAAATAACTCAGTTTCATTTCTTTTTACGGTTGAATAATATTCCATTGTATATATGTGCCACATCTTCTTTATCCATTCATCTGTCGATGGACACTTAGGTTGCTTCCATGTCCTGGCTATTGTAAATAGAGCTGCAGTGAACATTGTGGTACATGACTCTTTTTGAATGATGGTTTTCTCAGGGTATATGCCCAGTAGTGGGATTGCTGGGTCATATGGTATTTCTATTTGTAGTTTTTTAAGGAACCTCCATACTGTTCTCCATAGTGGCTGTATCAATTTGCATTCCCACCAATAGTGCAAGAGAGTTCCCTTTTCTCCACACCCTCTCCAGCATTTACTGTTTGTAGATTTTTTGATGATGGCCATTCTGACTGGTGTGAGGTGATACCTCACTGTAGTTTTGATTTGCATTTCTCTAATGATTAGTGATGTTGAGCATTCTTTCATGTGTTTGTTGGCAATCTGTATATCTTCTTGGGAGAAATGTCTATTTAGGTCTTCTGCCCATTTTTGCATTGGGTTGTTGGTTTTTTTGATATTGAGCTGCATAAGCTGCTTGTAAAATTTTGAGATTAATCCTTTGTCAGTTGCTTTGTTAGCAAATATTTTCTCCCATTCTGAGGGTTGTCTTTTAGTCTTGTTGATGTTTTCCTTTGCTGTGCAAAAGCTTTTAAGTTTCATTAAGTCCCATTTGTTTCTTTTTGTTTTTATATCCATTTCTCTAGGAGGTGGGTCAAAAAGGATCTTGCTGTGATTTATGTCATAGAGTGCGCTGCCTATGTTTTCCTCTAAGAGTTTTATAGTGTCTGGCCTTACATTTACGACATGGCTGATTAAACAAGAGAATTCCACAGAAACAGAAGAGCCTGGACAATATGGAGGGAGGGAGCTGTCAGGAGGAGCTTATAATGGTGTTGGCATCTGGTCCTGGGTACAGTACAGAAAGCAGTGTTAGCTGTTTCTCCTTTTACTGTTTATCATTGCTTGGGTATAATAAATACTGCATTAACCATGAAAAAAAAAAAAGGAGGAGGAGGAAGAGAATAAGAAAGCCTGGCACTTGTGTACCTTTGTCTTGAGTGTATTTGGTCAAGGCTGAAGACATCCTCATATCCCTTTCCGATTTTTATTCCTCAAAATCCATTAAGAGAGTATGTGAATTGGGGAGATGGCGGAGGGGTGTTTTGAGTTCACTGAATCAGAAGCTGCAGGAGCAACAGGGGTGTTCCTAATTTTAGAAGTGGTGATTTGCCTTCCAAATGTATTGGGGACTTGCACCTCACACGTTGACAGTGTCCTGAGGAGGTGGCAGGGACTCTAAGGGGAATGACAGGGATGTACGGAAGGGTTGGTCCTTTGTTGCGCAGTCCCTGGCCTCATGACATGGCTGCATGGAAACTGGACTCATTTTGGTGGGGGAGTGGGTGGCCGTGCCTTATAAACTGCAAATCACAGAATATACATAAAGGAACCAAGGGTGTCAGGGTTCAGGGGGTTCAGAGACTATAAATTCACCAGCTGCGCACTGTTTATACACACACACCTTTCCTTTTGTCTTTTTTCCCCAGGTAGTAAATAATTGTCAGAGAAATGTCATAACTACTGTTATGGGTGAACATGACAGCACCTAATAATGGATCCTAGAAAATTCACACACACACACACACACACACACACACACACACATTCACAACAGAAATCATCATGTGCCCATCACCATAATGCACGATGGACTTGAGAATAGAGATAGGGAAGTACTTGAGTGATAGTGGCCATTGTGTTAGCCAAAGTCACAGAGAGAAGGACCCGGAGAAGGTAGCCATGTTCATAAGCACAGGCTCAAGGGTATCCAGCCTTAGACGAGGAAGCAGTACTTCCAAGGTGGGTTTGGAAGGAGACCACCTGTTCACAGGAGCCTCTGGCTCCCAGACACAGCCATCATTGCACTTACTCTTTGGGGCTTTTTGAAAGTCTGTGAGAAGGGAGTTTTCCTGTCCACGGTGGAGAATTTTCGTTGGACTGGTTTTCCTGGAAGCAAGTTTGGAAGTGTCCTATTGAGAGATTTGCACATATACTTGGGTCCTTGATTCCAGTGCAAAAGGCCAGATTTCCTGGAGATGGGAGGGTCATTTTAAACAGCCTTCAAAGGCCATGTATGGAGTCTGACCTAAATGTTAGGTACGCCCTGATCATTATGCCTCTCGGCTGCACGCTCCACTGTAATTATCAGCCCTCACATGGCTCCTGTCCTCACAAAGCCCCCCTTTGAAGATGCCCAAGTCACAGACTGGGTCTGTCAACGTTTTCCTTCATGCCCGTGATGAAATGAGAGGTGGGCAGAATGTACTCTTCAGAAGGAGGTTATATAACAGAAGCCATCTGTGACCCTGCTCCAAGGCAGCCCACAAATGTCCCTTGTCTGTCTTCCCCACTCATGAGTCCTTGATGGCTCCAGACGTTGAGCCGGAGTCATTTACGAGGTCACCTATTCAGAATGTCTCAGCATTAAAGAATAGGAGAGGAAAAATAAACCAGCATCCATTCTTCAGTGTGGACACCAAGTGGAGCTTTCGGTAGGAGAGCTTTTCGGAGCTTTCCCAGACAGTCCTTCAAGTTTAACAAAAACACCATGATGCTTAAGGCTGATGAGGTTGAACTTCAGTGGTACCTTTTGTAGACCCAGATGACAGGAATGTAAGTAGGTCTGTTCTGGAAAGCTGGTTGACTCACATGTATCAAGGGTTTGAAGAATACGTAATATTTTGGGGAGTTCCCTGGGTCCAGTGATTAGGACTCCACACTTTCACTGCCAAGGGTCCGGGTTTGATCCCTGGTTGGATAACTCAGATCCCACAAGCCGTGCAGTACACCGCCCCCCGCCCCCACCCCCGCAAAAAAAAAAGTATTATTTTAATCACTTCCACTCCCATTCTAATCAAACAGTCTGAAATCCAGACAAGTTTATGGAAAAAGGTGTTCATTACTATGAAACATTGGAAACAAACTCAAACAGCCAACATGTAGAATTGGTAAGCGCTTTTTGCTGAATTCCTCAATGGAATATTTGAAGTCATGTAAAATGAAGTTTACAAAGAATTTGTAATTCACCTGGGAAGATGATTCTGTCCTAATGATTAATTTAAAAAACGGAATATAAAATTGAATATATGGTATGATTCCAAGTTAAAATTTTAAAAATGTAAAGACAGCAAGGAATAAACCAAAATGTTCAAGGTGGTTACTTCTGAGCTATAGGATGATGGATGATTTCACTTATTCCTTTCAATCTTGTTGTCATTGTGTGAGTTTTCTACAAGCATGTATTTCTTTTATGCATTAAAAAGATGTTACTTTAAAAATTGGATCTTTGGGGATAAAAGGTGGAAGAGTGAGTCCCTGGGGTGGTGGGGAGGGAGTTGCTGATTGAAAAGGGACATGAGGGAACTTTCTAGAGTGATGGAAACATTCTACATCTTGATCTGGCTGGTGCTTATATGGGTGTATACAGAGGAACAAATTCGTTGGGTTGTACCATCAATATGTGTGTACTCGTTGTATGTAACTTTCACCTCAATTTAAAAACACTGCATCTTGACCCTTGCATCCCTTTAATTATATGTAGCCCTCACATAATCCCATATTTTTGGCCAGCCTTCATTTTCATGTGGTTCCCATCACTCCTGCTGAGTTGCTCCCACCCACATGTCCTGCCCCCACCTTTATGTTGTAGGTACCTTCTGGGAAGAACTACATTATCTCTTCCCTACCAAGCTCTCCAAGACAATTCTTACTTAGAGTCTCTACTCCTCTACTAACTTGCTGAGTGGCCTCAGGTAAGTAACTTATCCTTTAGTTTTTTCATATTCAGGGTTGAGGGCAGTGGGGGTAGTAATATCTACCTCATAGGGTAATATTGTGCAGATTAGGAAATACATATACGAAGTGCCTCCCACAGGGTCTAAGACGTGGTGAGCCTCTAATAAGTAGAAGTAATTATTATTCTTAGTCTCGAATCTCGCCCAGATCCACCCTAACCCTACACATTCTTCAAAACATATCTACCCCTCTAGAAGCTATTCATGACCACTCCAGCTTTCGTGGGTCTCCTAATTTTTGTTGTTCAATTTAGCCCTTAACCACACACTGCCATGTAGAACTTGCTGCTCTCTCATGGCAAAGACAGATGAGATTCATTGGTCACCTACTGTGTGCCAGATGCAATTATGAACTTGGTTTACACTATCTCTAATCATTTTAAAATAATCCCCCAAGGCAGGCGTTATTTTTCTCCATTTTACAGGTGGGGAAACTGAGACTCAGAGAGGCCATGTAATTTGTTTAAGGTCACCCAGCTGGATCTGAACCCAGCTCTGCCTGAGTTGAAAATCTGTGCTTTTTCTTCCTTAATGTGTGCTAGTTGTTGAACATTTCTTGAGGGTCAGATATTAGCTGCAGCAAAAGGCAAAGAATTCATTCATTCATTCATGCATTCAGTCAACAAATGTGAAGCACTGTGACATATGCTATCAGGATCCCCTCCATTTCCTCTTAGGCCTTATCAGTATAGTACACACAACCCAACTCTCAGTGCTGGCATCCACAAGTCTTTCCTTGAAGATTTCCTCTGGCCACTAGAGCCTGCTCTGCTGATGGACAGGATGGCAGGATGACAGAGCTGGAGACTTCCCTCTCCCTGAGAACAGCCTTCAGTGACTGATGGGAGCTAATGTGTAACCATCCCAGCCCTATCACTCACTCCTCAGGTGGGACAACTCTGAATCTGTGTCTACACTGGCTCCTAGAGTCCCAAGGAGTTTCATACTCCAGTTGCCCCAATGGTAAGTCACTTGATGACACACCTACTATAGACTGAATGTTTTTGTCCCCCCAAACTCATATGTTACAACTTAACATCCAATGTGATGGTATTTGGGGACCTTGGGAAGTGATGGTGGGACGTTTATCAATGCGATGAGTGCCCTTATACAAGAGACCCCAGAGAGCTCCCTTCCCCTTCCACCATGAAAGGACACAAGGAGAAGTTGGCCATCTGCAACCTGCACCTGAACCTGACCCTGCTGGCATCCTGATCTCAGACTTCCAGCCTCCAGAACTGTTCAAAACTGTGAGAAATACACTTCTGATGTGTATAAGCCACACAGAATTGTACCGTTTTCATGGACCTTTATTGGCTGTCTTCTTTTCCTTGTCTCGCTCCCATCCGCTGACTGCACTCCCTTCACCTCCCAAATAAACCAGTTGCACTTGAATCCTTGCCTCAGCGTCAGCAGTGGGAGGAAACCAGGCAAAAATGAACAGAGACATCTCTGAGGCGCCTGCCTTTACACAGCTTGCACCCTAGTGGGGGAGACCAGCCATAAATAAGCAAACAGTAAATAAAAGATACTTATAGATGGTGAAAATTACCAGGCAAGAACCAAGATGATGTGATGGAGAATAACTGGGTGGAGGAACTCTTGTAGATATAATCACGGTCAGACAGGGTCTCCGGGGAAAGCAACCTTCAAATGACGCCTGGACAACAGGAGAGCCAGCCACACAAGGGGCGAGAGTGAGAGAATTTAGGAAGGGGGGACACACCAGGGGTGAAGGTTTCCTAGGTGGGAAAATGTGTTGCATATTTATGAACCCTAAGGAGGACAGTATAGCAGTAGCAGAGTGACTGAGGAAAGTGGACATGCTGGCAGGTGACAGACCTTTCAGCGCTTGTAGGCACGTCAAGAAGTTTGGAACCATGGGAGGCCACTGATGTGGTTTAAGGAAGGTCTTTGAATTTGACCTAAACCTGGAGGTTACTGTCTCCATCCTTGGGATTCAAATTCATTCACCTGGCTTCAGGGAGGAGGGGAGAAGGAGAAGAGGCTGGAGGAGGTTGCTTCTGCAAAGAAGTATGTCAGCAGAAGCTGAAGGGACCCTTTGTTTCATCAGGCTAGTTTTCCCTTTGATTCCCCAAAACCTCTAATTCTGCATGTCACCAGGAAATAGGTATACTGCAGCTCTGTGACAGCCTTCTCCAGTGTCTATGGCAACCTCGGGCTGGGGCCATTTTTCCTTCATCAAAAGAATGGGCTGGTTTCCTGAAGATAAGTAGAGCCCCATTGTTGCTCTCAACTTTATAGAGGTAGCGTGCACAGGAATAATAAAGATCCGGCCGAATCTTGCTAATGATCTTACTTGAAATAGCGTGAAATGAAAGCATTTCTCCTCCCAGCCGTTGTGTGTGTGTGTGTGTGTGTGTGTGTGTGTGTGTGTGT
>NW_020837962.1:2113111-2436073 GCF_003676395.1 Aethalodelphis obliquidens | reverse complement strand
TGTGTGTGTCTGTGTGTGTCTGTGTGTGTCCAGAATCCAGTATGTTATTAAAAAGAGCTGCCTTCCAGGTTTGTGAAGTAGACGCACTTAGCTATGTTCCTGAGAGGAACCAAAGGGCTAAACAAAGCAGGTGGGTGGAGAAAGGAGCATTATTTGACAACAAAAGTCTCTTGACTTACAGATCAGGCTGGTGTAAAGCTCTTCTTCCTCTTCCTAACTGGGGGACAAGGTTATCTTTCCAAAGGAAGGCAGATCACATCATTCAACAATATAAAGACCTTCAGTGGCTTCTGGTAGGTGGGTCCAATAAAAACCCTAAGCTCTTTAGCTCAACCTTTCAACCCCAGCATTCACTATGCATCTTTTACTTAGTCTGTTGGCTACTGCCAGTTCCTCCAAAAGCACCATGCTGTATCAGGCCTCTGAGCTTTCTTGTAGAATACATACTTCAATAAAAATTTAAAAAAAAAGAAATGCAAAATAGACATTTTTAATTGATCCAAGATTAATATATGTATTCATAGAATAATTTCTGATTGTATTGGGCAAGAAGATAGCCGATGCATGATAAAAAAGCTTGAAACATTTCAATAAATTATCAGATTCATTTTTGTAGTCCCATAAAAAAAAAGCTTGGCTTGGGAATCTCCTCCACCACAAAGCTGTCCTAGCCTCCTCAGGTAAGACTATTTGTTCTCACCCTTGCAACCTGTGTTCACCCAAACCCCTGTATAGCAGACTTCGGGACTGGGGTAGATGGATTTCAATGATGGCCCCAGTAAATGACCTGCCTGTATCCACACCCTTTGCCTGTCATTCTGTAGTTCCCTGGCCCTGATGTGTGACTTGTTTTGAAAGATAAGATTATAGCAAAGTTCATGCAATCAGAGGCTTGAAAGCATGTGTGGGTCTCTTCTTGTCCTCGTATACAACTAGGTTTAGTTACTCTCAGATTCCTACCACCATCGCAAGAACAAGCCCCGGCTAGCCTGTTGGAGAATGAGAGACACATGGAGCACAGCAAGGCCATCCTAGACCAGCCAGCTCCTGGCCAACCCTCCAGCTGCCTGAAGATGCATGAAAGATCCCCCCCTTCCCAAACTGGCAAAACTACCCAGATTGCCCACAGGTTTGTAAACAATAATAAATGGTTGTTTTAAGCCACTACATTTTGAGGTACTGTGTTTTATGCCAATTGCTAAATAATAGAAGGGCCCACAAAGGTGAAGATTTAGGTCTGGTTGACCATTGTCCAGCTGTGTGAAAAACCATAGCTTACCTCACTCTCATCAAGAGAAAAGAGGTGAGAAAAAGAGGGGTCCACTGTGGTTAGCATATTAATTCTTTCCAATAGAGAAGGCTGATCCAATTTATGTTATAATCCCCTCATCTCATAAGTCAAATAAAGAACTCTCTCCCCTTCAAGGGTTAGTGAGAGGTAATGAGATGGCAACCATATCACTTGATCCTTTTGAGAGGACAGAACTTTGTCTTCTACGGACTGGTTGTAAGAAGCAGAGAGGGAAAGGGAATGGCTCCCCCTATAGGACACATTTGACCAACCATGCACAGTTGTAAAAAGTTGAAGTTTCCAGAACCATTGTACACCCTCTTTCCCTCTAAGAGAAACTATGCCAATTAAACCACTGAGGAGAGAATGGAGGGGAGAGATTCAGACAGAAGGAAAAAGGACTAGGAGAGGCTGGCAGAGTATGAGAGGCACTTTAGGAAGGGATCTTGCCTTCACTGACACCATTCTACTTTCCACCCAGACTCACACTCATGCATCCTCTATTTAAAGTATTAAATATCATCATAGAAAATATTTGATGATTGATCACTACATGCCAAGCATCGAAAAAACTCATTTAACTGGGGCTTCCCTGGTGGCGCAGTGGTTGAGAATCTGCCTGCTAATGCAGGGGACACGGGTTCGAGCCCTGGTCTGGGAGGATCCCACATGCCGCGGAGCAACTAGGCCCGTGAGCCACAACTACTGAGCCTGCGCATCTGGAGCCTGTGCTCCGCAACAAGAGAGGCCCGCGCACCGCGATGAAGAGTGGCCCCCGCTTGCCACAACTAGAGAAGGCCCTCGCACAGAAACGAAGACCCAACACAGCAAAAATAAATAAGTAAATTAATAAACTCCTACCCCCAACATCTTCTTAAAAAAAAAAAACACCTCATTTAACTCTCACAATAATTCTAGATGTGGGCTGTCATCCTTGTTTTACAGATGAGGAAGAAAAGAGTTAGATTTACCCCAAGTCACATAGGTAGTAAGGGATGGAATTAGGATTCAAATCCAGGCAGACTTGCTCTGATGCCTACGTATGCATAGTCTTGAGGAAAGAAGCCACATTGTGCCTTGTAGCCCATGATGTAGCATTAGACCTTGGATGTGGATCAGCAGGGTAGATCAGAATGAAGGACTATTGCTTCTTCTATACCACACTTAGGACCTTCTTCCATATTGGAGCTGCTAGACCCTTGGTTTTTTTAAAAACTCTTATTTTGTTGAATTATAGTTGATTTACAGCGTCGTGTTAATTGCTGCTGTACAGCAAAGTGATTCAGTTCTACATATCTATATACATTCTTTTTCATACTCTTTTCCTTTATGGCTTATCACAGGATATTGAATATAGTTCCCTGTGCTATACAGCAGGACCTTGTTGTTTATCCATTCTATACATAATAGTTTGCATCTGCTAATCCCATACTCCCAGTCCTTCCCTCCCCCACCACGCCCCTTGGCAACCACAAGTCTGTTCTCTATGTCTGTGAGTCTGTTTCCGTTTCGTATATATGTTCATTTGTATCGTATTTTGGATTCCACATATAAATGATATCACATGGTATTTGTCTTTCTCTTTCTGACTTACTTCACTTAGTATGATAATCTCTAGGTCCATCCATGTTGCTGCAAATGGGATTATTTCATTCTTTTTTATGGCTGAGTAGTATTCCACTGTATACATGTACCACATCCTCTTTATCCAGTCATCTGTCCATGGACATTTAGGTTGTTTCCATGTCTTGGCTGTTGTAAATAGTGCTGCTATGAACATAGGGGTGCATGTATCCTTTCGAACTGTGTTTTTCTCCAGATATATGCCCAGGAGTGGGTTTGCAGGATCATATGGCAACTCTATTTTTAGTTTTTTAAGGAACCTCCATACTGTTCTCCCTAGTGGCTGTATCAATTTACATTCCCACCGACAGTGTAGGAGAGTTCCTTTTTCTCCACACCCTCTCCAGCATTTGTTATTTGTAGATTTTTTAATGATGGCCATTCCGACTGGTGTGAGGTGATACCTCATTGTAGTTTTGATTTGCATTTCTCTAATAATTAGTGATGATGAGCATCTTTTCATGTGCCTGTTGGCCATCTGTATTAGACCGACTTTGATCTGCCCCTGGTTGCTCTATACTTCCAGGCATGTGGCTCTCTTCATTAGAAAAGCATTAGCCTGAGGGAAGGGGATCTCAGAGCCAGGCAATTCAGAATTTTGCCTATTTTTTTTTCACCCTTATTAGGACACTCCCCTCGACTTGGTTGAATTTCACCTGTGTTCCTGGCTCGCCTCACTATTACTATCACAGAAACATAACCAACCACCTCTCTTTTAACTGACTGCCCAATTTGTATTCTAACTCTACTATTTTAGCCCATTCAATTTCTACACCAGAATATCTCCAAATGCATATAACCACATAATTATACCTTTATAAACCATTTATCCAAATTCATTTTGTATACATAATTTAGTACACGTTCCTTTTCCAAAACAAAAGATTCCCCCTCCCCCCCGCTTTTTTTTTTTTTTGCGGTACGCGGGCCTCTGACTGCTGTGGCCTCTCCCGTTGTGGAGCACAGGCTCCGGACGCGCAGGCTCAGCGGCCATGGCTCACGGGCCCAACAGCTCCACGGCATGTGGGATCTTCCCGGACCGGGGCACGAACCCGTGTCCCCTGCATCGGCAGGCGGACTCTCAACCACTGCGCCACCAGGGAAGCCCAAGGTTCCCCTTTTATTCAATATTTTGCATCATCCTCCGCCCCGTCTTTGTCTGAATTTCTTATCTGCCAGTAACTATGAGGAGTCCACCTCTGCAGTGCCCCCACGTTATTCCCTGCCAATATATATACTCCCCCAATCAGGATGTATCTCTAATTTCCTCTACAGAAAGTGAAGTCAAAGTCCATCTTGTCCCCCATTGGATTGATTTCAAGAGCAGCTTCAGTGTTTTGCATTCACCAGAGATTTATGTGGAAATGGATAAAATGGAGTCAAAAGAAAGTGACACAAACTTGCACCTGGTGGATGAGAGCAGTGAGCAGCAGTGCTCATTGCCATCCCTAAACAGCCTGTGATTCGGACGTATTTGCCCTATCCTAGCTGAATAGTAATATACATGTGGAAATTGATAATTATGTTCATTCAACCCTTCGAAAAATGCCTTCATGTGTTAAGATGCGAAAACATAAAGCTAAGTGCCCGATTCTTTATTAACTCAGTGTGGAGTTTTTACAGTTAAAGGCAGCAGTTTTGCATCTACAATTACCCCTCAGCTTTTAAGTGGATCTAAATGGACAAATGAACCACAGCCTCCTGTTCCCCCTGATACAATGCATCTCTATCCTGCTGGAAAGAAATGAACATGAGTTGACTTAGAGCTAGACACTGTTGGTGGCTGTGAGTTTCTCTTTGGTTTTAGCTGGAGAAATCTAAGCCCTGTAGGTAGAAAGTTCAGAGATCCTTCTTATGGCATGGGGTTGGAATAAAATTCATTTAACGAATGAATAATGAGTGTCTACCTTGTGCTAGGCACTCTTCTGGGACCTGGAAATAGGTGAGAAAGGCAAGCATCCTCCCTTATCCTACTGGGAGGGATAAACACTAAGGAAAGGAATAGGAAAACCAGATAATGTCAGACATAGTAAGTTCTAGAAAGAAAAGAAAATGGGGTAAAGATCTGGCTGGTGACTCCTGTTCGTCTGTTTTCCATGAATCTGAACGACTTATCACCATGCACTGGCCACATGGGTGGACTTTCTCCTTCTCACTCTTCTGGAATAAGACCTGGGAGTCCCATGCCCCCTTAGAGTGTACACTTGAACTTTCCTGTTTTCATCTCCAGTGCTAACCCTCTAGATCACTAGATCACTTTTCCATCCTCCACCTGCTCTATGTCTCCAATTATTGCTCACATCTGAGTCAGCTCCAGAATCATATCTTCTAAACCACCGTTTCCCCTACAGTGCTGAACACATTATTTGCACAGAGAAATGAATAAATAAATGATTCACTGGGGCAATGCTGGGATATCAATGTCTATTCTTTTTTGGGATTGAAGTATAGTTGCTCTACAATATTATATAAGTTACAGGTGTACAATACAGTGACTCATAATTTTTAAAGGTTATTCTCTATTTATAGTTATTATAAAATATTGGTTCTATTCCTCATGTTGTGCAATATATCTTTGTAGCTTATTTTATACATGATAGTTTGTACCTCTTACTCCCCTACCCCTATATTGCCCCTCCCTGCTTCCCTCTCCCCACTAGTAATGACTAATTTGTTCTCTATGTCTGTGAGTCTGCTTCTTTTTTGTTATATTCACTAGTTTGTTGTTTTTTAAGATTCCACATATAAGTGATACCATACAGTATTTGTCTTTCTCTGCCTGACTTACATCACTTAGCATAATACCCTCCAAGCCCATCCAAGTTGCTACAAATGGCAAATTTTCATTCTTTTTAATGGCTGAATAGTATTCCATCATATATATATATATATATATATATATATATATATATATATGCATATGTATATGTGCCACATCTTCCTTAGCCATTCACCTGTTGAGGGATACTTAGGTTGCTTCCATATCTTGGCAACTGTCAATAACACTGCTATGAACACTGGGGTACATGTAGCTTTTCCAATTAGTGTTTTTGGGTTTTTTCCATTGGAGTGGAAATGCTGGGTCATATGGTTTCTATTTTTCGTTTTTTGAGAAACCTCCATACTGTTTTCCACAGCGGCTGCACAAATGTACGTCCCCGTCATCAGTGTACGACGGTCCCGTTTTCTCCACATCCTCACCAACATTTGTTATTTGTGTTCTTTTTGACGATGGCCGTTCTGAGGTGTGAGGTGATATCTCACTGTGGTGTGATTTGCATTTCTCTGATGATTAGCGATGCTGAGCATCTTTTCAGGTGCCTGTTGGCCATCTGCATTTCCTCGTTAGGGCACTGTGCAGTGAAGAATTAACCTTACCCAAACAGAGGTCTGACTTTTGCTTTTGGCTACTGGGATGCAATCCCTTGACCCTTGGAATGTCATACCTGATAGGAGTGTCCTTGTTTGCCTGGGGCCTTGGCCACCAGGCAGTCTAACAATGTGGTTTACAAGGCAGGCTTTCGGTCATACAGTATCAGTTCTACCTTTGAAGGAGCTTAAGACAAATGGTTAGCCAAACGTTATCAGTTCTAACACCAGATGGGCTGCTGCACAAGCAGTATATGATCAAGCCCCAATAAAAACCCTAGAATCTCAGGTGAGTTTACCTGGTTGGCAATACTCTGTGCATATGGTCACCCACTGATGCTGAGAAAGTCACACTATCCACACATAACTCCGTGGAGAAAGAATGACTGAAACTCCCAATTGGAAACCTCTCCTGGACTCTGCCCACGAGCTTCCTCCCTTCACTGATTTTACTCTGTATCCTTTCCTGGCAGTAAACTGTAACTGTGAGCATAAGTGCTTTCTGTGAGTTCCGTGAATCCTTCCAGCTAACTACCAAAAAGCTAAAAGTGGTTTGGGGGACCCTATGAACCTACAATTGGTGTCAGAAGTGAGGGTGTCTTTGGGAGGATTTTGTTCCCTCTACTATATAGCTGTTTAACTCTCATAGCCACGTGCCTGCCCCGTGTCACCACATAAAAAGAAAGATCCTGCACTTACTTAACAGTTCACAGCCTAAGTTCTGAATGCCTCCCTTTGGCTGGTTCTCTAGACAAGTACGAGCTCTGCATGGCCTTTCGTCATTCCACCTCCCTTTTGTTCACCCTTGTCCTTTTTAGTTGACCCGGAACCATTTTGCCATCTATGATATTAAATCCTCTTGAACAAGTTTCTTTGTATTGACGACTCAGCCACCAATAAACACAGTCCCCCAAATTTCCTATTACCACCCTTTATGCTTAAGACAGTCCCCAAACAGGAACTGAAGGTCCAGGTAATCTACCTGAGAAACAAAAAACTGAATGGGGTAATGGTTTCATACAAGAAATAAGAAATGTGACTAGGGCCTCTCTAGGCAAGATCTCAGGGAGTATTCCACACATGTCACTTTTCTTCCTTCCTTCTTTCCTTCATTTATGTCAAGGACAATGTCTGGCATGTCACTAGACGCTCAATAAATATTTGCAATATTTGTTCAATGCATGGATGAGCTAACCTATACTGAGCACATCCTGTATTTTGTACACTGTGCTAGGGACTGGAGATACAGTGATGGATAATACAGGTGTGTTCCAACTCTGATGTACTCATTCCACCAGTCAACCCATTGAACCAGGGGAATCTGAAGGAAACACAGGGAATAGTAAGAATAATCTCATGTGGATACTTCTTTTATTACGATTCATCTTCTCCTTCCACCAGCTGTGGCTCTTTGGGTATCATGCAATATCATAAAAATGATGGAGACTCTTTGACTGGAAGGATCTTAGATTTTAGCATGTGCCCACACCTTATGAGTCAAGCACAGTCCTGGTCTCAGCTTGCCTCAGGGAGAAATGATCTTACAGATTTTATAAAGCAAACCTTTATCTCCCTCCATCAATTCCGCTACCCTTCTCCCATGTCATCACACAGATGACAAGGGGAGTAGGATATAAGGGGAGCATTATCTAGAGAAACAAGATAAATTAGTGTATAACCTTCACCTTTGCCTGGAGATGTTCTAGCCTATTGTTTTTTTATTCTATTTTTTTCAGGGGTCCTTATCTTCTTTGTTTTTCCAAATAAGCCATAACTGGATTATTTGGTGCCCCAGATCATACATCAAAATTTGAAAGCACTGGAGTTCAACAGGTGAAGAAAGTTTACATTTCAGAGGAGAATGGAATGTGCATTCCTCTTCAGCTTTTCCAGCCTGGCATTTGCTAATATTAGGCTGTTATTGACCCCACATATCATGTCTGGAGACCTTAATGAAGATGTTCCAACATAATTAACTTAGGAACAAAGGGCAAAATAAAGGCATTGTGCTGATATCTGACCATTAGAAGCTACTCTACCTTAAAATAATGGGTATGGAGAAAGAAAAAAGTTTGCATAAATCCTTAGATATTCTTATAGTCACTATCAAGCTTCAGACATTTATTAATATGATCCCTAAAATACACATTTGCATAGTCAGTGGGCAGTAATTGAGTGTCCACTGCATACTTAGCAACACTGGATTCACAGAAGATGCCAAAGGAGAGAGATGGTCCCAGTCCTCTTGGAGATGGAGTCTATTGGTACATAAACGTAATACACATAAACAACCTCAAAATGAGTCAGCTCTATGAGTGCCTCAAGGAGAGGAATGGTATCGCTAGGGTCCCAATAATAACCATAATAATAATAATACAAAGACTTGGAATTTTCTGATTGCTTACTGTGTGTTATGAACTTCACAACAAGCCCCCAAGTTCTATCATACTAGTCCCACAGTACGGATGAGAAAACGCAAGTTTAAAAGTTATGTGAGTTCCCCAATGTCACACAGTTGGTAAATTTATCATTCATCTAACAAGTATTGATAAAATACATATTCTATGCCAGATACCAAGCTAAGCACTTTTTATTTTTCGTCTTATTTAACTATCACGATAAAGTCATGGCAGAATGGATTTTCCTGTTCCACATGTACTGCAGAACCTTGCCACCCCTATTAAGAAATGAAGTCTATTTCCCCTCGCCTTGCACCCGGGTGGTTTTTGTGACCGTCTAGAATAATAGAGGCTGGTGCATGTAATGCTATGTGACTTCTAAGGCTGCACAATGGGAGATACAGCTCTGCCTGGCTCCCTCTATTGAGAGAGTCACTCCTGAAGCCAGCCATCATGCTGTGAAGAAACCCAGGACACATGAAGATGCCTCCTTCTCAGTTGAACTCCCAGCCAGCAGTCAGCACTGACTTGGAAACCATGAGGTGACCCATCTTGGAAGCAGATTCTCAGCTCCCGGGGAGAGTAGCCACCACTGATGCCAAGTGGAGTGAAGAAGAGACTTCCCTGCTGAGCTCTGCCCCGATCAGAGATGCACAAGCAAAACGTGTTTTGTTTTAAGCCTCCTGTGATTGCTTAATTCTATGTGTCAACTTGACTGGGGTAAGGAATTTCCAGATAGCCGGTAAAACATTATGTCTGGGCATGTCTGTGTTTCTGGAAAAGATTAACATTGAATTGGCAGACTGAACAAAGATGATTGCTCTCACCAATGAAAGTGGGTATCATCTAGTTCACTGAGGGCCCAAATAGAACGAAAAGGTAGAGAAAAGGTGAATTTGTTCTTTCTGCTTGAGCTGGGACATCCAGCCCTTGGACCTTGTTGTTCCTGGTTCTCAGGCCTATGAACTCAGACTGAAATACAACACTGGCTTTCCTGGGGCTCCATCTTCCAGACAGTAGATTGTAGGACTTCTCAGCTTCTGTAATTGCATGAGCCAATTCTTCATAATCTCTCTCTCTCTCTCCGTATATCATATGGATTAAATATATATATATATATGTATATATATACATTATGTATATATAATGTGTGTGTGTATATATATATATATACATTAAATATATATATATGTATATATACACTATTGGTTCTGTTTCTCTGGAGAACCCTGAAAAACACACCTCTGTATTAGCAGTTTGTCATGCAGCAGTTGATAACCAGAAAAAATGCTGAGATGAAGGTTAATTTAATCCTTGTTTTCCAGATAAGCAACAAGAACCTTAGCAAAGTGGAATAGTTTACCTAAGACCACACAGCTGTAAGTGGTAACCCTGTAAGTATAGCCCTGACTGGAACCCAGGTCTGAATTCATATTCCAGATTCTTAGCTGCAGTGCTGTACAAGTTCCTGATTCCAGAAGAAATTTGAGAGACATGCATTCAGTTATTGCCCTTCATGTAGCAAGCAGGTACAGTGTACCAGGCTTGGGTTAGGTAGAAGGTGACAAAAAAGAATGGGATTTAGACTTGCCCTCATTGAGCCCACAGGCCATTGGAAGAGACGTTTCAACCACAGTTACAATAGTGTGATGGTCTATCATTACTGTAAGTGTTTACAAAGCACTTAATGCACGGAACTAAACTAAGCAGTTTACATGCATTATCTCACTTAATCCTCATAATAACCCTAGGAAATAATTACTATTATTTCCCTCTTTAACAGTTGAGGAAACTGAGGCACACAGAAATGAAGTAACTAGCTGAAAGTCACAGATCTATTTAGGGACAGCGCAGGATTGAATCCAGACAGTTGGGCCCCAGAGGTGTATTAGTCATCTGCTGAGGCCTGATGAATGACCCCAAAGTTTAGTGACTTAAAACTACAAAGTATTATGCTTACAATTTCTGTGAGCCAGAGATTCAGGGTGGCTTAGCTCAGGGTCTCTGATGAGGGTGTAGTCAAGATATTGGTTGAGGCTGCAATTGTCCGAAAGCTTGACTAGCACTGGAATATCCATTTCTAAGACACTTGCACACTTGCATCTTGCTGTTGTTGACTAGAGTCCTCGATTACTCTTTTTTTTTTTTTTTTTTTTTTTTTGGCGGTATGCGGGCCTCTCACTGTTGTGGCCTCTCCCGTTGCAGAGCACAGGCTCCGGTCGCACAGGCTCAGCGGCCATGGCTCACAGGCCCAGCCGCTCCGCGGCATGTGGGATCTTCCTGGACCGGGGCACGAACCCGTGTCCCCTGCATCGGCAGGCGGACTCTCAACCACTGCGCCACCAGGGAAGCCCCTAGATTACTCTTCACAGGCAGCTTGAGTGTCCTCACAAGATGGCAGCTGGCCTCCTCCAGAGTGGGTGATCCAAGAAGGAGCAAGGGGGAGGGGGGCAGCAATGTCGTTCATTATCTGGCCACATAAGTCATACTCCATCAGTTCTGCTGCATGGTATTTGTTGGAAGCAAGTCACCAAATTTGGTCTGCATTCAAGGGGTAGGGAATTAGGCTCCACATTTTGAAAAGAGGCATGTCAAAGAATGTGTGAACGTAGCTCTAAGCCACCATAAGAGGAAAGAAGAGGAGGCCACAGAAATGCAGAGAGACAAGTGCCTGACTCAATTCAGGGGATTTTTAACCCTTAATTTCAGTCTTTAAAAAGTGAATAAAATTAAACCACTTGTTCAATCCAATGAAACATGAGGAAGGATGGAAAAGGTAATTCAGACAGAAGAAATAGCATCTATAAAAGTAAAGTTTGGGGAACTGAATATCATTCAATATGATGGGGAACTGGAGGAAGTGGGAGTGAGAGATGGGGCTAAATTTTAGAGGATATTATCTCATGCTGTGAGCTTAGTTTTATCCTATTGTGGTGGGACCATCCAAACAGGGTGATGGCACAATCAAACCTGCAGTGTAGAAAGTTCACTGTGGATTTCATGTAAAGGATAGATTGGGAAGAATGAGCATGAGGTTGGGTGACCAGTTAGGAAGCTGTTGCAGTAGTTCTAGGAAGTCGTGGATGGGAATTAACACTGTGGGCAAGGGGAGGGAGAGGACCGGGTGGGGAGGGGAGGGAACACAGAAGTAGAGCCATCAGTACTTGGAGACAGACTGCTAAAGGTCATGGAACAGTGAGAAGAGTCTAGGAAGATTCCTGGGCCTGTTCTGGCTGGAGGGCTTGACCTACTCTCTGAAGAAGTGCCCTTGAGCTTCATTACCTTCTCCAGTTGCAGAAATGAGGGAATCCGATGTCAATGATGTTAACAAAGATGCTGTTCTTGGCGTGGTGCTTTGGGTAGCCAAGGTCGAGAAGTAGAAAAAACATCCTTCGCAAATTATGTATCTGTGTAGGGCCGGAGGCTCTGTTTCCTAAGAGAAAGAGCTTCCTTAATAAATTCTGTATTTAACTGATCACTGTCGGCAGCATCTTCAGGGTTCTGGCTGGGACGGGTCTACCGGCTGCTTGGGAAATATCCAGCTACTAATCAGCTGGCAAAGAATCGATTCCTGTGTCACATCCCTTCCCTTTAGGCCACAAGTCTACAAAATTGCTAAGTGGCAGAGGCCTCTGAATCCTTGCCTTTGGGTCACTGGAATTGCAGAAACTTGTTAATATTGACTTTCATCTAATTGCTTCACTAGTTGGTTGACAGTTTTCCTTTTATTTTCCTGGTTACTTTATGCCCTAAAGGAATGCTAATTAATAGAAAGGTCCAGGCTCTCCCAGGCTCAAAGTACATACTCCTTTCTCCTTACCCCACTACTTGTGTGTTGTGAGAATTACGTAGCAGTTTCATCATTTAAACTTTCCATGCCTCAGTTACTTCATCTTTAAAATGGGCATAATTCTATTAACTCTACTCCTTCCTTTATAGAGTAATTGTGAGGAATAGAGGAAGCTTTCCAGCTGAGTGTACTGCCTGGCACTTAGTGAGGGTTCAGTAAAGGGTAGCTATAAATAATAATCACCCCATTTGCTGGGAGATGTTACCAAAGCCTTCCTGATCTATGAGAGAACTCCAAAGTTTTAGAATTGCACTTTGTCAATTTCGTCATTCCTGCATTGTCCAACTCATTATAGCTTTCTCACCGATGACTGCTAAGCCTCACCCAAGATTAGTTCAAAATTCACAACCCCACAAAACCAGGGCAGGTTGTATTTCCCCCACTCTGGTCTCTCCATCTTGGCCTAAGTGCGCCAGTGTTTTGGCTATATATAGTTCAACTTTGTAACTGAAGTCTGAACCAGACTTCCTGGTCTCCAGCTAAAGCCTCCTTGGGACTTTATTTATATTTGTTTTGGTTAATGCTGAAATTGCCTCCTTTATTCCCCAAATCACTGATCTATTTCCCCTGAGTAGAGAAACTGGAAAATTTTCACAGCAAAGAATAATAAAATAATAGTGGTTGCTAAGATTGAGTGCCTACTATGTACAGGGTACTCTGCTCAGAGATTCAAGTGTATAATATCCTTTAGTCCTCATAAAATTCCTGAGTTGGGTTCTATCCTCATCCCCATTTTAAAGTTGAGAAAAATAAGAACCCAAGAGATTCATTAAGTTCTACAGCTAGATAAAGGCTTTCACAAATGCTCACATAGTCTCCTTCTAACATTGATATTTAGGGATCTAGGTTAATCAAAGATTTTGTTATAAAGCATTATGGAGGCCCCATCCTAAAGCATAACCTTTTATCAAAGAGAATGTACAGTTTCTCATGTAGTTCTTTATCGAACACACTGTATCATGTAGGCATCATTCTTCCCATTTTACAGATGAGGAAATTGAGGTAGATTAGGATATTATGGATTAGGATATCTTTGGACCTAAGTGACTAAAAATCCAATTCAAACTAGCTTAAACAAAAGAAATTAATTTATTATCTCTTGAAACTGAAAAATTTGGTTTCGAGTCCATTTGGAGCCAGGGCTCAAATGGTGACATCAGAGCTCAGTCTGCTCGCTATTGGCTCTGTGGTCCTATGTGTTGGCTTTATCTGCAGATCCCAAGCAGCTGCTCCCATGTTATTGTGGCTTGATCATTTCAGCGTGTTTCCCACCAAACTCAAGCATAGGTCTTAGAATAGGTCCCCTTGACTCTGATTGGCTTGATTTTGTCACGTGTTTATCTTGAACCAATCGCTGAAGCCGGGAGGACAGTGCAGACTGATTGGTATGGCCCAGGTCACATGATTCATCTCTGGATCCAGGAACGGAGTCCTCTTCGCAAGAACCATCTGGGTTGAGAGTGGTGAGGAGGTAAGACACCCCCCACCAAAATAAAAACCCCACAAAATCTGTTTTCTTGTTATCTCGAGAAGGAGTAGAGGATGCTAGGCAGCAAATACAACAAATGTCCACCACAGAGCCTCAGAAACGGAGAGTCATTTATCTCAAGGTCATGAGCCTGTAAAGGCAGAGTCAATTTCAAGCCTCCATCCGGACTCCGCAGCCCTTTCTCTTTGCTCTTTGGAAAAAAGAAGCCACCGAGATGATTTAGAAGCAGGAGTCAGCGGACTGCAGCCCATGGGTCAGGTGTGGCTCACTGCCTCCTTTCAGAAGTAGTTGTCTTGAAACACAGACATACCCATTCACATACATAGTATCTACAGCTGCTTTCCTGCTACAACCATGGAGCTGACTAGGAGTAACAGAGACTGCATGACCTGAAAAGCCCAAGTGATTTATAATCGAATCCCTTACTGAGAAATTTTGCCACGCTCTTATTCAGAGAATGGTTCTCTACTGATATTTTCCAGTGGGCGCCCTGCAGGGATGGGGCCAACGGGACAGTCAGATGTTGGGTTTGGTCACTGACCCCCTTCTTCCTCTCCCACATGGAATCTTGGGCCACCAGCCATGTTTCTTGCTTTCTTCTCTATTCATCTAACACCGGGTTCATTTGTCTCCACTAGAAAGATACCTCGACTGAAAAGTGGAAACAAGTCAGGCAGGAAAGACTTGCAACACACATTGCATGTGTCAACCCTTCTGAAATTCACCAGTTCAACACATAGCTATTCTTGAGGGTGTTTTATCTCCCTCCGGAAGAGCTGAGAAACTTAATGGCAACTAAAAATCACAACAAAACCCAGCTCAGTCCTGCCATTAGACTGAGAGGGTTTTATTCTCCTGTTCCTCTGTCAGATTTTAAATGGATGTGATTTTATTCCCTTTCTCATCTCATATTGGAGCATATCAATCTACAGCAAGATCTCATTTTTAAATGATGTCTTGTATTTCAAGAGGCATTTTAAAAGGGGGGAAAAATAGCTCTGCTGTAGAGAAAGCTCATGGCTGGAATGCAAGTATATTTATCTCCAGTGATTCAATGAATACTTACTGAGTGCTGACCCCAAATTCTTAGTGGCTAAAGGAGGAGATGAGGTTCAGAAGGGGGACATGGCTTGCTCAGAGTCAGGTCACCCATGCACTTTCTTCCGTCCTATCACTGTTGGATACTTTCCATTCCCTTGAGTGGAGGCACAGAGCCTGGTGGGAATAAGAATTCCTGTCCTGTGCTCTGCTGAGATGTAGCACCCTAGAGAATGAAAATGCACCAGCTCTTGCCATTCTCTGGGGTAAATCTCTCAATATTCACCCATTTCTCTTAGAAGAAAGTCACTCACTGGACCACGACTGCAAGCCCCCACATGGTCTAAGCCTTTACAAACTTTTTGGTTTATTCTTTCAATGAACTTCTCTGCAGCCACACGCACCCTCTGTTGCTTGGACTCTTTGCAGTACCTACCATCACAGGGTTTATGCATCTATGCATTCCCCATCCCACCAGCCACTTTTTTGCCCATCTAACCTTGTTCTTTAGGTCTCAGTTTAAATGTCATGTCCTCAAAGCACCCCTCTCCACCACAAGCACTGACTTCTCAGACCAGGTGAGGTTCCCGATGAAATTTTCTTGTATTAATTATTCATCACACTGATCAGAATTGTAGTTATGGACTTAATGAGGGTCTCTTCCATCTCTCTGTAAACTTCATGAAGGTGGGAACTGAGCTAGTAGTTCTGTTAACTGCCATATAACCAGTACCTAGCATACTGCCTGACACACATGCTCAGTATTCATATACTAACTAGCTAATATGGCCTTCAGGCTCTGGGGTGGTGGAGGAGAAAAGCAGATGCTTTCATTATAATGGACAATGGGACTGGCGGGAATTTGTCTTTCCTCCCTCCTTTACCACGTGCCTTTTAAAAGGTTTGCTTAATCCCACTGGGCTCCTGGATTTTGCAGGTGGCATCAAATAAAGCAGGTCTCCAGTGCCCTCACTTTGTTCACAAACTTATTCCAGTACCTCTTCTTCTAGACCCTCTTTGTATTCCGGACTAGCTTCTGACCACCCAGATTCTCCTTCTGATTTAATTTCTCCAACATATAAAACTGCCTTCAGAAACTTTTGCTTTTCCCCATTCCCAAACCAATGATTGAGGCTCCATCCTTCTTAGCTGAAGACGCATCTTATCCAACTGCCCAGACCATACTTTGGTTCCCAAGAAGTGCAGCTCTAAGGATTCAGCCTAATTCACATCCTCTCTATCTTTCAAGCCCTCCGCTCCCTGGACCCCCCAGAGTTTTGCACATGTTTTTCCACTGCCTGGAGCACTCTTCTTCCTGTCCTGTTCACTTGGTTAACTAATACTTAAGACACCAACTCAAATAGAAGTCCTTCCCTGACCCTCAAGGCCAGGTCAGGGCCGCTGTTAAATCTTCTCTTAACACCATAAACACTGTATTTGTAAAAAAAAAAAAAACATATATATATATATATATATATATATATATATATATATATTTGGAGCAATTTATAAAGTAGTATTTATGAGATTATTCTCATTTATACCTATTTAGACTGTGAACTCCAAAAAGGCTGGCATCGTGTCTTTTTGTTCTTTATCACAATCTCAATATCTGGCACAGAGTATGTGCTTAAGATATTGGTTGAATGAATGAAGGAAGAAATTATTCAGATTGGATACATCCTTCCTTGAGCTTCTGCCTCTTTTGCTGCTTTAAGGAAATGGGCTGAAGACCACCAAGGATCTCCTTCATAATCTTTGCTAAATGTCTCCTGCAGTAGGGAGGGCAAATATGAGATATATATACCCTCAGTTACTACCTGTGGGAGCTTGAACAAGCTACTCACTTGCTCTGCTCCTCCATCTCTACCTTTCTAAAATGATTACTAGAATAATTGCCCCCAAAGGACACATTCATTCATTCATTCAGTAAGAGCATTTCTCAAGTGAGGTCCTCAGACCAACCACCTGAGAACCACCCGGACCACTAAATGATGCAGGTTCCTAGATCCTATCTGAAGATTATAGAACTAAAATCTCTTTAGGTGTAACTCATTAATATGCATTTTAACCAGCATTATTGGTGAATCTTATGCACCTTTAAGTTGAGAACCAGTGTGTAGTGGGCTGCTGTGATGATTAAACAAGATGCTCTATAGAGAGCAGTTTGGGAGCTGCTTTATTGCACAGAGCCTGGCACGTGGTCAGTGCTACACAAGGGTCTATCTTTCCATCTACTTACTTATCCATCTACCCAACCATCTATCTTTCTCTATCTTTTCTAATACAGTTCTTTCATTTCTTCCCCTAATTCCATCTGTTTTTTTGTTCTCCCCATATTATTCCAATTATCTTACTCTACCCAAACCTAATAGGAGGCCCATCCCTGTACCAAGTGATGAAAGAACTCTAGAAACTGTAGAAGACAAAGACCTTGTCCTCAGGGAGCTTTTGACAGAGCAAAGAGGCCTGGAATTCTGCAACTATATAAAGACAGGAGGGCACATCCCAGTCCATGGGCCTTGACCTGTACAAACCGCCTCTCCTCTCCTCTTTTCCCGTATCCCATGAAACCCTGTGCCGTGTTCACCCAAACGACTCTGGCTCTGGTCCTCAAACCTTCTCCAGCCCACGCTTCTCTGTCCCTTGGGGATAGGCACAGCCACTCAGTCACCAGATCCCACCTGTGCATTCAGAACTTCCCCCTCCTCAGGGTAATCATAGGTAAGATTAATTATGCTAATCAGCCTCCACAGCTGACACAATTAACCAGAGCATGAGATAGCTCCAGAGATCTGTATTGGAGCTGCCTACCTGCTGGGTTTAATTTCACCATCCTGCACAGTAATTAAAGTGGGGGAGGGGGCGGTGGAGAGGAAGAGTTTGCTCTTTTCCACTAAAGAACACACGGTTCCATTCTCCAATGGAAGTTGTAGGAAGTTTTCCAAAGAATATCTGGCTACTTAATGGCCACCCTTGGGACCTGCCACTGGACTTCCTCTTGGGGCTGGTACCAGTATGGTAATCATGTTTGTTCTTGCTGGTGGTAGAAATGAGGTACTCATATTTTGATACATTTTAAAAGCCCTTTTCTTCCTGTCTCTACTCTTCTGTACCTTTTAACTTTTTAATATTTTTCTTTATTCAAAAATAAGAAAAGCTGTAAAAACTTTAGATGGAGCATCCCAGCATGTGTTTCATGGAGTGCTAATTCTCCAAGTTGCTTTGAGGATAAAACCTTACAATCCAAGTTTGGGAAGCTCGAATTTCTGTATTTCCCTCATGAAGAGTCAGAATGAACATCAGCATATTAAAGCTCTAGAGCTTCTATAAAAGAAAACATGTTTAACTACAGTTAACTCAGTATTTTCTAAATTTATTTTACCTTATATTTTCGTTTCGTTTTTCCCCCAAAGAGGACCCTAAGATTAAGACTTGTGTACAGTTAATTTATTGAGAGGAGATTTCAGAAAACAGAAGCGAAGGGATGGGGAAAATGAGGCAGTGTAGGAAAGAAAGCCAATCAAGAGTGTAATAATAAACTCACTACAGCTGTAGACAGTTGGGATATAGTCTTGCTGAGGAACCCCCTAAATATTCACAGAGAATTCATGACAGAACTGTCTTGCCAGAGGATAGGGAAGCTTAGACATTTATTCACAGATTCATATCCCTCATTGTTTGGGAGTTACCCTAAAGGACTTTAACCTTCCTGTACTTTTGAGTTGATCAGTTGATAATCCTTTTCCAGCTTTGGGAAAAGCAGAATGGAGAGACTCCAGGGCTCTTAATATGGGACACTGACAATGGGTCATGGAACTGTCCACCACAGCAGTGCTGAAATCAAGGGGGCTAAAGGTGTGTGGCTTGGTCATCACAAGCGCTTGTTATACCACATAATATTAAAAATGTCAGAATTTTAGGTTATTAATATCCAACACACTTGTACTCTATGTATATAATTCAGGAAACACTGCTCTATTTGAAATGATCAATGCTCATCTACGTCTGGTTCTCCATCCCCCTTGCAGTGAAAGATCCTGGTCCGTAGACTAATAGTAGAGTAGTGCATGTCACTTCCAAGCTGAGGTAGTAGCAGTTTCTGTCCAACTCTCCATCTTTCTCTTTCCCTGCAGTGGCAACTCTGAATGCACCTAGTGAGATGGCCACAAAAAGGAAGCATTCTGGATCCCTGATTGACCTTGGAAGGGACTGAGTTGATTCACCTGCAGTGGATTTTGAGTGAACAATAAATCATTTTTTTATGTATCAATCCATGGAATTTAGGACTTCATTTTTATCACAGCAAAACCTAGCCTACCCTGAATAATGCCACAGCCTTAGAAAATACAGCCACAGAGAAGCAAGAGGTCATTGTAATTTCTAGATTATTCCTTACACAAGGTATCTGATATGGGCCAGCTGGTGTTGTAGCAAAAAACAAAAAACAAGAAGGGGATAAAGAGACTGAACTGTTGTTCGTGCTTTTTAGTGTTACTAGCAGAGAAACATCATAAAGATGAGTAAAGAAAGGATCAGGGGAGTGGCCTAAGCACTGCATGGACATGTCCTATTTCTGCAGAACGAGATGCTCAAGAAGCAGGTGTTCAATTTGAAGGGAGCAGATATGGATCAAACTCTTCCTGAAAAGTGAAAGTGACCTGAGTGCTGTGCTTCTATGCCCTGCTCTTGACTCTTTAAAAGGGGTCACTGACCTATAAAACATGCACTTGCTGGCCTATAGATATAAATGATTGAATCAATGTATCCTATTCTTGCTTATTCCAATTTGCTTTCCCTATATTTTCCTATTTAAACTAGCTCTGAAATCTTGGCTCTGTAACCCCTATTCAAGTATTTTTCTGCTCCTCTCCTTTGGGGAATCCAATTACACATATATTTGACTGTTTGAATCCATCTGACACTTCATGCTCTGTTAATATTTAAAAATTATCTTTTCTCTCTTTATTTAACTTTGGATAGTTTCTATTGCTATGTCTTCAAGTCCACTATTATTTTCTTCAGCTGCATCTAATCTCTTGTTAATCCCATCTAGTATCTTTAATCTCACACATTGTAGTTTTCATCTCAACAATGTCAATATGAGGGTTTTTTTTTAATCTTCCTTGTATCTACTTAAATTTTGAATATTCGGAATTATAACTATTTAATGTCCTTGTATGCTAATTCTAATATCTGTGTCAGTTCTTGGTCAATTTTGATTAATTAATTATTCTTATTATGGGTTGTATTTTCCCACCTGTTAATTTTTGATTGGATGCCAGACATTGTGAATTATGCCTTGTTGGGTGCCGAATATCTCTGTATTCTTATAAATATTCTTGAGCTTCGTGATGGGACACAGTTAAATTCCTTGGAAAAGTTTCACTCTTTCAGATCTTGCTTTTAATAATTGTTAGGCAGGACCAGCAAAGTGCTCAGTCTTAGGCTAATTATTCCCCATTATGAGACAAGATCCTTCTGTGTCCCCATCCCAGTGCCTCATAGGTTTTCTACTTTAGCTATTCCCAACCCTGTGTGAGCACTAAGCATGGCTTCCTCTAATCTTATCGGGTGGTTCTTTCCCTCACATCAGGTAGTTTCCTCACACACCTGTGTTAATCAGTATTCAGCCAAATATTCAAGTACTCTCTTCAGATATTACTATGTGAGGGGGAAAAACCCTTTATCTGCTTAAATCAGTGTTTTTATTATTTTTTGTTACTTGTGGCCGAGCATAATCTTGACTTATACCCTTCTGTTCCTTTCCTCCATAGGTAGCTGCTCTGGTCTGTACCATTACCCAAACACAGTAAAGAGAAACAAGTCAATTCTGACTGAAGGACCTCCCCCACCCCAATTCCCAATGGATTGGATAGAATTGATGTGGAAATGGAAACTTAGACGTGGGAATTTTTTGGTTAAAGCGAGGTAATAAATGATTAGAATAACTACATTTACTGCATGTTATTTATGTGTCAAACACTGGGCTAAATGCTTTACATAAATTATCTCATTTAACCTTCAAAACTACACTAAGATGTAGGGATTTATATATTTAATAAATACTTTGAATTATTAGTACTATTCTAGACATCGCCATAAATTATACAAGGTACTTTCCATCCATGGAGTTACATTCTGGTAAGGGAGACAGACAATATCAAATAAATAAAATACAAGACACTGAGGAGATCTCTGAAGATCAATAAAACACAGGATAAATATAGAACATGTGTTACTTTAGATCAGGTCATTGTGGAAGGAATCTCTGAGGTGCCACTGAAGGTGAAATCTGAATGACAAGAGTGAGACAACTATGTGAAAATCCGTCCATTTCCAGGCACAGATTACAGCTAGTACAAAGGTCTTCAGTTGAGAACAAGCATGGTAGATTCAAAGAATAGAAAAAAAAAAAAAAAAAGCCAGTGTGGAAGAACAGCCGGATTGATTAAGAGATAGAACATGACCGTCATGAAGAATTTAGTAAACCGAGGTCGAGTGTTTATGCCATTCCAAGCACAATGGGAGATCATCGGAGGATTTTAAGCAAGGTAGTGCTGTGATTTGATTTGTATTTTACAAAATCAATCTGGCTGCTCTTGATTATGAGAGGCTAGAATGGAAGCAGGCAATGAATTAGGAAGCTTTGCAGCTGTCAGTTTGGATAGGGTGATAGTCAAGATGGAGGGGTAGAGATGAAATTGGAATGTTTTTGGGGTAGAGTTTTCAGAGCTTACTCATGAGTTGGCTATGAGAGGAGAATCAGGAATTGCTCTTAGGATTTTGGCTAAGAAATCATCACCCCCATTTTATACATGAGTATATCTATCTGTCTATCTATCTATCTATCTATCTACTATCTATCTGTCAAACTATATGCTATCTATCTATCTACAGAGAGATTATATATGAGAGATTATGTAACTTGTCAAAGGTCACACAGCTAGCCCATGACATTCATTTGTTATGTCTTTATTTATTTATTCAACAAATATGTGTGAGGTACAGCAGAAATATGTCAAGACAGTCATGGTCCCTCATGGAATTCACAGTTGTAGAGGAGAAAAGAGCATATAAGTAATTACACACACACACCCATAAGCACAGAGAATATTTCACCTCATTATTAAAGTGCTTAAAAGAATCTGAAATTCAGACTCAGTCTTTATAACCCAAAGCTCATGTTATATCTCTTGTCATGTTGATTAAGTTTTCCAAGGTTTGAGGGGGGAAATCCAGGCATCTGGACTGTATAAACCCTTCCTGCCATACTACTTATCCCACCCCCACCTCGTTCTTTGCTTGGGTTTGTGTCTCTCAGCCACTAGCAGGATTTTTTCTTTCACTCCTTTTCCTCACATGCTCCACTAGTGATTATCTCAGGAGTATCCACAAATATTTGCTGACTTCCCACTGTGTGTCAGGCACTGGGCTGGTCACTAGAGAGTCAGAAATGAGTAAGAGATCTTTCTGTCCTCAAGGAGTCCACAGTCTAATTGGAAAACAGAATCAGAAATGATTATTTTAATCCAGTATAATTAGTGTCATGGTAGAGATTAGCATGGGACCCCATTGTATCACAGGGGAGGGCACCTTTCATAGACTGGGAAAAAGTAATTAGAAAGGCTGTCTTAGAGGACCTGATGGAGAAGGATTTTGCCATACAAAAAGGAGAGAAAAAGAATTCTAAGGCAGACAGAGCAGTCCAAGTAAAATTACAGAGGTCTGAAATAACACACAAGTTCGGGGGCTATGATGTGCTCAGACCATAAAGCAAAAGAGAGGCTGGGGAGAGATGAGCTTGGAGAAAGGGATGCCAACCTGTCCCCACGTGAATTCATTACAAAGCCTTTTCCCCACACTTCTTCCTCCCCTTCTTTCTCCCTTCCTCCTTTCCTTCTTCAAAAAAAACCCAAAAAACAAAAAAGGGAGGAAAGACTTCCCAACACAAACTGGCATCTGCATATAAAAGACTAGACTTTGTCGGGTTTCTCCCCTTCTTATTTTCTGGGGACCTGCTGTATTCTGATCATGGATCCCCTTTTGTTTGGGGGGACATCTCCATCTTTTCATCTGGAACTCTTTCTCTCTTTCATCTGGGCATTTCTTTAACTAGAAAGGGAGACTGCCGGGGGGAACATGTCAGGATCTTGACAGAATCTACTGTGTGTATTTTTTTTTAAACACTTAAAAGGGATCCTGAGTCACTTAGGGACATTCCCCTGTTCCCTTGTATTTCCGATCCAGGGGCTATCACCAAAGTTCACCTCACAATGTTGAGAGTTTGGGGGCTTCTTTGTGGAGTTAGAGAGTAATGTTTAGGGGACTCTCCTGGGTCAGAACCTTGAAAGTTTTTACCTTGTAGGGACAAATATATTTAATTCTTCTCCTGAACGCTCTCATTATCTTTTCTTTTTTTAATTGTTATTGAAGCACAGTTGATTTACAAGGTTTTGTAAGTTTCAGCTGTACAGCAAATTGATTCAGTTTTATATATATATATATATATATTCTTTTTCAGCTTCTTTTCCATTACAGGTTATTCCAAGATACTGAATGGTTCCCTGTGCTATAGGGAACTGTAGGTCCTTGTTGGTTATCTACTTTATATATAGTAGTGTGTATATGCTAATCCCAAACTCCTAATTTATCCCTGACCCCCTCTTTCCCCTTTGGTAACCATAAGTTTGTTTTCTATGTCTGTGAGTCTATTTCTGTTTTGTAAATAAGTTCATTTGTTCGCATTAGAATAAGTTCTAATCACTTTTTTAGATTCCACATATAAGCAATATCATATGATATTTGTCTTTCTCTGTCTGACTTACTTCACTTAGTATGATCATCTCTTATTACCTTTTTAGCTTGCCAAGACACACACACACACAAGCACACATGTACAACACACCCATGTGCACATACATGCATACTCGAATGCAGACACAGAAATATAAACTCCTGCAGGGCTCTCTAAGGACAGTGCCCCATTTCAGGGTTCTGGTCTACCAGGCTTTGCGCTGTAACTTGGAGAATTTTGTCTGCTCCTGATCCTGTGGCAGAGCAATTCAGGGAAACTCCCTACCGTTATTTTATGTTCACAGTTTATTTTAATGTCGTTTATCTCCATTTTTTTTTTTGGAGAAACTGCTCAGATAATTTTTAAAAATACATCATTCTTTTTATTTCACTAGCAACCCAAGATGACCTATAAAGATTCATAAAATTCCAATAGAAAACTTTTTTAAAATCCAGGGAGAGAGATAAATGATAGATAGATAAGGAATAGAAAGATAGAAGGAAACTATAATATGTAAATATGCAATCCATAAAATTGCACATGAGCATGAAAACTGGTTTTGTTTTTTTAATTTGGTTTGAGCTGTCTGTAGACCTAAGAAAAAACACACTTTCAAATCGATATTGTCTTCCCAAAACAAAAGATGACACCCTAGAAAGAACACGTTTCCCTCTTGCTTTGGTCTAATGGAATTATCCTGCAGCACTGAATTCTGATCCAGACCCAGACTCCATAGTTGCCTCCCCAGAAACCCCGGCCCTCCTGTTGCCTCCATTCTTAGGTCTTAAAAATGTAGGCATTGACCTAGATCATCTTTCCAAGGTCCATTCCATTTTCAACATCTAGGATTTTATGAATAACTTACTTAGAGTTTAGTGATTCTGCCAAACATATTACAAAAATCATCACCCATTTTCTGAAAAACAACCTTCTAGGTCCTCTTAGTCTCTGTTTCCTTACTTGATTATTTTTCGATCTCCCTGAATCAGACCACCTGAGGATCTGGGGTGGGGAGGTTGTTAAAAATGTCTGGGGTGATGCTTGGGGATATGCTTTTAAAAAACTTTTTATTGGAGTATAGTTAATTTACAATGTTGCATTAGTTTCTCCTGTACAGCAAAGTGTATCAGTTATACATATAAATATATCCACTCTTTTTAGGATTCTTTTCCCATATACGTCATTGGAGAGTATTGAGAAGAGTTCCCCGTGCCATACAGTAGGTCCTCATTAGTTATCTATTTTATACAGAGTAGTGGGGATATGCTTTTAACCAGCTGCTGAGGTGATTCCGATGACCATCGGGGCAGCTAATGTTTCCATAGGTAATGCCCTGAATTGGTTTCTTATTGCTGCTATGACAAATTACCATAAACTAAGTGGCTTAAAACAACAGAAATTTGTTATTTTACAGTTCTGGAGGTTTAGAAGTATGAAATTAGTTTCACTGGGCTAAAATCAAGGTGTTGGCAGGGCTCCTTCTGGAAGAGTTCAGTTCCTTGCTTTTTCTAGCATCTAGCAGCTGCTCAAATTCCCTGGCTTGTGTCCCTGCATCACTCCTACTGTTTCCTTTGTCACATCTCCTCGGACTTGGATTCTGATCCTCCTTCCTCCCTCGTTAAAGGACTCTTGTGATTATATTGGACCTATTTGGATAATCTGGGATAAATCTTCCCATCTCAAGATCTTTAATTGAATCACATCTGTAAAGTACCTTTGGCCACATACGGTAACACATTTGCAAGTTCTGGGCATTAGGACTTGGACAACTTTCAGGGCCATTATTCACCTAATCACACGTCCCCTTGGTTTTGCTGGGGCTGATAGAAGCGTCTCAGAATTTGTTGCTGCAAGTGTTCTCTTGTAAAAGCCAATGAACTGACTCTAGGAGATGCCACTGAAACACTTGCTAATAATGACCCATATCCCACTAGGTAATTGGCAATTGCCTGCATCATGTCACCTAGAACCTTCCATTTCACGAATGCAAATATATTCTTCTAAGAGGACAGAGTCGTGACATTAAACACGATGGTTTAGGGGCCAGACTGACATGAATTAGCATCCTGCCTCAGTCAGTTACCAGCCACCACATGTTACTTAACCTTTCCATCCCTCAGTTTACTCATCCGCAGAATGGGTTTCCACAGCTATTAGCAGGCAGTTAGCACCAGAGCCCAACGCCCAGAGATTCTGACACCTGGACCTGTGCTTTGCTTGGTGTGTGTGTGGCGGAGGAGGGACAATGGCAAGATACGAAACTTTCTTTCTTCTTTTATAATACATCTGAATTTTAGTTTTGAGTCTCAATTCCACCAAGGAGAGAAAACTAAATCTTGGACCATTCTGGGTTCCTCTCTTCTCCTTTCTCAACATGTTGTTGGTTAATTCTGGGGCTTCTAGAGTGACATGATGCTAACGGAGGAACTGTCCTAGTTTTCTATCATTCTGTTAGCATCTCTTGAGAATTGCTCCATCCTTCCTGGTCAAAGCCATGGCCACTCCACGCTTCAGTCACTCTCAGCCTCTATTGAGCATGGGAAACATTTGGTTGCTCTTTTTCAGGGCATGGGAAGCAGGGAGATGCCCAAGGCACTCCCCACCCTGTCAGCATCCCCCTGCTCTCTCTGGACCACGTGAATCACTCAGAACCTTGGGAATGTCAGCGCATCTATTTCCAGGACAATTGGCCACTTCCATTTATCCTCTGCTGCTCCCAGATAACAGGGGAGGGGGCATTCTAGGGTCTGGCCATTCGGAGGGCTATGCTCTTTCTCCTACAATATGCTGGGCATCTTCTGGAGCAAACCAAGTCAGACTCTCATTGCAGCTGTTTTCTGTTGTAGACAGGCAGAGATACAGAGATAATAGGCTGAGAATGGAGGAAGGCAGTCATCGCAACCAGAGCTCCTGATGTCACTGTGATCCCTTTGTTAGAAAGGGAGCTCTATGTGTGGGCATCCCTTGCACACCCCTCATTGGCAGCAGCAACCCAGAAGGCGGTGGAAGCGTTGTAGACAGTAGAGAACACTTATGTTTAGTTGCCTAGGGAGGGTCAGAAATGACTCTTTGTTCAGCTTTGTCAGACAAGCTAATTAGTTGGAAACGAATGTGCTCAGCACATAAACAAGAGTCTTTTTTTCTATAAGCAATTAGAAAAGACCCTATGCTTCTTCATTTAAACACACACCACACCACAAAGTTGGAAAGACACCAAAGAGTTGGAAAGACACCAAAGTTGGGGCTGGCGACGACTTTTGCTAATCCTCAAACCTTTGCATTTAAAGACATTCCTCTTTGTGAAGAGCTTCTCCTCTTTGCTAATCCTCAGGTGTTCATTTTCAAAGGTTTAGCAGTACCAGCATCAGGCTGGAGCCCCAATCGGGCTGTGGAGGTGCCTCCTTCATGCTTCCACCACACCTGTCTGCCCTTCCCCATCTCACGTCTCACGTGCTGTTTCATAACTAGTAGCTTATGTGTCCCTGTCTTCCACCAGCCTGCAAACATGGAGACCAGGTGTGTGTCCATCACTGTAGGCTCAGTGCCCTGTACTGTGCCTGCCACACAGAAGGTGCTGAGTCAATCATTGTTGAGTAATCCATGAATGCATGAATTCCTTCCCTAAGAAGAAATGCAGAAAGTGCTAGAGGTCATTTCTGGGATGAAGAGGATCTGCAAATCTGCAAAGCAAATAACATGGAGAATGGGAACTATTTTTCCCTAATTTTTCTATAAACTTGAAAGTCAAAATTGAAGTAGAAAAGAATCCCCAAATGGTAGAGCTCTAATTTGATTAAGTAATCAGGTCCACTATTTGTTAAACACATAGCCCATGCCAAGCACTGTGATGAAGCACTCTACGTGCATCTCTCCCTCTGTTTGGTACTTGAGTTGGATGTCTTCCATGGGCCCTCCAGGTTCACCCTCCACCCCTCTCCATCCTGCTCTGAGTGCTGGGATGCTAACCTGTATAGACCACATGGGTCCTCTATTCCTCCAGATTCTAGATGGATTCAGCCAAAGGGAGGGACCAGCAGATGTCGAGGGAAGGAGCAGAATATGGTCAAGGTATTTAGTCCCCTGGCTCCCTCACTTCCAGGTCACCATGGATGGGCTGGCTGCATCACCCTGCTATAGACTACAGTTCCTGTCTTGTAGCCCTTTCCATACGGCTGCCTTCTCTGGGTACCAGTAACCACCTCCTCCTCTTACCCTTTCAGGCTTTGGGGTGGTATCAGCTGCCTTCTATTACTACCCAGGGGGTACTCTCTATGCTTTGTGGGTTTCCTAAAATCCTGTCTCCCACTTTGCTTACAACTGCAGTCCCACAGTGATTAATAGCTCCCTTTTTTTTAACATCTTTATTGGAGTATAATTGCTTTACAACAATGTGTTAGTTTCTGCTTTATAACAAAGTAAATCAGCTGTACGTATACATATATCCCCATATCCCCTCCCTCTTGCGTCTCCCTCCCACCTTCCCTATCCCACCCCTCCAGGTGGTCATAAAGCACCGAATAGCTCTTTTTTAAAGAGGGGACATTAAATCTCAAGAAGATTAAGAGATACGTCCAAGGTCAGAGTCAGGAGGAGCAGATTCTCAAGCCTAGATCAGTCCAACCCTAATGCCAATACCCCCCAAACTCCAAGGGAAGAGAGACGGAACTCACAGAAAAACCATCTAGCAGAACATTTCACAGGCACCAAGGGCAGAATTCTCGTTTCGGAACTCCACTTCCACAGATGGGCTCTTAGAGTTTGGCTCTGCGACTTGGTGGTGGTTCACGGAGAGTTCAAACCCCATTGCAGACGCGTGTGGGTGAATAAGTGGCAGTGTCTTTGGTTCTTCCAAGTGCCTGCTGCAGGCGTGCAGATGCATGGAGGTGTGAACAAGAGAGGCTTGAGTGGATTTCACCCCTGCACATAGCCTATAAATATGTCTGTTGTGTACCATGAATCATCTGGGGCTGGGTTGGTTGCACTTTTTCATTTTTTAAAGGGATGGTTCAACTGATTCAGAGATGTTGGCAAGCAGCTCCCTGAGGCCAAAGTGGAACCAAAGGCTTTACAGAAATCGGAAGGAAACCAGATATTTGCTGCTTAAATTTCTTCTTTAAAGTTCGAACTTAGAAATCTAAGTTTGAAAAGATACCAGGGAAGAGAGAAAAACGGTCCCAGATGAGCTTGATTTCAGAGTGATAAAGGTTTTGGAAATTGCACGGCTTTTAGAATTTGTTTTTACCGCTCGTTACAATTGTGACTTTGAGGAAATCATCTCACCTCCCGGAGTCTCGGTTTCCATGCCAACAAGATGGGGGTAAGAGCTGAATGAGATGGATGTACCAAAGCACCAGAACACGGCATAGATAATACATGCATAACTGTTGATCACCCTTCTTCTCCCTCTCATACTGTTCCAGTCCACAGCCATGAGTGCTCAGCACACCTACAGCCAGGCCTCAGACACTGGCAACTGTTAACTGGTAAATGTTACCTCTTTGGTTGTATAGTAAGCTCCTGAATGGCAGGTATTTCTATGCTGCAGGAAGAACATTTAAGCCCTTTTCCTTACACCATTATATCTTCTTCACCCCCATGCTGAGTATCTGCCCAGACATCCTTGGTCTCCCCTCTCCACTCAATCCAGAGGGTTATTCTAGAAGCTGCCTTGTTAGAAAAGTGTTACCCCACACCTGGGCAGAGTTGATTCCAGATGGTCCATGGATGGGCATCTAATAAAATCAGATTCCTTCACTGAGAATGGGGGATCTGGAACTGGGAATGAAACCCTATCTATCTTCAGGACTGCAAAGATGTAAAGCTTGAGAAGTGTCGATCGGAACTGGAGAAAGCCAGTCTGGGAGAAAGCAGGTAAATGGAATAACCACTCAGAGAGGAGGTGGATTGAGAGAAGAGATTATCTTGGGAGTATCCAAGTCCTTGGTTCCCATTAGACCTGAGGCCCAGTCACACTGTTCTCACGGCTTCCATGGGTCACCCCAATATTCCACTTTTCTGAGTATCATTGGATTTCTATCACTTGCAACCAAGAGTCAACACTCAGGTAACAGATTAACATCTATCAACTTGGTCTGTTTTTTTAAAATTTTTATTTTGAAAGTATTTTAGACTTAGTGCCAACTCATTTTTACTCCACATCATTTCTGCTTTGACTTTGCCCATTTATTTATTTGACTTTGCCATTTATAAATGAGAAGAATGTTTTTCTGGAGGAATCATATTTTTTAGCAGGATGAGTGGAAATCATCTCCTCCAGTGTTGTGCACATAGTAGGCACTCAGTGGGGACTCACAATAATTCTCTCCACACCCCCTTTCTCTTGAGGATGTTTGCTTCTTGGTTCTGCACCAAGCTGAAGGGTTGCTTGCTCAACTTCCTGGTCCCTTTTCTGAATGAATGACTCCTACCTCCTTCCCCATTGCTTGTATATGCATTTGGGCTGGGACAATTAGGGTTGGGACAATGGAGGTATTCTTGGGAGTGTAGGATGGTACGGGTAGTCTGGAATTGGGCTGGGGAATCCCTTTTAAAGCAAATGGTCAAACTCAGTGAGGCCAAAGGGACCTTCTAACAAGGCAAGGACTTGAACTTCACTGACATCCAAGGAACAAACCATAGTGTCAATTCCAATCATTCCCTCTGATGTTTTAGAAAGATGATGGGCCACCAGGGAAGCTTGTTAGCCAGTGAACTTGACCCCTAAGCCATCTCTCCCTCCCTTCCCATCTAAGGCCCCTCATGGCTTTATCACCCTACCCTTCTTCCCCCTGCATTAAATATACACAGCCTAAGGATATTCAACTTCCTCAAAGTGTAGAAGAAGGAATTATTTCTAATTTTATGTCAGAGTGTGGAATATGTATCTGAGGACAATTTTTAAAAATCTAATTATGGACTGTTATTGACCTACTGTTAGACCTCAGGGCTCAGAATCAGTGTAAATGCTTCATTTTTCTCTATCATCTGGGAAGCTTTCATATTAAGACACCTTTTTTTCTCACGCCCAATGCCCAATGATTCCTTCTCTATGTAACCCCTTACATATGATTAGAGTTTCACAGATGACAAGGCATCTTCACCTCCAAAATATTTTGGCAGTATGCATACTCCCAGGAATGTATATAACAGGCGATAAAAAATATTTGCAGAATTAATGAATGCCGTTCATTAGCTACAGAAATGTTAGGAGATAGAAAAGATAGACTATATTTTGTATAGTCAAAATAATTTGACTATACAGAATAGTCAAATTATTATTCTCATTTTACAGATTAAAAAAAATAGGTTCAGAGAGGCCGAGTGGTTTGCCCAAGATCACACAGCTGTTTTATGTCTGAGCTGGAACTCATACCTAGGTCTTTATTTATTCAGTAAACATCTACTAGTCACTTATCATTGTTGCTTTCCTTGGCAATAGGAAAATAAGGTCAAATAATATTCAGTACATGCCCTCAATGAGCTTATAGTATAAAAGAGGAGTCCAGTAAAATACATCAGCGATTGTAAGTTAACACTTATCGTTACTTATCATTAATTATATGCCTGGGATTCTGTTAAGTTTTATATATAGTTAACCTCCCGATGAATATTATGAGATAGGTTATGTTATTTCCACTTTACAAATAGGGAAACAGGCACAGAGCAGTTAAGTAACTTTCCCAAGGTCACGGTGCAGATAAGCGGTAGGGGAAGGTTGGAAGTAGTGCACAGAGTCATACGTAGGATACTAGGGGATTTGTTCTAACCAAATGAAATCAACAATATTCAACCACTTTTAATGTACAAAATGGCAATTTCATATGGCTCAACGAACAGAAAATAGATAGAAATATAGTAGACACACAAGATGGTAAGTCAAAGAGGGCACGCTTGGGGGATGCTGGGCTTCACTGAGTTTGCAAAGATGAAGTGGCTTAAAAAGTTTTGGACAGAGTGATCTAGGCAGAAGCCATAGCAGAAGCAAAGCTACTGGGGCATGAAAGAGCATTACACAATCATACTAACTGGGGCTTTGAGTGTTTGTGAAGAATGGTAGGAAATAAGGCTATAGGAAGACATTTAGAGGCCAGAACCTGAAGGTCCTTGGGGTAAACTGAGTCTGAGCCATTGATCTGGGAACTACAGGGTCTCTAATTCCTCGCTCAATTATCTTTCTGGTGCAATTTATGTATTGACCTACTCAAGCTCTTTGGGGCCTTCTGTAGAGTGCCAGGAACAACACCGAACACACAGAAGGTGCTCAACAGATGTCTGTTCATCAGCCAGTTGACTGCTCAGCACTATTTTGTGGTGATGATAACATCAGGTTGTCAGAGAATTCAACACAGGGTTAACTGTTATTTCAAACAGGTTGCGAGATATCTCTGGTTTTCACTAACTGGGGGAGGGGAATGTTGGGGGTTTTGTTTGTTTGTTTGTTTTCGGTTTTGGGGTTTTGGCCGCACCATGCGGCATGTGGGATCTTAGTTCCCAGACCAGGGATCGTACCCGCACCTCCTGCGGTGGAAGCACGGAGTCTTAACCACTGGACTTCCAGGGAAGTCCCTAGTTTTTCTTTAATTATTAAGCCTCTTTCAGGTTTTAGCAGTGAAAGAAAGACATCCTAAAACCAAAGGCTATTTTGCTGCAAGAGCTTTATTCAAATTCAGGCTCAACTAACTTGTGTTAAGCACTTATTATGTGCTGGATATTTTCACTTCACTAAGTTCACTGAATCTTTAAAATAACCCTGAAAAGGCAGATTTTATCATCTCCATTTTATAAGACAGTCACATTAATTGACTTGCTCATAAATGGTGGAGTCGGAATTTGAACTTGGGTCTCTTTTTTCTCTGCCATGGCTCTCTCCTCTACAAAGATGCTACTGGGAATCTATTGGGGAGGATGCTGAGGATGGAGATGATGATGGCAGTCATAAAAGTAATCACTGCACATGTAATATTTGTGAAAGTAATAATTGCCTTGCTACACGCCAGGTACTAACCTAAGCACTTAAAGGAATAACTTCATTTATTTTTCAGAAACCTCCTAAAACAAAGCTTTTTATTACCCCCGATTTTCTGATGTGGAAATTGAGGCTACCAAGGGTTAAGCCACCTGCTGGGATCAAATAGCTCATTCGTGACAGGATTGGGATTGTAAACCAGAGCTAGTGACTTCTGAAATTGAGGTATTTGCCTGTTTCAGATTCCAGACTCTGCTCTCGGCCCCACCCATCTCACCTCTCCTCCCTAAGAAAGAAGAACAAAGAAAATGTTCTCTCAGAGGGAGGTTCTCAGCATCCTGCGTCACCATGACAACGACTCCTAGTCAATTTCTTCCCAAGGAGGGGAAAAGCAAAAGTCAAACAGAGCTTCCATGGGAACATTCTGTGGGCAAACACCGTGGCCAGTGCACTCGGCCTCTGTGTCCTCACTCAAATAGGGCGAATCACTCCTGGAACTGGCGGGGAAGTGGGTCAGGTTCCTAAACAGGTAAGGTTAATGGTGGTCTTGGAGAGCGTTTGGGTCACTTTGAAAATTAATCCTTTTTCCTTCAGAATCTGAGCTCATAAAGGAGCAGATTACAAATCAAAGGGGAGAAAAAAATGAGGGTTCCTGGCAAGGGGTTTTAGAGCATTCCAGCTTTCTTCTTAGGCTGACATCATCTCATCTCCCCTCTCCTGCCCATCCTCTGCCAAGGTCTAGTCTGTCTGAAGACTGTCAGATCCCCCAAAAATGTAGACTCCAAAAAGTCAGGGGCCAAGTTAAACTCTCCCCCACTCTATACACAGGACACTTGCTAATTATTGATCAATTAGTTGATTGACTGCAGATAACACAAGCAATGATTTGGTTGTGGCAGAATGCTTTTGTTTCCAATATCTGATAATTTGAAGCAGAATGTTTTGACCTCTCTAGGTGACATTTAAACTGAGATTTAAATGACAAGCAGCAGCAAGTTAATAAAGAAAGAGAATTTCAGGCAAAAGAAATAGCAGGTTTGGGGGGTGGGAAGGAGCACATCTGAGAAAGAGCCAGAGGCCTCTGCGGCTCAAGAGAAATGGAAAATGGATACAGAGTAGATAAGGTTGGAGGGACAGAAAGGGCCAGCTCCTGTAGCGATGGTATGGAATCGAAATTTTATTCTAAGTGTTATGTGACACCATTGAAGGATTTTAAGCAAAAAGAAAAAAAAAAGACGTGTCATTCACTTGGTGTCCCCAATGCTTGGCATATAGCAGGTGCTTGGAAGCTAGATGAATGAGCTGAGATAATGCATATAAAGTGCTTTTTAAAAATGAAGCGTTTCAGAATTGACAGCCATCATCATTTGGAGGAGAATAAGACCCTGCCCCCAATTCCATTCTCTTAGATCACACAGTTATTACAGACTTCTGGGTAATGGGGGTGGGAATCTAGAGGCCCCTGATGTTCACAGCACCTCTTTTCTGTTAAAATAATTTCAAACCACATCAAGATGCAGGGTTGCAATAGCACTAGCCAGACTCCAGCAGAAATTTCCCTGAAGAATTCACTCTTGGCCACCTGAGACAGAAAAGCAAGATCAGGAAGGGAAAAGGTAATAGATTTTCCCTGACCCCTGGTGTCTGAGACACGTGGGAGTCTGCTATGCAGGAGATATATTCTGATGAGGTCACGATTCCTGCATTGATCCCCATCCCTCCAATACTGTGCCTTTCTTATTATAGTCACTCGGAGACCGAGATAGCTGGAACTGTGACATGGTGGAGGATGCAAAGAGAAAGAGGGAACAGTGGTTGCTTATTGTCACCTGGGCTGCGAGATGTGACAACCAAAGTGGGAGGAGTCAGGGAGAGATAGGGAGCCGTAGGGACGGTGTGCTCTAAGCTGCTCCAGAAAAGGGAAGGACCACACACACTGTTAAATAATCCATGAACAAATTCCCACTGCAGCATCAGTGGAGCAAATATCTCTCTTCCGCCCACACTCAGTATGTAGTCACAAGGTTCAGAAATATGGCTGGCAGCAAGGTACATTAATCAGCCATCCTTCAATAGGTCTGAAGGAGGTACGTCTAACTGCACCCAGGCGGACAATTAGGGAGACAGAGGAAAATCCACCCAGCCTATCAGCAAATACCAAGCTTCTCTTCATTTTTGAGAAGATGAAAGAAGAATTTAGGGAATCCCTGGCGGTCCAGTGGTTAAGACTCCTCACTTCCACTGCAGGGGGCACAGGTTAGATCCCTGGTTGGGGAGTTATGATCCCGTATGCCACGTGGTGCAGCCAAAGAAAAAAGTATGGAAGAAGAATTTTAAAAAACCAACAACCTGGGACCTATGAAACACTTCCTATCATAAAAACCATGGAACACTGCACTCAAAATCCACAGAAAGTGCACACATTTTAAAAAGATTTACTGGGAAAAAGAAGAAAATTTTAAAGAGCATCTGGTAAGCTCTTGATAAAATTCAAGGAAACATGAACTTACAGGAAAATGGTTAAATAAATGGAGGTAGAGCCATATGGTAGAATATTATGCAACCATTAAAAACCATGTCTTCAAAGACTAATGATATGGAGAAATGCTTACAATAGAATGTTATATTTTAAAAGTGGAACTTTAAAACAACGAATGCCAAAGAATCCCAATCTGTGCCTGAATGTTCATTGCAGCTTTATTCATAATAGAAAAAAAACCTGGAAGCAACTCAAATGTACTTCAGTGGGTGAATGTTTATATAAACTCTGGTCCACCCATGCATTGATACATACAACATCCTGGATACATCTCAAGGGCATTCTGCATTGTAAAATAAGTCAATCCCAAAAGGTTGTATACTGCATGATTCCATTTATATAACATTTTTGACATGACAAAACTACAGAGATGGAAACAGATCAGTGGTTGCCAAGGTACAAGGATGGAGGTGTGAATATAAGGAGGTTGTAGGAGGGAGTTCCTTTGTAGTGATGGAACAGTTCTGTATTTTGATCGTAGTAGTGGTTCCATAAATCTCTCCATGGGATAAAATTACATAGAAGTATACACATACACACATGCAAATAAATGCATGTAAAAAATAGTGAAAACTTCGTAAAATCTGTGTCTAGAAAACAGTATTTTACCAATGTCAGCTTCCTGGTTTGATATGATGCCAAAGTTCTATGAGATGGGACCACTGGGGGAAGCAGAGTGGAGGGTTCATGGGACTCTGTGTGCTATTTTTGCAACTTCCTGTGGGTCTATAATTATTTCAGAATAAAAGATAAGAAAAAATGTAAACTAAGGAAATACAAACTTTGACTAAAAGAAAGTCCTCCATTATATTGGCAGTGATTTTTTGTTTCTGGTAACGGGATAATGGTCATTTTATATTCTTCTATACACTTTTCTGTATTTCTTAAACTTTTTGCAGTAAATGTATGTTACTTTTAGATTCTGAAAAGAACTTCTTAATTCAAAGTTTAGTGACTGAAATAAAATATTTGATCAATGAATAATATTCAAGGTAAGCTACATATGATAGTGTTATTAAAGGGAATTGGGAGAAAGAAGAGCAGAGAAGAAAATGTCCTGATAAGGTACAGAAACATTGCAAGAAATACAAAATGTAGCAGTGAAATTAAATCATACATTGAAAGCAGTGCAGAATACTATAGAAACTAACCACTGACATGTGTAGCACAAACAAACCTCATCCAGAATGCAGTATAAAAGAATAAAGATATGAAATGGTAAGAGATATATCAAATCATAGGACCAAACATGGAGATTCAACATACCACTGATGTTTGTAAAAACACAATCATAAAAAATAAAACAAAAGCATAATAAGAGAGATGAAATAGCAAAACACCTTCCAGATTTATGGATGACCTGAATTTGTAATTCTGATAGATACATTGAATGACACCATCTAGAATCAACCTGATAAAGTTTTAGAATTTCAAGGAGAAATTTTAAAAATCCTACATGCAGCCAGGCAGTAAACAAAACAAATAACTTAAAAAATGGCCCACCTAGGAAGATGAAAACATGAAACTGGTCTTAAACTTTTCTTCCATAGCATCAAGATTTGAGGAGGAAAGACTATGACACAAGAATTACCACCAAATCTCCTGAAGCAATGATAAATCATCCTAACCAAGGAACAAGAGACATTTGAGAAAGCTGATACTCACTGCATTACTAACAAAAGCTTAGTGCCACTAGAATAAGATGAAAGTACCTCAACACAATTTTTTAATTGTCTTAAGTCAATGGTTAACATCATATAAGGAGATATTTCCATTAACATTAACAATAAGACAAGGAAGCCCACTATTACTTATTAATGCGCTGGATATTCTAATCTATCCAACAGGTCATGAGAAATAAAGGAGTAGGGAAATTCACTACTCCTTCCATAAGATATGATTGCCTACGTGAGAAAAATATGAACTGGAAAAATGGAAATAATAAGAATGTTTTGAAGGTGATGAGTTGCAAAATTAATATATCTACATTTTTCTTATATGTTTGAAATAAAGGAATTAGAAAATATAAAACAGTTGATTTACAGTAACAATAATAACAAAATAAAACAAAGACACCCAGAATTCATGGGCAAAACACACACACAAACTCACACTCACACACACACACACACACACACACACTCACACACACACACACACAACATCTGATGTGATGTGATGGTTTTTTGACATGTAAAAGAAATTTTGCTAATTTAAATATCACCAATGTAAAAATTAAGTTGTGTTTCTTTAGGTTTACTTGATAGATATTTCTGTAAATTGTATTTTATATTGCAAAGTGTTATATCACTGATATCAAAACAAGGAACTTCATAGCTTTTTACTTGAGTAGAAGAAATATCCACAGAAGGTTAAAAAAAAAAAAAAGCAATCTTGGCTGGGGGATATACATAAAGATTTGAAGAGCTCAATATGCCATTTTTCCTGAATAGGAAAACTTAGTATTATCAAAATATCACTTCTTCTAAAATTAATGCATTTAATTCAGTGTAAATCAGAATTCTAAAAGGGATTGTTTTAGAACATAATAAAATTATTCTGAAGCTCATTTGAAAATATGAGGTGAGACTGACCAAAAGATTTGAGGGGATATGAGAGGTGTAAAATATCTAGCCTCTTGTCTTGCAGATATTAAATTTCTAGTAAGATACTACATAAAATAGCAATAAAAGCTAAATGGTTCTAGGACAATGAATTACCTATTCGTTATGGAAGAAAAGAAAACTTGGCCTGACAACAGACACAAAAATAAACTCTAACCAGAATAAAATGTTAGGTGAATAAATATATGAATAAAATCATTAAAATGTGTAGACAAATAGTAATTTTAAATCTCAAAAGGAAGAATTTGTGGAACAAAACTCTTAGATAGCCCCATCCACCAGAGGGCAGACAGCAGAAGCAAGAAGAACTATAATCCTGCTGCCTATTGAACAAAACCCACATTCACAGAAAGACAGACAAGATGAAAAGGCAGAGGGCTATGTACCAGATGAAGGAACAAGATAAAACCCCAGAAAAACAACTAAATGAAGTGGAGATAGGCAACCTTTCAGAAAAAGAATTCAGAATAATGATAGTGAAGATGATCCAGGACCTTGGAAAAAGAATGGAGGCAAAGATTGAGAAGATGCAAGAAATGTTTAACGAAGACCTAGAAGAATTAAAGAACAAACACCTAGAAGAATTAAAGAACAAACAGAGATGAACAATACAATAACTGAAATGAAAAATACACTAGAAGGAATCAATAGCAGAAAAACTGAGGCAGAAGAACGGATAAGTGACCTGGAAGACAGAACGGTGGAATTCACAGCCACGGAACAGAATAAAGAATGGAAAGAAATGAAGACAGCCTAAGAGACCTCTGGGACAACATTAAACTCAACAACATTCACATTATAGGGGTCCCAGAAGAGAGAGAGAAAGGACCTGAGAAAACATTTGAAGAGATTATAGTCGAAAACTTCCCTAACATGGGAAAGGAAATAGCCACCCAAGTCCAGGAAGCGCAGAGAGTCCAAGGCAGGATAAACACAAGGAGAAACACACCGAGACACATAGTAATCAAATTGACAAAAATTAAAGACAAAGAAAAATTATTGAAAGCAACAAGGGAACTCCTATAAGGTTAACAGCTGATTTTTCAGCAGAAACTCTACAAGCCAGAAGGCAGTGGCATGATATATTTAAAGTGATGAAAGGGAAGAACCTACAACCAAGATTACTCTACCCAGCAAGGATCTCATTCAGATTCGACGGAGAAATCAAAAGCTTTACAGACAAGCAAAAGCTAAGAGAATTCAGCACCACCAAACCGGCTCTACACCAAATGCTAAAGGAACTTCTCTAAGTGGGAAACACAAGAGAAGAAAAGGACCTACAAAAACAAACCCAAAACAATTAAGAAAATGGTAATAGGAACATACATATCGATAACCACCTTAAACATGAATGGATTAAATGCTCCAACGAAAAGACACAGGCTCACTGAATGGATACAAAAACAAGGCCCATATATATGCTGTCTACAAGAGACCCACTTCAGACCCAGGGACATGTACAGACTGAAAGTGAGGGGATGGAAAAAGATATTCCATGCAAATGGAAATCAAAAGAAAGCTGGAGTAGCAATCCTCATATCAGATAAAATAGACTTTAAATTAAAGAATGTTACAAGAGACAAGGAAGGACACTACATAATGATCAAGGGATCAATCCAAGAAGATATAGCAATTATAAATATATATGCACCCAACATAGGAGCACCTCAATAAATAAGGCAACTGCTAACAGCTATAAAAGATGAAATCGACAATAACACAATAATAGTGGGGGACTTTAACACCTCACTTACACCAATGGACAGATCATCCAAACAGAAAATTAATAAGAAAACACAAACTTTAAATGACACAATAGACCAGATAGATTTAATTGATATTTATAGGACATTCCATCCAAAAAGAGCAGATTACACTTTCTTCTCAAGTGCACATGGAACATTCTCCAGGATAGATCACATCTTGGGTCACAAATCAAGCCTCAGTAAATTTAAGAAAACTGAAACCATATCAAGCATCTTTTCTGATCACAACGCTATGAGATTTGAAATCAATTACAGGGAAAAAAACATAAAAAACACAAACACATGGAGACTAAACAATACATTATTAAATAACCAAGAGATCACTGAAGAAATCAAAGAGAAAATAAAAAAATACCTACAGACAAATTACAACGAAAACACAACGATCCAAAACCTATGGGATGCAGCAAAAACAGTTCTAAGAGGGAAGTCTATAGCAATACAAGCCTACCTCAAGAAACAAGAAAAATTTCAAATAATAATCTAACCTTACAGCTAAAGGAACTAGAGAAAGAAGAACAAACAAAACCCAAGGTTGGTAGAAGGAAAGAAATCATAAAGATCAGAGCAGAAATAAATGAAACAGAAACAAACAAAACAATAGCAAAGATCAATAAAACTAAACGCTGGTTCTTTGAGAAGACAAACAAAATTGATAAACCATTAGCCAGACTCATCAGGAAAAAGTGGGAGAGGACTCAAATCAATAAAATTAGAAATGAAAAAGGAGAAGTTACAACAGACACCGTAGAAATACAACGCAACCTAAGAGACTACTACAAGCAACTCTATGCCAATAAAATGGACAACCTGGAAGAAATGGACAAATTCTTAGAAAGGTGTAACCTTCCAAGACTGAACCAGGAAGAAACAGAAAATATGAACAGACCAATCACAAGTAATGAAATTGAAACTGTGATTAAAAATCTTCCAACAAACAAAAGTCCAGGATCAGATGGCTTCACAGGTGAATGATAACAAACATTTAGAGAAAAGCTAACACCCATCCTTCTCAAACTCTTCCAAAAAATTTCAGAGGAAGGAACACTCCCAAACTCATTCTATGAGACCCTGATACCAAAACCAGACAAAGATACTACAAATAAAGAAAATTACAGACCAATATCACTGATGAATATAGATGCAAATATCCTCACCAAAATACTAGCAAACAGAATCCAACAACACATTAAAAAATCATACACCATGATCAAGTGGGATTTATCCCAGGGATGGAAGGATTCTTCAATATACAGAAATCAATCAATGTGATACACCGTATTAACAAATTGAAGAGGAAAAACCATATGATCATCTCAATAGATGCAAAAAAGCTTTTGACAAAATCCAACACCTATTTCTGATATAAAATCTCCAGAAAGTGGGCACAGAGGGAACCTACCTCAACATAGTAAAGGCCATATATGACAAACCCACAGCCAACATCATTCTCAATGGTGAAAAAGTGAAAAGCATTTCCTCTAAGACCAGGAACAAGACAAGGATGTCCACTCTCGCCACTATTATTCAACATAGTTTTGGAAGTCCTAGCCACGCCAATCAGAGAAGAAAAAGAAATAAAATGAATGCAAAATGGAAAAGAAGAAGTAAACTGTCACTGTTTGCAGATGACATAATACTATACATAAAGAATCCTAAAGATGCCACCAGAAAACTACTAGAGCTAATCAATGAATTTGTTAAAATTGCAGGGCACAAAATTAATGCACAGAAATCTCTTGCATTCCTATACACTAATGATGAAAAATCTGAAAGAGAAATTAAGGAAACACTCCCATTTACCATTGCAACAAAAATAATAAAATACCTAGGAATAAACCTACCTAGGGAGACAACAGGCCTGTATGCAGGAAACTATAAGACATTGATGAAAGAAATGAAAGATGATACAAACAGATGAAGAGATATACCATGTTCTTGGATTGGAGGAATCAACATTGTGAAAAGGACTATACTACCCAAAGCAATCTACAGATTCAACACAATCCCTATCAAATTACGAATGGCATTTTTTACAGAACTAGAACAAAAAAATCTTAAAATTTGTATAGAAACACAAAAGACCCCGAATAGCCAAAGCAGTCTTGAGGGAAAAAAATGGAGCTGGAGGAATCAGGCTCCCAGACTTCAGACTATACTACAAAGCTACAGTAATTAAGACAATATGGTACTGGCACAAAAACAGAAATATAGATCAATGGAACAGGATAGAAAGCCCAGAGATTAAGCCACGCAACTATGGTCAACTAATCTATGACAAAGGAGGCAAGGATATACAATGGAGAACAGACAGTCTCTTCAATAAGTGGTGCTGGGAAAACTGGACAGCTGCATGTAAAAGAATGAAATTAGAACACTTCCTAACACCATACACAAAAATAACCTCAAAACGGATTAGAGACCTACATGTAAGACCGGACACTATAAAACTCTTAGAGGAAAACATAGGAAGAACACTCTTTGACATAAATCACAGCAAGATCCTTTTTGATCCACCTCCCAGGGTAATGGAAATAAAAACAAAAATAAACAAATGGGACCGAATGAAACTTAAAAGCTTTTGCAAAGCAAAGGAAACTACAAACAAGACTAAAAGACAACCCTCAGAATGGGAGAAAATATTTGCAAATGAATCAACAGACAAAGGATTAATCTCCAAAATATACAAACAGCTCATGCAGCTCAATATTAAAAAAAACAAACAACCCAATCCAAAAATGGGCAGAAGATCTAAATAGACATGTCTCCAAAGAAGACATACAGATGGCCAAGAAGCACCTGAAAAGCTGCTCAATGCAAATCAAAACGATAATGAGGTATCACCTCACACCAGTTAGAACGGGTATCATCAGAAAATCTACAAACAACAAATGCTGGAGAGGGTGTGGAGAAAAGGGAACCCTCCTGCACTGTTGGTGGAATGTAAATTGTTACAGCCACTATGGAGAACAGTATGAAGGTTCCTTAAAAAACTAAAAATAGAACTACCATATAACCCAGCAATCCCACTCCTGGCCATATACCCTGAGAAAACCATAATTCAAAAAGACACATGTACCCCAATGTTCACTGCAGCACTATTTACAATAGCCAGGTCATGGAAGCAACCTAAATGCCCATCAACAGACGAATGGATAAAGAAGATGTGGCACATATATACAATAGAATATTACTCAGCCATAAAAAGGAACAAATTGGGTCATTTGTAGAGACGTTGATGGATCTAGAGACTATAATACAGAGTGACGTCAGAAAGAGAAAAACAAATATTGTCTATTAATTCCCAAGGGGGGAAAGTGGCGGGGGGGGGGGTGGTGGAATGAACTGGGAGATTGGGATTGACATATATACACTAATATGTATAGAATGGATAACTAAAAGGAACCTGCTGTATAAAAAAATAGATAAAATAAAATTCAAAAAAAGGAAGAATTTGTAAGCAATGGAAGAATCACAAAGCAAACACTTAACAAATTCAGCAATACATAATTTATTTAAACTATGAAAATAAAAGTAAAACAAATTTTTAAAAATGCCAGATAAATGTGTTATGCTTAGTATATAACTCTATTTTAGAAATTAAAATTCAATAGAAAAATGGCCAAAGGGCATGAAAGGATTATTTAGAGCGAAAGCTCAAAATGAAAAACTGACAAACTGAAAAAAATGATCAGTTTTCTTACCATGCAGATAAACACAAATGAAAAAATAAGCTGCTTTTTTTCCCCCTATCAAATAAAGAGAAGAAAAGCTTGAAAGGGACACGGCTCAGTGCAGATGTAGGTTCAGTGACATGGTCAGCCGTATACACTGCTGGTGGTAAGGTAAATTGTAACGAACTTTGCAGTAAGAAAGTTGGAAATCTGTTTCAAAAGTCTTAAAAATATTCAATCTCCCAGTAACTCTTCCAGAAATCTTCCTTAAGAAAAAACTCAGATTTGTGCTCCAGAATATCCAACACAGTCAGTCAGACGGAAAATATCCACTAGACTATTAATTACTTCTTGCTCACCAAGGGGACAGGGGAGAGACCCATCTAGTTGGTGAATCTGGGAGAAGATACCGGGTCTGAGTGGTCCTGCCTTCTCTACCCCTCTCCCTTCAGGTGGAATCTGCCTCTCTACACAGGAAGGTGTCTTCTGCTCTCTTCCGCTCTCTCTCCCATATATATATATATAAAACTCAGCCATAGAAATGAAGGAAATCTTGCCATCTGTGACAACATGAATGAAACTTGCGGGCATTATGCTAAGTGAAATAGACAAAGGAAGACAAATACTGTATGAACTCACATGTGAAGTATTAAAAGAAAAAGAAAAACAACTCATAGAAACAGACAACAGATTGGTGGTTGCCAGAGGCTAGGGGGTGGGGGAAATGGGAAGGTGTCAGTCAAAGGGTCCAGACTTCCCGTTATGAGATGAATCAGTGTTGGGAATCTCATGTACAGCGTGGTGACTGCAGTTAACTATACTGTATTTGACACCTGAAAGCTGCTAAGAGGGTAGGTCTTAAAAGTTCTCACCAGGGCTTCCCTGGTGGTGCAGTGGTTGAGAATCTGCCTGCTAATGCAGGGGACACGGGTTCGAGCCTTGGTCTGGGAGGATCCCACATGCCGCGGAGCAACTAGGCCCGTGAGCCACAACTACTGAGCCTGTGCGTCTGGAGCCTGTGCTCCGCAACAAGAGAGGCCACGATAGTGAGAGGCCCGCGCACCGCGATGAAGAGCGGCCCCCGCTCGCCGCAACTAGAGAAAGCCCTCGCACAGAAACGAAGACCCAACACAGCAAAAAGTAAAAAAAAAAGTTCTCACCATACACACAAAAATAATAGGAAGTGTGTGAGGTGATGGCGGTGTTAAGTAACATTATTGTGGGAACCAGTTCTCAATATATACATGGATAAAACCATCACTTGTACATCTTAAACATACGTGATGTCATAGGTCAATTGTATCTCAACAAAGCTGGAAAAAATATTCTGGGGTGTGGGATCAGGGAGTTCTTTGTTGCTTCACATCCTCCAAATTAGTAACCAATCAGTAACTAAGTTGCCAGTTTGGTCCCTACGCGTCCTAACTTGTGTGTGTCTAACCTTCAACCTGCTCTGAGGGTGGGTGGGGACAAGAGGGTACTGTTTATTAACCCCCCTCCCAAACCCCAATTGTTATTTACAACCACACACCCAAAACAGGACGACATACATAAAGCAAGTGAGGGGATTAATGAACTCAATGTTAGTTTCTCTATAGGATGGAATATCATACAGACTCTAAAAGTGGTACATACTATATACACAATGAAATAGTACTCATCCATAAAAAATAATGAAATAATACCATTTGCAGCAACATGGATGGACCTAGAGATTATCATACTAAGTGAAGTAAGCCACAGAGAGAAAGACAAACATCATATGATATCGCTTATATGTGGAATCTAAAAAAAAAAAGGAAGATTCAAATGAACTTGTATACAAAACAGAAATAGACCCACAGACACAGAAAACAAACTTATGGTTACCAAAACAGAAATGGGGAGGGATAACTTAGGAGTTTGGAATTAACATATACACACTACTATATGTAAAATAGATAACCAACAAGGACCTACTGTATAGCACAGGGAACTATACTAAATATTTTATAATAACATATAAGGGAAAAGAATTTGAAAAAGAATATACATATATACATATATATATATCTGAATCACTTTGCTCTGTACCTGAAACTAACACAACATTGTAAATCAACTATACTTCAATAAAAAATAAAATAAAAAAATAAAAGTGGTACATAAAAGAAAATGGGCATCTAAGATAAAATGGGAGAAAGCACGTAACAAAAATAGTGCATAACTAAATACACCTACAAATTGTAATAGCTGAGGTAAAAAAGACCAGAAGAAAGTACTTTAAAATGCCAGCATTTATCTTTGGGTGCTGGGGCTATGGGGATTCTTTTTTTCTCCTTTCTTTCTTTCTGGTATTATATAAATTCTCTACACTATGTCTGTACTGCTTTTATAATCAGGAAAAAAATCCATGTTATTTTTGAAGAAAGCAGAACCTTAGAGGTCAGAGTGACTTTGCACTATTTGTCCTCTGCTCATCAGGAGGAATAAACTCTTTGATTTTGGCCCAGGGCACTTTGAACACATGAGTACAAACCCACAAAAGTTTATTCTGAGACAATTCAGTGCAATTGCTCTCAGTCAGGACATATGACGACTCAGACCTTCTGTCCCTGTGTGGGGTCAGCGCATCCATCCATCCACCGACACATGCCAGGAACGATGGCTGAGCAGGGACCCTGTGTGTGCCGCTGTGCTCAGCGTCCTGCGTATAACCTTCAGAAGTCTGATTCTCACCCCAAAGGAATGCTCCGTGACAGAAAGGCAGACATGCAAACACAAATAGCAGTGTGATATAACAGACACTACACTGGAGGCACGCACACTGCAGGGGAAACGAAGGAAAAGGCATCAATATCTCTGTGATATTCACAGAAGGAAACATTTGATCTGGATCTTGAAGGATGAAGAAGCAGTAGATGGGCTGGGAGGGCACGGTATGTCAGGCTCAGCAATGGGAGAGAGAGAGAGAGAGGTAGGTTATGTCACCACTAGTATCCTAAAAATTGTAAAGTGCATAGGAGGAGTTAGGGTTCTTTGGTCCTAGATCACAGAAACTGACTAACTAACCAAGGAAGGGAGAAAGGGAGCTTACTGGGAAAATGCAGCGTGGCTCCAAGAATCACCAAGAAGCTTAAAAATCTAGAGTGGGATAACTCGAAGAATCTTTAGAAAGCTAGACTGGTCTCCTCTGGAAGCTGCAACAGGATCAATTGTGGTGAATCTACTGTTTCACTCAAGACTCGATTCCAAGGAGAAAGCATTTGAAGGGTCTAGCATAAGTGACATAGGCACCCACCCCTCGCTCCTGGAGTTTATTTTTTAATTGAAGTATAGTTGACTTACAACATTGTGTTAGTTTCTGGTGTACAGCAAAGTGATTCAGTTATATATATATTCTTTTTCAGATTCTTTTCCATTACGGTTTATTACAGGGTATTTAATATAGTTCCCTGTGCTATACAGTAGGACTTCGTTGTTTATCTGTTTTATATATAGTAGTTTGTACCTGCTAATCCCCAAATCCGAATTTATCCCTCCCCCACCCCTTTCCCCTGTGGCAACCCATGTTTGTTTTCTATGTCTGTGAGTCTGTTTCCATTTTGTAAATAAGTTCGTTTGTGTCATATTTTAGATTTTGCTCCGGGAGTTTTTATGACGAGTCACATAGTTCATATAAAGCAATATAATGCCTAGGCACTCAATAAACTTTCTTTTCTTTCCTTCCTTACAGTACCCAAACTGTGGGTAAGACCAACTCATAAGGTTTCATTGGGGTGTACAAAAGGGAACTGACGGGACTTCCCTGGTGGTCCAGTGGGTGAGAATCCACTCCCAATGCAGGGGTTAGATTCCTGGCTGGGGAACTAGATCCCCTATGCGTGCCGCAACTACGAGTTCGCATGCCACAACTAAGAGTCCACACGCTGCAACTAAGAAAAAATCCTGCATGCCGCAACTAAGACCTGGCGCACCCTAAATAAATAAGTAAATATATATATATATATATATATATATATTTTAAAGGGAACTGACAATCAGAAAGCAGACACCACTTATGTGCCATTTGTCTGAAATGCCTGAGTCTTCCAACACCCTCGCAGTCCCTGGGCAGAAAGCGGCCCCACACAGAAAGCTCAGGTTTGCTCTTCAAGCTGCCAGGAACACTGCTCTACCCTAAACCCGGAAATAATCCATTAGTCACATTCCGAAGCGCTAAGCAGAAACAAAAAGAAATCAAAATCAACTTCAATACCTATAGTGACAGCAGCAATTAAGGTGACAAGATTATGGAAATCAATTATGGAAATCCATGGATTATGGAAATCCATCACCAGAGATCTTTGCCTGAGGGGGAAAAATAACCAGTATTACAAAAGGACTGAGAAATAGAGGAACTTTAGTTGTGGAATGATGAAACCCACTGTTTACAACATATGGACCACCAGCTCTTGGAGGCATTTCTTCACATAATAATGATGTATTCTGTACCTACTATGTGCCAAGATCTTTAAGTCATTTCCTCTGGTTCTCACAACTCTACAAGAGATTTTTTTTAATGTATTTTACTTAGGCTGTGCCAGGTCTTCGTTGCAGCATGCGGGATCTTTAGTTGCAGCATGCAGACTCTTAGTTGTGGCATGCAAACTCTCAGTTGTGGCATGTGAGATCCAGTTTCCGGACAAGGGATCAAACCCCGTGCCCCCTGCATTGGGAGCGTGGAGTCTCACCCACTGGACCACCAGGGAAGTCCCTCTACAAGAGATTTTATTGTTCCCATCTAACAGATGAAGAAACTGAGTCACAGAAAGTCTCAATAAATTATCCGAATTCATGTTGATGGAAAGTAGCAGAATCCAGATTAGAATTAAGGTCTTCCTGAACTGAGACCTATCCCATGACTCTCCCACCATCCTGTCAGTTTAGATAAGCAGACAAGGTCAATCCAATTCCCCAGGCTTCGTACTCATTTGTGCTCCATGTGCTAGGAATTATACAAAGGCTGCTGGATGGAGTTTGAAGGTTCCACGAGTTGCCCATTTTTTTCTCTTTCTGCTTTCTGGTTTGTGCCACTGCAAGTGATGGCTAAAGAATTCCAGTGCGATTATGCAAAATAGACCCAAGCATAAGAGAACATCCTGTTCTGAAATCCCAGGAAAGATAAATAGCATCTTGCTGTGCAGAATGACAAAAACAATCATTAAAGTCCAGGGGCCTGGCCTAAGGGAGTCCGAGCAGCCCTGAGAAGCTCTTTTTGGTTCTGTCCCCTGGTCCCTTCTCCCCAGAACGGTGCCCTTCTGGGTGCTTTATATATCCTTATTGATCCCCTCTGTGGAGGCCCAGGGTAATAGAGAAAGCAAGCTGACCTGGAGAAAACTTGCTTTTATCAGGATAACAATGAGTGGCTATTCTGGGCTAATTATATCACTCAGGCCAATTTGGGGCAAATGTGAAGGCTTTTTTTTAACATCTTTATTGGCGTATAATTGCTTTACAGTGGTGTGTTAGTTTCTGCTTTATAACAAAGTGAATCAGCTATAGGTATACACATATACATATATCCCCATATCTCCTCCCTCTTGCGTTTCCCTCCTATCCTCCCTATCCCACCCCTCTAGGTGATCACAAAGCACCGAGCTGATCTCCCTGTGCTATGCAGCTGCTTCCCACTAGCTATCTACCTTACGTTTGGTAGTGTATATATGTCCATGCCACTCTCTCACTTCTTCCCAACTTACCCTTCCCCCTCCCCGTGTCCTCAAGTCCATTCTCTATGTCTGCGTCTTTATTCCTGCCCTGCCCCTAGGTTCTTCAGAACCAATTTTTTTTTTTTTGGATTTCATATATATGTGTTAGCATATGGTATTTGTTTTTCTCTTTCTGACTTACTTCACTCTGTATGGCAGACTCTAGGTCCATCCACCTCACTATAACTAACTCAATTTCATTTCTTTTTATGGCTGAGTAATATTCCATTGTATATATGTGCCACATCTTCTTTATCCATGAAGGCTTTTAAGATCAGGGAAGCAGGAGTGGTTACTAAGTCTTCCTTGTATATGGCAGAGGGCAAATAAATACTAACAATGACAATAATAATAATAATAATACCCACCACTCAAATGTGGTGTGTTTTACAATCTGCAGTATCTCTCCACTAAACACATTTTGATTTCTGAGCCAGTAGTCCTGTTTTTCTGCGGGTCTCGAGAGGAACTCAGAGAAGGCAGAGAGTCAGAACTGGTTTTAGTAACCTGGGAAATTCTATTAGATTCATGTCAAAAGGCTCTTCTGGTGAGATTAATGTAATAGTGCAATCTTGTCTATTAATGTAATAGTGCATTATTAATATAATAGTGCAATCTAATCTATGGTGTTCCACCATAGTCTAGTTCCACCAGACACACTATGGTATGGATCTGTGTCTGTTGCAGAAATCTTTGTCCCCATGTCTGTGGCAGGGAGGCATTTAACACATCTTTTTCAGAGACTTTTTAAAAATGATGTCCAAGGCAAATAGCTCTCCAGACCCTGGCCCACTCATTAAATGTTGAACAGTCCAAGTTATCTGTACATAGATCTAGGTCCCTCTCAGAGACAAAAAGCTTTGGCAAGAAAGATATGGTAGATTAGCAGGGACTTCCAAAGACTTAGCTAAAACTCAGATAAAACAAGTGGCAGGGCTTCCCTGGTGGCGCAGTGGATGAGAGTCCACCTGTCGATGCAGGAGACGCGGGTTCGTGCCCCGGTCCAGGAAGATCCCACATGCCGCGGAGCGGCTGGGCCCATGAGCCATGGCCGCTGAGCCTGCGCGTCTGGAGCCTGTGCTCCGCAACGGGAGACGCTGCGACAGTGAGAGGTCCGCGTACAGCAAAAAAACACAAAAAAACAAGTGGTAAATGAGTAAATACTAGAACATTAAAGCCATTCTGCTTTAGATAAGTATCAGTCGCGCTGGTAAAAAAGAGAATGGAGATTCATCAAGTTATTTTTTTACTCATTCATTCATTCACCCATGCATTCACTCAACAACTATCTACTGAGCACCTTCTATCTTCCAGGCACTGTTCAAGGTGCTTGGGGACATCAATTAACAACGATAAAAAGACAAAGATCCCTGGTTTTGGGATGGTTTACATTTCAACAGATAAGTGGTTGGGAGAGGGTGTGAAAAAACAAGAATAAGAAAAACCAATTATACAGCATGTTCCAAGGTGACAAGTGCAGGGCAAAACAAAAAGGAAAGAAAGTGAGGGGAGGTTGGGACTGTTGTGAGGAGGAATGGATTGAAATTTTAAATAGGATGGTCTCATAGAAAAGGTATCTTTGAGCAAAAGACTCCACGGAATTAGACATGTGGATGGCCAGTCTGGTTAGCAGATGGGAGAGCCTTACAATGGGAGGCTTGATTAAACAGAAACAGAGAATACAGTAGGATCAGAGAGGTTATGGGGGTAGACAGTGGATCAGATAGGACCTTGTAGGCCATTTTAAAGATCTGGCTTGAGGAATGTATTCCACACTTACTTTTCAGGCAAGGATTACTCTGGCTGCTGTTCTAGAACGTGGGCCCAGTCATCATCATCATCACCACCACCACCACCATCATCATCACCATCATCATCTTCATCATCATCAAATCATCTCCATCACCACCACCATCATCATCACCATCATCAACATCATCTTCATCATCACCACCACCACCACCATCATCTTCATCATCTCCATCATCACCACCATCATCATCATCATTACCATCATCCTCAGGTCATTTCCATTTCACAGATGAAAGATGAGACTCTCAGAGAGGAGAAGTAACTCTCCCAAGGTCAAGGTCACCCTCGTGGAAGGAACAGAGCCAGGATCCTAGTAGGAAGTTACTGAATAGACATTAAAGGGATTTTCTGCCCCCAGATATCTTTCTTCCCTGTAGAAGCTCTCACTGGGTTCATTTCCCTCTTCATTCCCTTCCTGTTGGCAGTAGGTTCCTCTGGGGCAATGGCTCTCTCTAACAATAGTGCACATTAGAATCACCCGGAGCTCTTGTTGCAGATGCAGAATGCCCAGCCTCATCCTGATTCAGGAAGTCTAAGAGACCCAGGAATCTGTTTTCAGTAAGTAGCCCAGGTGATTCCTAGGTCAGGGGTTCCAGGACCCGAACCAGGTGTTTTGAGAAACAGCACTCTTAGTGCCAAACACCCCAGTGTGGGTGAGTTTACCAGATGTTTCCTTCTGGGACAGAGACTCATACATAATGAGAGGATCAGCTGTAGGGAGACTGCTAGCCCTGTACCAGGCTGGGCCAATTCCTGTGTCTGAATGACCCCAAACCAGGGGCCAGAGGAGCGAGCAAGACTGTGGTCAGGTCTGAGTGTTTGAAGTCTAGAACTCAAGTTCGTTTCCTGCTTCATTTAGCCTGCTCCAAGAAAAAGTTCTTTTCCAAAGCTGTGTCTTAGGTGCCCAGAATATTTTAATGATATTTATTATTTTCTGATTGCAAATATAATGCATACTTACAGTGGAAATTACCACCATGCATATTGAAAAAACAATTGCTTTTTGTTCCCATCCCTCCAGGATAGCCAGCAATAAATTTTGTATCTTTTCATGTCACATTTTTCCTCTCTCTCTCTCTCTCTTTTCCCTAACCTCTCTGAACCTTTGTTTCCTTTCCTGTTATATGGGGATAAAAATACCTACCCTTCACGGTTATATAATGGATGCTTAATAAATTATATTACACCTACTGTTATTTAACCTTGATTGTGTTTATTTTTTCCACTTGACATTCTATAATGAATATTTTCCATGTGTCATTAACCACTCTTCAAAAACATGACTTTTAATGGCTGCAAAATACCCCATCACTTAATGAACTATAATTTACTTAACTATTCTCTTATGAGCATTGAAGTGTTTTCCAATATTCTTCTATTAGAAATAACACTGAGTGTTTCAATCTTTTCCAACCTCTCTATTTTTCTTCGGATAGACTTCCAGAAAAGGTATGACAAGGACAAAGAGTATAAACATTTTAAGGCTTTTCATGTACGCTGCCCAATTATTTTTCCAGTGGGGGGGGAAGGTGTAGACTCCCAATACCATCACCAGTATTAAAAATTACCTAGAATTTAACACTTATGTCAGAAATGAATGTGCGTCAGCATAATAATTGGTGGGAGTTGTGAAGAGGAAAGATAAAATCTATGATAAATCTTTAAAATTATCGAGTCTTCTGGGTGTATGCAGTGCATTCAAGTCTGTAAGGGAAGAGCCTCAGAAATGCTGATCATTTTCTAACCACTGCTCACTTTCTAAGAGACCTTCATCAATGGAAAGACATCATTTCTCATTGGCAAGTTTCTAATATTAGTCCCTATCTTGAATAATCTTCCACTTTTCTGGTCCCTATTGCTAAATTCCAATCATCCTGAAGGGGATTGATAATTGTGGCAATTGCACAGAATGATTGCTACCTGCAGAGGCAATCACTTCCAATGCTGGCAGAACTGATGAGCAATTCATTATCAAGGATTTAATTGCAGTAAACCTGGGAAGAAAAGGGATTTCTCACATGATTTCCAGGATTTCATGCATTCAACCCTGCTTGGCTCCAAACTGGCTTTCATGAACAGGAATTTGAAATCAGGCCGTGGCAAGAGGGTAATTACACAATGGAAAGTGAAGTAGAAATATTTGCATAACCTGTTCTGAACTTGCCATGTTAACTTTAAATGGCATGTTGAATCCATGAGTGGGAGAGAATCTTCTTGGATGACTGTGATGATCCTGGAGCAAGCCGATAGCTGGTACCAATCAGAAACGCAAAAACGCTGGTTGAAAACAACGTGTAAGAGCTATGAAGAGGCAGTATGGTTTAGTGGTTAGAACTGGAACTCTGGATTTGGACTGTCTGGACTCAAACTGCCTCTGTTCCCCAGTCCTTACTGGATGAACTTGAATAAAGTAGACATAACCTCCACAAGTCTCGACAGAAATGATGAAGGTTGTGCCTGCCTCATTTACTGCTGTGAACATGATCTGAGCATATCCTCAGGCATGGGGCCCACATAAAGTAAATTAATGTTATTCCTAAGATATCCTAAAAGTTTCCTTCATTGTCCGCATTTGAATTTGACCATTGATCTCAAGTATTCTCACCACCAAGAACTACTTTTTAAAATTATTAGATCTTCCCCTATGGAATCCTTGTTTAAGAAATTACAGTGAAGAAAAGGAAAGTACCACTTATTGAAGAATCACCATGTTTTAGGAACACACGTCATGACATTTAATCCTCACCAATGACTTTTTAACATGGGTGTTGTTTTGCCTTATTTTTGCATCATACTGTTGTGAGTCAGGGTTCAAATCCTAGCTCTTCATTTATTATCCATGTGATTTAGGGAAAGCGACCTCTCTAAGCTTCATTTTCCTCACCTGTAAAATGAGGATAATAATCATCCTGACTTCACCTTACTGTGACAGCTGGCACATATTAAGTGCTCAAATCATGCTGAATCTTGTTATTATTTACTAATTATTTACTTTACTAATACTAAAGAATCTGAGACTCATTCATATAAGTTACATAAATTTCCCAGGATCACAAAACTAATTAGTGAGCTGAGATATGAATCCATTTCTGTCTGATTCCAAAGACCATAACCATTTTACTATATTATGTTGACAAACTGTACTGATGTGGTAATAATTTATTCACTCCCATAATCTTATCAGTCAAACAAAATTGTAAGTACTAAATAGACTTTCTTACCAGTTCATGACAAGCAGACAAGCACAATGTGACAGGCACATTGTATTCAGAACAGTGAAGTTTTCTCACTTCTGCTTTTTTTGCATGGTTGTTTTGAGGCCTAGAAGTGATGACTTGAATATAATATTTGTTTATCAAATAGTAGTCATTATTTTTACATTTTATCATTTCAGCCCAAAGCAACAACGATAAATGACCCTATAGTTACTCTGTATAGATTGACTGTTGACAAATGCAGATTCTCAGTTGAGGTTTTGTAATAAAACAATAGTGTAGCTGTTACCATCTCTCCAGTCAAGGACCCTTGTGCTTTAGCCTGGGAACTAGGTATTGTAGTAGGTCCCATTAATACATATTAGATCTATGCCTGCAATTTGTGAAGCAGCCACTAGGTGACATTTGTCTCTGCCTGATTAGGTCAATTAGATTTTCACCAGGCATGGATATCTGCAAAATTTAGCACATGGTTCCTTTTGGGGGTACATAACTACATCAGTAACATGTCTTGGCTAAAGACAAAACTTTGGCTAATGTTCATAAATTGAGACTAACTACTAATAAATCAATTAATGATAGCCCAGATTGTAGTAATAGCAAAATAACAAGTCATTTATTAGCTGAAATCTGACCCTTGTAGTTTGCTGTAAATCTTTTGGGGAAATTAGCCACTGATATGAGACCCTATGGCTAACATGTGGAATTCACACAAAGTTGTGATAGTCAAAATATTATTTTGAACAAAGAAGCAGAAATGTCTAGAATAAATGAAAGAAACCTCAGTTTACCATCACAAATTATAACATAATGAGAAGTAAATGGATATTATTTATCTATTGTCTGCCTGCATTCAGAATTTTTTATATATAGAATCTTTGGCTTGCAAGCAAGGTGAAGTGACAGGGAACAGATTTATCTTCCTACTTAAAACACCTAAAAAACTGGGTGCAATAAGTCAAACATCTGTTTTCAGATACTGGACATCAGGCAGTGCAATGCAGTGATCCCTGAAATAAAGGAACCAAATCATATAAGTCCCACGGATTGTCCAAACTTACTACTGGAGAGAATTTTCAGGCCACAGTGTAAGGAGGGGAAACTCAGGCCAAGTCCAGTGATGTCTCTGAGCTGAGAAGGAGATGGAAATTCACAGAGACCAAAGTGATTAGAGAGTTCACAGAGAAGAGTAGTGGAGGGGAGAGACAGAGAGAGAGAAAGAGAGAGAGAGGTCTGAAGAAGATCCCTCTCAAGTCCTAGGCTCACTACTGGTCAGCACATTAGGTGAGAAAACTACCAAAGTCTAGGGAAAGAATCACCTGAAAGCAGCAGAAGTAATAATCCCCAGAGCTCACAAAAAGCCAGGGCAAGTTCCTATTTCTGCCAACCAAAGTGGAAAAACTCACAGTTTTTACAGGGTATTGGGTCAAGTACTCAGAAAGATATTGCCTTGGTAGTGGGGTAAAATTAGCCATAGACTAAAGGCTGCTCTGGTCTCCCCTAACAAAGCTGAAAGGCAACCTCAAAAGGATCAAAATGTTCCCAAGTAACTTAACTGCATCCCAAGACAAAGCTCAAGAATATTTATGGAAATACAAACTTATCTAACACCCAACAAGCTAAAATCACAATGTCTAGTATCTAAACAAAACTTACCAGGCATTCAAGGATGCCAGAAAATAGGATCCACAACTAGTAGAATAAAAAAATAATCAAAACATACCCAGATATGACATATATGATAGAATCAATTAGACAAGGGTATTAAAACAGTTCTTCTAACTGTATCCCATATGTTCAAGAATGTAGAAGAAAAATTGAGCACCTTAAGTAAAGACATGGAAGACACATAAAAGACCTAAATTAAACTTCCAGAGATGAAAATTACACTGGAGGAGATCAACAGAAAATTAGACATTGCAAAAGAAGATTTGTGAATTTGAAGACATAGCAATAGAAATCTTCCAAAGTGACAAGCAAAAAAATAAAATAAAACAGAGCATCAGGACTTCCCTGGTGGTGCAGTGGTTAAGAATCTGCCTGCCAACGCAGGGGACATGGGTTCAAGCCCTGGTCTGGGAAGATCCCACATGCTGTGGAGCAACTAAGCCTGTGCGCCAGAACTACTGAGCCTGTGCTCTAGAGCCCGCGAGCCACAACTACTGAGCCCACATGCCACAACTACTGAAGCCTGTGTACCTAGTGCCCATTGCTCTGCAACAAAAGAAACCACCGCAATGAAGAGTAGCCCCCGCTCACTGCAACTGGAGAAAGCTGTGCGCAACAACGAAGACTGAACATAACCAAAATAAATAAATAAAATTAATTAAAACAAACGAAAACCAAAATTTAAAAAAATTAAAAAAATATAAACAGAGCATCCGTGAGCAGTAATCAACTTCCATTGGCCTAATATATGTGTAGTTAGAGACCCCAAAGAGTGGGGAGCAGAAAAATATACTTGAAGAAATAATTACCAAAATTTTATAAACAAAAGGAAAACTATAAACCCAGTGAGCTAAAAAGCTCAACAAATCTAATCACAAGAAACAGGAAGAAAAGGTACCAAGACACATCATAATGTAATTGCTTAAAACCAGTGATAAAGAGAAAAATCATAAAAGTAGTTAGAGAAATAAGACACATTACATACACAGGAACAAAGATGTGAATGATAGTAACCTTCTCATTAGCAACAATGCAAGCAAGACAACAGTGCAGCAGTATCTTTAAAGTACTGGGAAAAAAGCTGTCAACCTAGGATTCTATACCCGATGAGAATATCTTTCAAAAATGAAGGCGAAATAAAGAATTTCTCAGACATACAAAATGTAAATAATTAAGTAGTGGCAAATTGGCACTAGAAGAAATGTTAAATGAATTCCTTCAGGTAGAAGAAAAATGATTCCAGATGGAAATCTGGAGCTACATGAAAAAATGAAGAAAAATAGAAATGGTAACTACATGAGTACATGTATGATTTTTTCTTATATGTTAAATTTATTTAAGACTAAATTGACTGTTTCAAGCAAATATAATAATACAAAGATCTGTTATGTGGAAATGAGTGTTCCCATTTTAGAGATGAGAAAACTAAGACTCATACAAGTGAAGAACTCACCCAGGGTCACAGATATGTCTGATACCAAAGCCCTTGCCCCTTCCCAGAAGTTTTATATGGTTTTAACTGTGAAATTGGCTAATATTTTTTCCATTTACTGAGAATGTATTCTGAAATATGGAGAGGCTTAAAAAAGTATTCAGTCCATTAGAATTGATCTGGACTAACTGAGTACCTTCTTACAGGGCAGAAGTCTGAGGCCAATGGATTTCAAGTTTATCTTTGCACAGTTTCCTCTCCACCTTTTTCCTCTGTGAATACTGCATTTCTAATGGTTAATTTTATGCCTCCTGACATTGTTCATCCCTTTCTTTCCTAGAGCAGAATTTCTCTAACTGTGCTCTATGAGAGATTAATGCATTCATTAAGTGTGTTCTGTGGTGAAACATAGAGGGAACAGTAAATTAAGCAGACATTTCCTATAGGATACTGTAGAATCTTAAATATGTTAGCATACGTTATAAATATCAAAGAGAGGAAAGAAAATATATGATATTTCCCATAGTAATTTTACCCCAGGAAACTTATTTATGCAACTCTTAGTAATAGAGAATAACTTAAATACTCTCTGTTGGCAATCAAGATATCAGGCAATCAGAGAACACAATTCTTAAGATTTATGTACTCTTAGTATTTTTGCTAGACTTTGGAAAATGCATGTGTGCATCTGAATGGGATCACTGGTGGCAAGAATACCCAGATCTACTGGTGACTTTTCCGGCATTAATAAGTAAATATTGTATGTTAAAATGCGAGGAGCACCCAAAAGAAGAAATTGGTATCACTACAAGAAACTCCTAGAAACAAAACATTTCTAAATTGGGGGTAAAGGTTATATTTGCCAACTTGCTCCTTTCTGCTAACATCCTTATTGACTATTATGGGATACAAGTTGTTATGGTGATGAGAGAAGTGTTCAACTGGATGGAGATTGGGAAAGATGTTGCAAAGAGAAGAGGCTAGTCCATTGCTTCTCAAATGTTAATGTGCACATCAATCACTGGAGATCTTGTTAAAATTCAGATTTAGCCTTAACAGGTCTGGGATAGGATCCAAGACTGTTCTTCTAACAAGCCCCCAGGTGATGCTGATGTCGCTGGGCAATGGACCACATTTTGACCAGTGTCTGTCCTACACACATTTTGGGAAATATATACTCTTTTGTACCAGGCTTGATGCTAATGGGCCTGATGTGATTAGGTCTCATGTGATGCAATAAATGGGACTGTTCTTTATTTTCACAACTCAGCCCCAACTAGCAAGAAGGTCATAACAACAACCTGTGCTCCCAACTATTAAAACAGACAAAAAAGTCCAAACTCCTTCACTTGGATTTCCAAGCCCTCCATCAATTGCTTCTACCTGCCTTTATGTTCTTTTCTCCCATTGTGTTTCCTTCCCAAATGCACTCTTGAGACATGAACCACTTGCTTTTCTGGGAAAAAATTCAATGTTCTTCATCCTTTTTGTCTTTGTAAAAGCTATTCTCTATGCAGGCTCTTTGCCCAGCACTGAGATGTCCATTTCAGACTTACTCATTCTACAAAGTCCAGTTAGTTCAGGCTCTACTTTCTCTAAGGAGTCTTCCAAGTACCCCAACCAGAATAAACTACACTCTCCTGCATTGCACATCCTGGGTACTTACATTAACATGCTTATCATGGAGTGTACTTTGAATTAGAGCCAGGTACATGACGTCACCTTTCTCCATTACATGTTGAGCTCTTGGAGATAAGAAGCCTTGTCTTTACTATTTTTAAATCCTCTTCCCTACAGTACTCAATACAGAGATGTACCATAATAAATACTTGTTAATTAGTTAATTAAAAACAAAATATAATAGTCTAGAGAAGAACTTCCCATCTTATTTTGGAAATAAGACGTAAGAAACCATTTGAGAAAAATACAAGACTAAACATAATAAAAATAGCTATCATGTATTGAGAGGTTATTTAGTGCCAAGCACTGTACTAAGCATGTTTCACACACTGTCATTTAATCCTCGAAAAAACTCTATGAGAATATGTTACCTCTATTTACGGAAGAGCAAACTGAGACTTAGAAAGACAAATGATTTGCCTGAGGTCCCTGGTTCTGAAATGTAAATGCGCTTCGTCATTGCCTGGGGAGTTTTAAGAAATATTGATGCCTGGGTCCCACCCCCAAAGACTGTGATTTCATTGGTGTAGGGTGGGGCTTGTGTATCAGGATTTTTAAGCTCCCCAGGTAATTCTAACATGCAACCAGGGCTGAGAACACTAGCTAAAAACACAACTAAGAGTAGAGTTGGGTCCGTTTGACTCCACAGCCTGGGTTTGAACCTCCAGTTTCACTGCCAGTAAGCAAAGGTAAGAGCATTTTACAGAGAGGTGCATTAGAGTAGGCTGGCAGAGTGGAGGATGGGAGAGGGATTCGATTTTGACCACACTTAGATCTCAGTTTGGAATGCAGTTGTAACAGGGAAAATGCAGGTTCCCAGGGCTTTGAGAGCAGTTTTGTCACCTGGTCATTACACTGAATTTAGTCTACAGGTCCTAAATATTTGACCAAGCCTGCCCAGGTAATCTCTTTTGTTGCAAGCATACAGCTAAATAAGCCATAGAAGTAATAATTGTTTTACCACAGATGAGGCACAATGCCTGTAATTGCCTGAATAACCTAAATTTTTTTCCCATTTTTCATCAGTTGCTTATTTTATCTCCTAATTACGTGGCGGGCTGATCAAAAGCCTTCCAAAATTCTGCATGGGAACCCTCCCTCCTGCAGAGGAGGTGTCTCACCCAGGCTAATCCTCAACTCAGATAAACAGCAGAGCTAATGGAGCGTCAGGAGGGGTGGACGGGGGAGACAGGGCTTTGGCCTCTCCCAGACTTGCAAGGCGAGAAATAAACATCCTCTGTATTTGCACAGAGGCAGGACACCTCTCTTGCTCAACAAATGCCAGAAGAGGCAGAAAGGATAAGATTCAGGAATCACCCTCTACTTAAAAGCCGAGGGGAACAAGTTTTGGGGACTTGCTCATAGATCAAAGCCATATTGTTGGAGAAACCTCCTGCAAGGGCTAGAAAAAGGTGGGGATGGAGGTCCTGGGTAATGGGAACAGAAGACTAGTCTGACCCCAGATGGACTAAAGATGTACCACTGGGATGGGTGGAAGGATTAGAGGAAAGGAGAAAACATCGTAACTGATGGAGTGCATCCATTCTTTCATTTAATCCATAAAAACATGATGCGAACACACTCTGTGTGAGGTGCCAATATGATCCATAAAACCAGTCTGGTTACTGCCCTCACAGAGCTTACAGGGTAGTGAGGGAGAAATAAATAAGTATTGTTGGTGTACTGGGTTGAATGGTGTCCGCAAGTATTCACACCCACCCAGAACCTCAGAATGTTTGGAAAGAGAGTCTTTGCAAATGTAGTTAGTTAAGATGAGGTCATACTGGATTAGGGTGGGTCCTAAATCCAATAACTGGTATCTTTAGTAAGAAAAGAAGAAGAGACACAGAGACACACAGAGGAGAAGCCATGTGAAGACGGAGACAGAGTTCTCGTGATGAGTCTACATGCCAAGAAATACCCAGGACTGTCGGCAACCACGAGAAGCTCCTTCAGAGGCTCCAAGAGGAACCAACACTGCTGAGACCTTGATTTCAGATTTCTTGCCTCCTGAACTATGAGAGTATACATTTCTGTTATTTCAAGCCACCCAGTTGGTGGCGATTTGTTGCGGCAGTCCTGGAAACTAGGATAGTTGGATCACAAATTTGTACATTATACTCAGATTTCAAAGAAAATGCACCATTTATATTTCCTGAATTAACCTGATAATCCTCACAAATCCTTACCTCGAGGGGTCGTGGGGAAAACCTGAAGTTAGTTTAATCAAGTTAACACAGTCTGATGCAATACTTCAAACAATCTCTTAAGGTAAGTTAGGTTCTCCCCAGTGTTTCCAATTTCCTCCCCTCCTCCTTACACTTATTCTCCATTGAGCACTGGATGGGGATCAAGGAGGCAGGAGAACACGGCACTGTGGCGGCAGGAACAGAAGGGGCCTCACATCCACCCACCCAGGCCCATCCACTGAATCCAGGCTCCTGTGGTCTCCATGGTGTTGTCCTTTGCTGTCCAGTTTCTGGGTACCCTGCTTGGCAGTGGACCATGTGGAAGCCCATGATAGGTAAACTTAAGATCTCTGCTCTCCCAACCCAGTCAGGGCCTGTGATGGGTCTCTCCCTGCCTCTGCACATCCCTGTGTGGTTGACCACTCCCTTTCGTTCCCCAGGCCAGGTGGCCCCCCTGCAGCATCCTACCATAAATCACTTTGCTTCTGGAGCAGCAACCCCTAAGGCAAGTTTTCTAGTCATTCTCAGCTAACATCCGGGTCCTTCAGTAATTCAGAAACAATTCTGGCTTTTTCCAGTCCCTACAAGAGCCAAGGGAGGCTTAAGATGCTGTCTCAGGCTAACTCTTCCCCTAACTACAGTGTGCATCTGAGTTGGCTCTGAATTAGCCACCCCGTGTTAACGTGGGGGACACCCTATAAATCCTTCTCCTCTCAGATCCCAAATAGGAAGCAGAAAAAGAAAAAAATCCTCTTCTGCCTTCATCTCCCCCTCAATCTATCTAGCTGGTTTCCCCTGCCTGTACTGCAGCCCAAAGAGGTTGATAAAGATACACGTATTTCACCGCCTGCTTCATTGAGCTGCTAACTTGTTTCTTCCCACACCATCTGAAGCAGCAGGAATGGGCCTTCAGCTACTTCTTCATCTTTCACAACGATGTTCCCTATTCTGCACTCTTCTCTTCCCCGAGGTGGCCTCTTTCTTCCTTCTTATTCTAAAGCTGTGTTGGAAGGAAACAGACTCACAGACATAGAGAACAGACTTGTGGTTGCCAAGGGGGAGGGGAGATGGGGGAGGGAAGGATTGAGATTAGCAGTTGCAAACTATTACATATAGAATGGATAAATAACAAGATCCTACTGTATAGCACAGGAAGTTATATTCAACATCCTGTGATAAACCATAAAGGAAAAGAAAAAGAATGTATATATATACATGTATAACTGAATCACTTTGCTGTAGAGCAGAAATTACCACAACATTGTAAATCAAATATACTTTAATAAAATAAATTTAAAAAATTAAAACTGTATTGGAAGAACATGATTTACCACAAAAAGGAGAAAAGTATCTCCTTAAATTTTTCAAAATATTACCCTTGTTATGAGTAAACAGATATGCAAGTAAAACATTTGATGAATATTAAGAATAAAATAAATGGAGTATAGGTGGCAAAACATAATCAGAGATTTCTTAAAATAGTTAACACATTTAGGGCATAGTAAGCCCTCAAAATGTTTTTTAAATTGTTGTGGTTGTAGCTTTAGTTGTAGCATTGTTAGGGGCAATGACGTGGTAATTGACAAGACGTCACATGATGGATAAGCCTGGTCACAACTCAGCTGGCAATGGTATGTGGCTTGATTGGTGTTGACCTCAAGCAGTATTTCCAAACGTGAATGTCACTGCCAAAATTCATACCACGTCTTCAAAATTTGCACCAAGTACCAAGACTTCATAAATTTTATCTCTGTAACCAGTTTTTATTTCTATTAGCTACAGCATCCACTCATGAAAATGTTGCAACTTCAAAAATATTAACATCTCATTTGTCTGGGTCACTGACCTACCATCCAAACTAAGGAAGAACCATAAAATTCAGGACCATGGGAGCCATGGTGATGGCCACATGAGCAAGAACCAGAAGCACTGGGGAAGCTGGGGTCATGCTAGAGGCAAAATCAACTTAGGCAAACACTACCTAGGTTACCTTGACAAGGTTCGTATGAGGCATAACCACTTAAAGAGGAACCAGAACTTCTGCCCCACTGTCAACCTCACTAAATTATGGACCTTGGTCAGTGAGCAGACATGGGTAAATGCTTCCAAAACCAAGACTGGAGACACCCCCATCACGGATGTGATACGATCATGCTACTGAAACGTTCTGGAGAAGAGAAGCTCCTAAAGCTGCCTGTCATCATGAAGGTCAAATTCTTCAGCAGATGAGCCAGGGAGAAGATTAAGGGCAGGAAGGGAGGTCTGATATCCTGGTGGCTTGAAACCACATGGTTTTCATTAAATGCTAAAAATTGCTTTAAAAATTTAACAGCACAGAAAGTTGGATGTCATTCAATGTCCTCCCTGTCACCCCTTAGTCTGTGGAAGGATATCTCTGCACAAGCACTGCCTTCCAGCTCTAGGCTCTCACACTGCAGGTTCCACTGAAGAGAAAGGGGAATTTTCCCAGCCACTGATTTCTCAGCAGTCAGGAGCAGCTTCCGGGTTGGGTGTTGAGAGCACTGCACAAATGGTTCCATATCTGATAGTTACGTTATGGGTCGGAAATCTCCAGCATCTTCTTAACTTTTCCCTACCTGCATGCACAGCATGTGAGCTCCCTTCCCCCCTCCAATCTTCTTCCCTGCTTGCCAACTTGGCAAAATCCTTTGTCATCTTCAAAATTATTCTGACATCGTCTCCCCCATGAAGTATCCCCTGATCCTCCCAAGGAAAATTAGTCTATTCGTTCTCTCCCAAAACACGATCCCTTGTGTGCATTACCATGAGTGCCATACAATGTCTTATATCACATGTATTTATTTACATGATTGTTTACTTTCTCAAGGGAGCAAATTATGTCTATTCAACTCTGTCAATTTAGTGAGGGATGCTCCGCCCTGATTTCACATTGAAATCACCTGAGGAGCTTTGAAAAATGCAGATGCCTGGGAGAATCCCCAGAGGTTCCGGTTTAATTAGTCTGGGGTCTGGCATTAGATTGTATTTCTTTTTATTAAATTGTTTTTGAGTGCCAAGGAGAACTCTAATGCAGAGCCAAGGTTGAGAGCCGTTGCCCTTGTACCTAGGACAGGGCTTGGTATACTATACTCTGTCATTTAACTGTTTCATGTTCCTTATGTTTAATGCTCTTAACCTTTAGCAGATTTTCCCCTACAACTGTTGTTAAGATGAGTCACCAAAATATCACTCCTCCCTGAAAAACTAAACAAACCTTTGAAATAGAAGTCTCCATCTATCAGTGCTCTCCTCCTAGGCAGGCTCAGAAAAAAACACTCAAGAAATAACTCCCTCTCAAGGACGGTGGCTGCCTGTTGACTTCATCTTTTTTGCATGAAGCCCACACCTACCCTGGGAGATGCTCTGTGGCCCAGAAACAGAACTCTGGAATAACAACAACAAATCTGACAGAAGCCCCCAGAATGTTTGAATCTGCCGACTTCTCTCCTCCCGCAGCCTTGGAATCCAAAGCCTGTTCAAACTGCTTTCCAGTAATTCCGTATTAGATGAGGGCACTGTTATCAAGAGGGCTGCATAGCCATCTGTGCAAGATTTTCCCATTTTTTTCTGTTTTGACTTGGAGGAGAGTTCCCGTTGTGGTGCTCAGATGCAAAGACAGAAAGAGGCTTTTGCAGTAGGCAGACGATGGTGTGAGCTGGGAGTCACATATTTCTGAGGTTACATGGAAGGAAAAGAAGCTTGAACAGTTCTCATCGTAATGACATGTTCACAGCTTCCCTCACTGGCCCTTCCCTCAGTGGTTTGATCATCTGAAGACAATTTGGGGATGCTCTGATATTAATGATGTTGACCCCATTTGCTTCCTGGACCATAAATGAGGAGCCCCATTCCTCTCCTTTGTACCTAGCTTAACCTGGAGGCCGGCCATCCTTCTACATGGTGCTGAGTTACACATATTCTAATAGGCAGGCCAGGGTTAGACTTAATGAAAGCAGACAGATTTTGATTCTTCCCCTTTATTATTTTGAAAGCCATATTAACCCAGGCAAGGCTGACCTTATGAAAGCTTCAGTGAGAGCCTGCCCATGTGGGGCGAAGTCATCCCTCGCGTGATGCTGAAAACCCATCATTCAAAATGCATCCTTTGAAACTGAGAGCAGCTAGTGTAGTGACAGACACCTGTCTCATCCCCACTGTAAAAAATCACACCAACCTTCAAGGACCAATGTAGAGTCCAAGAAGCTGGAGGCATATGATGCAATTCGTTACCTGGCATATCATAAAATCGAACTCTCTTTTATTTCTGATGGACAACTTTGCCAGATGAAGTAGAGAGAGAAAAGGTTGGTTCTAGACAAAGAGGATACACTCTCAGATGTGAGGCAGAGCGAGGAGACTGGGAATGAACGCTAGCATGTGGGCATCGGGCGTCCTATTGAGCACAAAGGGGACAGACGTGCCATTTTAAAGATGCAAGACCTAAACAGACAGTACAAAGAATTAATAATGATTATACTTAGCACGTGGCAAGCACTTTCTATGGGTCTGGAATTGTTCTAAGAGTTTTACATGCATTGTGCCCTACAGTCCTCATCAGTACTGCAATTATTATCACCCTTATTTTACAGATGGGGAAACAGAGGCTCAGGAAAGTGATGAAATTTGCCAAAGTCACACAGCCAAGAAACAGTAAAGCAGGGATGTCATTCCAAATAATTTGATTCTCCAAAAAGTGCTGTTGACTCTTCTGATATACTGCCTCATGATCAGGGAATTGGATATGCACTCTTTATTGGAGGGTGTGGAATCTTAGCATCCAGGGTACAGTTTGAAGTACTAGGTGCTGGGAAGGCCAGGTAGCGTTCACCAGACACAAGCCCCATGCATTGTCCTTGGGCTGCCCTGATTTCTTGGACTAGATTTCACCACCAACTCTGACCACAAGTTGATATCCATTTCAGATATCATGAATATGGCTACGGGCAGCTTGGAGGATTTCCTTGCCCACTGGCCATTAATCTGTGAGCACTGGCAAATGGAAATCATGCTACTCAGTCAACCAGAGGCCAAAGTAACCTGCAATTTTTAGACGACTTTTGGTCTCTTAAGTATACACCATTGGACTAACCACCATGCTCAACAAGCCAAGGTCAATCAGTCTGGTGCAGGGTTTCTCAGCCTCAGCACGGTTGACATCTTAGAATGGAAAAATCTTTGCTGTCGGAGGCTGTCCTGTGTAGGATGTTTAGCAGCATCCCAGGCCTCTACTCACCAGATGTCTACAGCACCCTCTGCTCCAGGTGGGATAACCAAAAATGTCTCCAGATATGGCTAAATATCTCCTAGGGGGATAAATTACCCCCAGTTGAGAACCACAGGATAGTTCCTAAACTTTAGTGTGCCTCAGAATCACCCTATGGGTTTGATAAAACAGAGATTTCTGGGCCCCATCCTCAGAGCTTCTGACCCAACAGTCTTCGAGTGGGTCTAAGAATTTGCACACATTCCAGGCAGATGCTTCTGCTATTGGCCCAGAAACCACCCTTAGAGAACCACTGAATTGGTCCATTCCATTATGTGTCCAGAGCCATGCGTGTCATTAATCCTGAGTGTGGATGGCTCTGCGAAGACCTTCCTCACCTGCTAGAACAACAGAGGTTTTGGCTTACACATTAACTCTCAGTAGAAGAGCAAGGTCATGGAGAGAAGCCTGGAATTAGATTCAGAAGACATGAATTTGAGGGCATTAAAAAAAACCTGGATGAGTTATTTAAATTCTCAAAGCCCCAATTTCCTAATCCATAAAAATAAAGCCAAAAAAAAGTGACAACCAACTTACTCTGGATTACTGGTGACAATGAAATAACCCAGTGTACCCCAAACTTTGATCGTCCTCAAAATACATCACAATGTCTTACCATATCTACCACAACCTGAAATGAACACTTCTCTTTAAATGAACTCACTACTTAATCATCTACTTTATCATAAGAAATAATATCTGTGAAATCAGTTTTCCCTTGATAATTATGTTTTCCCAAATAGGCTTTAAGATAACTATTAAAAATCTCTGTGTGCCACTTAAAATCATCTTTTACACCTCCTGTGGTTCATGTTTTCACACTTTGGGAACAGTAAGGTATTTGTGAGGGAGCTTTATAGGTTGCAAGTGTTGTCAGATTCAAGGTGCTATTATCAATTTTGTCTAGGCAGGGCAGTTGTTGTAACTGTCTGGAAAAGGGAGCAAAGGTTGAGACCAGGAGCCCTTCCCTGATGTGAGCTAATGCAGCTACTGTACATTCTCCTTCTGCTCTTAAAATCTGGCTGTGTATCAGGAAAGGCCACTTTAACCTGTTCTCCCATCCCCTTCAGTCTCTTTCTAATATGCCCTAATGCCATTTCAAATCGGAGATGATGAATTAAAAGGGCAGAGCAAACTGGAGCCAGTAGGAATGAACTTGACACTAACAAGATCCACCTGAGCTTCAGTATTTCTCTTGTGATTACCAAAAACAGGTCTCACTCCGGAAGAGACCCATCAATGGCTTCAGCACAGCACCTCCTGGAGAGGACATCACTTCAGAGCCTGGCCCATGTCCGCCTGGAGCAAAAGACACCTTCCCTGCCTGCCTGGGATCATGTCGCTTTTGGTTTTAACATCTTCTTGGAATAGGCTCAGGTCATCAGGTAATTGCTTCTCGCTATAAACCAGTAGCTCTCCCTTCTGTGTGTATGAGACTCACCTCAGAAGCTCTTTGGAAAATTAATGCATGTGCCCCATATCCCAGACCATTTGAATCAGAATCCCTGGAGGTGGGACTCAGCATCAGAATTTTAAAAACACGTTTGTTTTAAAAATCCGTATGTGCATCTATGGTCAACAGCATGGTTTTAAGTGAAGGAGAAAAAAAAAAATCTTTACACATTTTGAGTCTACCTGTAACCAAAGGACTTCTGCCTTAGAGATAAGCACGCCCCAATTTCGATTCTAAGAAGAATGCCATGGCCTTTTAGCCACGACCCCCTGAGCTTACGCACTGACGTTTCCTCCTCTCCAAATGGCAATTTATTCTGTTTTCCACCTCAAGACTCAAAGGAGGGAATAAAAACCTTCTGCACTTTTGGTGCAGCTACTATGGAGAACAGTATGGAGGTTCCTTAAAAAACTAAAAATAGAACTACCATATGATGCAGCAATACCACTCCTAGGCATATATCTGGAAAAGATGAAAACTCTAATTTGAAAAGATACATGTACCCCCAGTGTTCACAGCAGCACTATTCATAATAGCCAAGACATGGAAGCAACCCAAGTGTCCACTGACAGATGAATGGATAAAGAAGATGTGACATATATATACATATATATACATATATATATATATATATATATATATATATATACACACACACACACACACACACAGTGGAATACCACTTCAGCCATAAAAAAGAATGAAATAATGCCATTTGCAGCAACATGGATGGACTAGAGATTATCATACTAGGTAAAGTAAGCCAGACAGAGAAGACAAATATCTTATGATATCACATATATGTGGAATCTAAAATATATGACACAAATGAAGTTATTTACAAAACAGAAACAGACTCACAGACATAGAAAACAACTTATGGTTACCAAAGGGGAAAGGGAGGAGGGGTGAATTAGGAATTTGGGATTAACATATACACACTACTATATATAAAATAGATAAACAAGGACCTACTGTCAAGCACAAGGAACTATATTCAACATCTTGTAATAACATATAAAGGAAAAGAAACTGAAAAAGAATATATATATATTTTTTAAAACAAACAAAAAAATTTTCTGCATTATTGAGCATTTATATCAACTGACACTGTTCTACATGCTTTATACATAAATCACTGGATTGTCTTAATGAGATAGTACAGTTGCAATATTTATTATGAAGGATACCTATCAGATTGTCTATCTAATAAAACACAACTTCTGGGATCTCCCCCTTACGTTTTTCTGAGACCACTTCCTCTTCCCTCCATCCACGAAGTTCCAAGGGAAGCTGCCATTTTGGCCCAACGTTACTCCCAGCCTTTAGACACAGATGATTGGGCTAGTGTTGGATACAAGCCTTAGCCTAGGCAGGCCAATTAATCCCTTCCCTGAGAGCACAGAATGTGGAGGAGATTGAAATGGATTGAGAAATAGGAAAAAAAAAGGAAAAACAAAGGTCTTGTGCATGAATAATCTAGTCACATGTAAACTAGAGGTGCCTGCAGTCTTGTTTTTTTTTAATTTGTGGGAAGTAAAGGAAGCTACCGTAAGTGAACAAAAATGAAGCAAACACGCAGAAGCCCACATAATGGAGGGAAAGTCTACACGGCATTCAAGGCCTTGATTATTTCCATTCGCTCCTGGGACTCAGACCTGCTTTGGGGCTCTGTGAGGTACCAGTATTCTTATAATAAATCCCTCTATTTGCTTAAGCTAATCTGAGTAGGTTTCTGTTAGTTGCAAGCAAAATAAATTAATATGACTATGCCTAAGATACAGAGGAGGGGTGCAAGGAAGTATAAGACTTTGGCAGATTCCCTACAGGAATTTACAATCTGGGAAACACAACAGAAAAATCGAAGATCTGGAGTCAGACACAGCCCAGCTCCAAACCCTCACTCACCAGCTGTGATACCTTGGGTATCACCTCTGTGAACCACAGTTTCTTCACCCTCATACAGGATACTAATGTTTGATGTGGATGTTGTGAAAATTAAATAGTGGTATACTGCCTTGTACTTTGCTGGGGCCTCAACTAACCAGAATTCCTTTCCCTGTCTTAGAACTAGAAGGGATTTTAGGGAACAAAGGGGAGAAACTGCTGAGATATGAGCACGACCTGGGTTTCATGGAATCATAGTGCCCTTAGCTCTCCCCTTGCTCCTGGCTGAGGGAGAAGAGGAGGTAAGCCAGCATGGAACCCAAGGAAGCTGTTTCCACACTCCTGATCCCATGCAGCCCAGAGGGCATCAGAGCAGCCAGTTACGATGTTTTATCCTAAAAGTTCTCAGTGAAAGCAGGTGGAAAGAGGAGGCCACAGAACTTGGAGCGCAAAAGAAGAGAAAAAGCTCACGGCTATGTGTGCTTTGAAGTCTTATTCTAAAATAAAAATTAGGAAAAAAACCTGGGTCTTTGAACTGAAAGTTGTCAGGATCCTCATTAAAAGTTTGACTTTTTCCCATACGAATCCCAAGTAATAGGGGAATATGAGAATGACATTTGATTATTTTGGGGTCATAGGAAAAGTTTAGACTTTTGAGCCAGAGAGACCTGGGTTCAAATTTTGATTTTTTGGCTTAGATCTATAGCCTGCAACAAGCCACATACCCTCTTTTAACCTCAGTTTACCATCCTCATCCCATTAAATGGAACTAAAATGCCTAATTTATTGGGTTGATTAAAGGAATTAAATAAGATTCTTGTATAGTGTCTCCACAGTGTCCAGCACATGGTATGTGCTCAATCAATAAAAATTGTCACATCTCTAAAGCCCATAAAGTTTTAAAAAAAATTTATTGAAGTATAGTTGATTTAAAATGTTGTGTTAATTTCTTCTGTACAGCAAAGTGACCCAGTATGTATGTGTGTGTGTGTTTGTGTGTATATATATATATATATATATAAAAATATATATATGTATAAATATATATAATATGTATAAAATATATATTCTTTTCCATGTTCTTTTCTGTGATGGTTTGTCACAGAATATTGAATATAGTTCCCTGTGCTATACAGTATGACCTTGTTGTTTATCCATCCTATATATAATAGTTTGCCTCTGCTAATTCCATTCCATTTCCATTCCTTCCCTCCCCTCTCCTCTCTCCCCCATGGCAACCACAAGTCTGTTCTCTCTATCTGTGAGTCTGTTTTTGTTTCATAGATACTTTGACTTGTATTGTAGATTCCACATATAAATGATATCATGTGGTATTTGTCTTTCTCTGTCTGACTTACTTCTCTTAGTATGATAATCTCTAGGTCCATCCATGTTGCTGCAAATGGCATTATCTCATTCTTTTTATGGCTGAGTAATATTCCATTGTATATATGTACCACATCTTCTTTATCCATTCATCTGCTGATGGACATTTGGGTTGCTTCCATGTCTTGGCTAGTGTAAATAGTGCTGCTGTGAACATAGCAAATCCCATAAAGCTTTACTGTGGCCCTAAAGAACATGAATTTTAGGATCAGACACAGTTGGGTTTGAGTTCCACTTGTAAATTGATGACCGTGTAAAATTACTAAACCTTTCAGAGCCTCAGTTTCCTTCTCTATTAAAAAGGAATAACAGGGCTTCCCTGGTGGTGCAGTGGTTAAGAATCCACCTGACAATGCAGGGGACATGGGTTTGAGAGCTGGTCCAGGAAGATCCCACATGCCGCAGAGCAAGTAAGCCTGTGTGCCACAACTACTGAGCCTGCACTCTAGAGCCTGTGCTCTAGAGCCTGCGAGCCACAACTACTGAGCCCACATGCCACAACTACAGAAGCCAAGCACCTAGAGCCTGTGCTCCACAGGAAGAGAAGCCACCACAATGAGAAGCCCACACACGGCAACAAAGAGTAGCCCCTGCTCGCTGCAACTAGAGAAAGCCCACGTGCAGCAACGAAGACCCAACGCAGCCAAAAATAAATAAATTAATTAAAAAAAAAAAAAGGAACAACAACACCTACCTACAGTGAACCCTGATTTTGGCCACCCAGATCTATTTCCTTTTCTTCCTCACGGAGTATGATTTTTTTTTCAGGTACCGTGATTTTTCCAGGTGTCCATATACTTCTGGAAGGCTGATCTCACCCTCAGCTCCCAGGGCGACCTGATTGGTCTGGAGGAAATATTCTCTCAATTGATTTGGAAAAAGCATATGACACAGTTCTGGTAATGAGACAAGAGCAGGAGATTACTGGGGACTTTTCAGAAAAGTTCCATCTTTCCAAGAGTCTCTTTCATTTCTAGATGTTGTCTGGTCCAGAGGTGATGCCTGGAGCTTCTCTAACCATCTTGAGATAAGCCTATGGGTGAAACTAACACTGAGGAAAACAGAGAAGGGTAAAAAGAGCCTGGATTCGTGCATCTCTGTTGATCCTCCGAATCAGCCTACTTTGAAACCTGTCTTACCTCTGAGTTTCCTGTTAACAGGCAGTAATAAGTGACTTATCATTGAAACCAGCTTGATGTACAATTTCTGTTACTTGCATCCGAAAGTATCCTGACTGATGAGTGCTCACTGAGATACCACATGCAAATCACTAGTCACAGTCAACCCTGGAACCCCAGTAGAGGCACAACAAACAGTTAGCTCTTATCATTGATGTCATCATAATCATTATCACTATTACTAGCTGACAATAATAAAAACAACAGTGGAAACTATAAAAATAACAGCAAACACTGCTTATGTGCCAGGCACCGTTTTAAGCGTTTAACATACTTAAATTATTTAATCTGCACAACAACCCTGTGAGAGAGATGCATAATTACAAGAGTTTTACAGATGGAGAAAATGAGGTTCAGAGAGATTAAGTAATTTCCCTAAGGTCACACAGCTGGTAGGTGACAGAGGCAATACTTAATACCCAGGCAGCCAAGCACTAGAATTTATGATACAGAGGAGAGGAAGACCACGAGGAAATCTGATTCGATCTCCTGATTTGGCCTCTCCCTTCTTCCTTCCAGCTTCTAAGCAAAGTCAAGGCAGATGAATAGGGTCCATTGGGAGGGACCACCTTGAAGTGGAAAGGGGACTGATTTGGGAGGCAGGGATTTATGTGTGGCCTCAAGTAAGATAACAATGTGACTCCATTGCCTACTTGTTAAAGGGGCAGGGGAGGGTTGTCCACCTTATGGGATTGCTGGGGGACTAGGTAGAATGCTTCCCATTCATTGTGGGGCTCAAAGCCTAAATGAGAGCTATTAAAGATCAGCTCTCACGGCATCAGAGTATTTGCCTACCTTTCTCCCATTTGCCAGTTGCCTGCTCTGTTTCATTTAACGATGACATGAAGAGGAAAAAAGACTTAAGGAGACGGTCTGAATGCCAACCAAAACATCGGTTACCACTTTAATTTAAATCCCTTTTTTTGCTCTCCTCACTAAGAAGTCTGATGATAATTTCCTCCCAGGGCTTCATTTCATAACCAAGGCCTATCTGACTCATTATCTCCCTGTCAACATCAAGAGAATGAAAACCAGCCGTCTAGTACCAACTTGTCCCTGCTCGGAGTAGAATCTGGGAGGGAGGAGAAGTCAAGGGTGAATTCCCTGTAGGGGTCATTAACTCTGAGAACAAAATCCAAGGATTCTCGGCCAAGGCCAGCCCCAGACAAGGCTACAAATGCCAGTAACCTTCTGAATGACCTCAGGGGGAGATCTTTGAAGGAGGAAGCTACAGGGTCAGGGCAGAAGAGCTCACGCATGGCAGAACTGATTATAGCATGGGGTTCAGATTTGCGAATCATACCACACCAGAACACAGGTTCCAGAATCAGGAAGACATGGGCTTGAACCTCAGCTGCCCTGTGACCTCGGGCAGGTTCCCTCATCTTGCTGAGCCTCAGTTTTCTGGCCTGGGCAAAGGAGTAATACTATATATACAGGCATGGCTCAGAGATATTGTGGGTTTTGCTCCAGGCCACCACAATAAAGGGAATATGGCAATAAAGTGAGACATGCAAATTATCTGGTTTCCTAGTGCATATAAAAGTTATGTATACATTGTGCTGTAGTCTATTAAGGGTGCAATACATTATGTCTTTAAAAAACAGTGTACATACCTTAATTTAAAAATACATTGTTGCTATAAAACACCAACAATCATCTTGAACCTTCAGTGAGTCATAGTAGAATATCAAAGATCACTGACTACAGATCACCGTAATGATTATAATAATGAAAAAGTTTGAAATATTGAAAGAATTACCAAAATGTGACACAGAAACACAAAGTGGGCAAATGCTGTTGGAAAAATGGCACTGATAGACTTACTTGGTACAGCTGACTTACAATATTATATTAGTTTCAGGTGTACAACACAGTGATTCTATATTTTATAGATTATATTCCATTTAAAGCTATTATAAAATATTGGCTATATTCCCTGTGCAGTACAATATTTACTGTATCTTGTTTATTTTATACATAGCAGTTTGTACCTCTTAATCCCCTATTCCTATCTTGCCCCTCCCCCACCCCTCTTCCCACTGATAACCACAGTTTGTTCTTTTTACCTGTGATTCTGTTTCCGTTCTACTTATTTGTAAAAAGCACAATATCTGTGAAGCACAGTAAAGTGAACCACAAGAAAATGAGGAATGCCTATATAGAGACGCTAACCAAGTCATGACTAACCCCTGAGAGCAATAATTTCTTCTCACGTGCGAAAAGGTAGGAAAGCATCCTTCTTACTTCAACGTGGCTGCTTCCCAGCCATTTCTTTTCCTTCCTTCTTGCTTCCAAAATTTCAGCTCACTTGAAGTTCACACCAAGCCTTCACCATCCACAGCCCCTTCTTTTCACAGTCTTGGGCCTACTTCACAGCCACACACTCTCATTCACGGAAGATTCTAGCACCTGGACCACTGTCTTCCTGTCCACCATTATTCCTGTCATCCTTCCTTGTGACTCCAATGTCCATGTGAATTGTCCAATTATCCATCCAAGAACCCAGCTTCTCGGGTCCTTGACCACCCTACCTCTGCAAATACGTTCTTTTGTCTCATCTCAGCCACACATTTGCATGATTACACCCTAGAACTTTGATAGCACCAGGTCTAAGACCTCAAACTTAAGTATTCCACCCTCTCATCTTTCCACCTCATACCTTGCAGCAGTCTCTAATCCAATTACTCTTCTCCACCATTAAGGTCTCTAACCCATGGTTCCCAATCACCACCTCACTAATGATCATCTCTTGTCTACTCTTACTTTTTTCTTCATAAAGTTTACGCTCATGGTCAAACACTAACCCATACCACTTGGGGACACCAATAACTCTTTTACTTCCCCTTCACTCTATTTTGTTTCCCCATCCAAGTCAAGCCCAGGTTAAACCCAGTGCTTCACCGCTTCTGTGCCTGCAGCCCAACAGCTCAACATGGTTGGAGAAAAACACCCAGCTGACTGACCTCACTTTCCCCTTATGACCATAGCCCTACAAGAAAATCTTATAGTGTCTCCCTGGAAAGTTTCCCTGTTTTTCCAGGATGACTATTTAAAGTCTTCTTCCCCAACCTCCAATGCCTCTTCTCCCATCCTTGGAAAACTGATGACATTTTTCTTATTTCACTAAAAACAAGAAGCATTCAAAAGGATTCCTTCATCATCCCACCGCCACCACCAAATTTACAAGCATCTGTACAGACTGATTCTGACTTTCCTGTTGTGCTGGATGGACTGTCAACCCCTCCCCTGTGACTCTTTCCTCTTCAAAGGCTTTACTGCTTCAACTGTCTCTTCCTTCTCCTGCATCAGTTCTCCCCTCTTTGTGGATCGTTCCCATAAGCACACAGACAAGCTATGGCAACTCTCATTTTTTTAAAGAACACTTCCCTTGATACTACATTTTCTTCCATCCAGCATCCCATTTTTCTTTTCAACTTATTGCAGACTACCCCACATTCCAGGCTTATTCTGACTGTATCCATATGAGTCTTATTTACACCATTTCATTTATGCCAATAACCTCTATGTTGCCAAAATTAATAGTCAACCCTCAGCGCTCTTTTTACAAGAATTCTCAGCAATCTTTGATACATCTGGCACTCTTTCTTCTTAAAAATATAAAACAAATGAATGGATATAACAAAACAGAAACAGATACAGAGAACAAACTAGTGCTTACCAGTGGGACAAGAGTTGCCGGGAGGGGCAAGATAGGGGAAGGGGATTAAGAGATATAAACTACAAGGAATGAAATAAATAAGATACAAGGATTTAATGCACAGCACAGGCAATATAACCAATATTTTATAATAACTTCAAATGGAGTACAATCTATAAAAATATCAAATCAGTGTTGTACACCTGAAACTAATATAACATTATAAATCAACTATACTTCAATTAAAAAAAAAAAACACTGTCTGCACCTGAATTTGGGGATATCACCCTCTTCACTGAAAGCTCCTCTTCATTCAGTCTCTTTTTCTGGATCGTCCTCATATACCACCTTCTCGATGCTGAAATGATCCAAGGCTCAATAACTTAGGCCTCATCTTTCCTCGCCTCCCCTCTCCTCTCCTCTGCTCTTCTCTATCTAAACTCTTTCCCTAAATGGTTACATTCTTTCTTATTTAGCACCTGCATGTTGATAATCCCAGAGTTAATACTGCTAGCCAATCTTTCCACAGTACCCTACTCTTCACTCAACCCTCAACTGCCCATTCAAAACCTTCATGTAGACATTGAATGAGCATCTTCAATACCTTAGATCAAAACAGAACTTTTGACTTCTCAGAGAAAACCTACTCTATATCCAAAAATGTATGTTTAATCTAATCATTCATCACTACCTTCATCATAACTCTTAGTATAAGACAGAGCTCAAAAAGCCCTTGGGCCAAATCCAACCCACCATCTGTTTTTGTAAATAACATTTAATTGGAAAACAGCCACCTCATTCATTTATATATTGTCTGTGGCTGCCTTCATGCTACAATGGCAGAACTGAGTGCTTGTTACAGAAACCATTTGGTCCACAAAATCTAAAATTTTTACAATTGGCCCATTACAGAAAAAGTTTGCTGACTGCTGGCCTAAGTCATCATTGTTTCATACCCACATGACTGCCGTGGTCGCCTACGTGGTAGTCTTTCTTCTATTATTTTCCCTCTTCTTCACCCAGAAGTCAGAATGATGTTCTTAAATACAAATCATATCTTGTCACTCTCCTAATTAAAAACTCTAATTATTCAATCATATTTTGCAATAAAAGCCATACTGTGTCATGACCTACAAGGCCTTAAATGATCAGGACCTACTTTCCTCTCTAACTTTATTTCCTGCAACTTTTTTTCTTGCTCACCAAACTCCAGTCATACATCCTTTTTACTGTTCCTCAAATAAGCCAAGCATTTCAGTTTTCAGGGTCTTTGCGCTTGTTTTGCCATCTGCCTAAAGCACTTTTCACCCATCTATTCCTATGGCTCTTTCTTTTCATTACTCAGGTCTCTGCTCCAGTACCATCTCCTCTGCTGTAAGAATGTCATTTTCCATTTGACAGGGATTTTGTCTCTCTCATTCACTATCATGTCCTCTGTGCCCTGCATATTGTAGACTCTCAATATATAATCGTTGAGGGTATAAATGAAAGAGTCCTAACACAGAGATAAGCAGAACGGACTGTGGGAGCACAAAGCAAAGGTGCCTAGCACTAAGGGATGGTTAAGAAAGCTGGAAAAGAAGGGGACAGTGGAGGCTGAAGGAGGTTTTTTCAGAAAGGGGACAAATATGTCCAAAGACAGGAACTATAAGAGAAGGTGGCACACTTAGAAGCACAAGTAGAGGTGCATATAGAGTATACTGTACCATAGATATATATATATATAGATCACGATGGAGGGGGGTGGGGCAAAATAGATATAGGGCAGATGATAAAAAACTTTGAATGTCAAGCTAGGATGTTTCAACATGTCTGAGAAGTTGAAGACTAAGTTGAATTGTGGCATGACTGGAAATGCTGGTTTCTAACACTAGTGTTGTCCTACTGCACATTCCAAATTCTCTCCCCTGTATTATGAAGTTTTTAAATTTTGTTTTTAATTAATTAATTAATTAATTAATTAATTAATTTTTGGCTGCACTGGGTCTTTGTTGCTGCACGCAGGCTTTCTCTAGTTGTGCCGAGGGGGGCTGCTCTTCCTTGCGGTGCACGGGTTTCTCAGTGCGGTGGCTTCTCTTGTTGCAGAGCATGGGCTTTAGTCATGCGGGCTTTAGTAGTTGTGGCACACAGGCTCAGTAGTTGTGGCACATGGGCATAGTTCCTCTGCAGCATGTGGGATATTCCTGGACCAGGGCTCGAACCCATGTCCCCTGCATCAGCAGGCGGATTCTTAACCACTGAGCCACCAGGGACGTCCTTATGAAGTTTTTATAAACAGTTCCTCCAGATTTTCAGTATCAAGAGTTTTAATTTGGTGTCTGGTTCTAGAGTCAAGCTTCAAAATTTTCCTAATCTCTCATGCATCAATCTCATTCCTGGAATTCCATAATAAGGTAATTACTTAAGATTCTGGAAAAGCTCTATGCACAAAAATGTTCATTGCAGTATTATTTATGATAGGAAAAACCAGAATAAACTAAATATTTTACAGAGACAAAATTAAGAAAATATAGTATACCTACTTATTGTATTATGAGTTATCAAAATAATATTTGTCTAAGGACAGAAAAAGAGATCAGTGGTTACCAGGGTCTAGGAGTGGGGATAAAGGATGATTTAAAAGGTTTATGAGGAAATTTTTGGTGACAATGGGGCTGTTCTATGTCTTGATTATGGTGGTGGTACACGTGTGTCAAAATTCAGAGACGTACGCACTAAAATGGGTAAACTTTACTATGTGAAAACTATACCTCAAAAACCCCGAAGAAAGGTTTAAAACTATATTATTTTGAATGCCATGGAGAAATTACATATGCAATGTGAAACAATATCAAGTAACACAGAAACTATGCAGAGAAAAAAACACTGGAAGAAACCATGTCAAAATACTAACAGTAGACTTTGGTGGTGGGAGAGCAAATGTTGTTTCCTACTACTTTTCTTCTTTCCTGTGCTTCATTCTGGTGTTGAAACAACTAAAGTTTGCTTTAAACATATGTTAGATTATGGAAGTTTCTCTCAATTGTCTTTGACTTTAGGGTCCTTCCAGCAGCACACACTACTTTGCTTGATATCTACTGGAGAGGAAACAGAGATAAGCACCATGGACAGCTCCTGGGCATTTGCTAGCTTAGCATGGGCTTGGAATGGGATTCTAACAGCTGCTCCCTCCCATCGCCCCATGGCAATTCCTCAGGTCAGGAGACACAGCTTTTCTCTCAGAAGGCTCTGTGATTCAATGTCCTCTGCTAGCAAAACCCACATCCCAGCCCCTGCCTCCCTCTCCAGGCTTTTGTGAACAAACGTGAGACACACTCAGAATGCTTGGTGACCATAAGAGAAAAATTCTGTTATTATCTAGACTCTTGAAGTAGACAATCTCTTCAAAACCATTTCATAAGTCACATCTTGGAATCTGTCAGAAAATACATATTGCAAACGACAATAACAATTGTGTCCTTTGGAAAATGGATTTTAAACTTCCATCTAGGTCCGTCAGAACATTTTTCCCAAATGCAATGTACGTTTTTGCCTTCTCATCTAAACGGTTATGATGGACTGAAGTGGTGGTGAGGGGACAACATTCTAATGAGGACAAGTAGAGAAACCAAGAGACAAAATGGAAAAGCTATAATAAATTATAGATTTTGATAAATTACCCCACACTGTCGAGTTTCAATTACAGAAACACACAGTTTACACAAGTAATTACTGAAGAAATTACCACAGAAGCAATCCATTCATTGAATTATAAGGCATCAATTCTGTCCCCTGATTGCATCTTCAGTTCCAAGGATGGCAATCACAGCTTCACACAAAACTTTAATAACACAATCTTTTTTGGATTAAAAAAATGCCTTTGGATGTAAAATGTGTAAGGGATGATAAGAAAAGGCTGTTGATTCATACTGAGAAAGAAAATGGCTTCAATGAGTTTACTGCAAGCCAGAACTTTGACAGTTGGAAGTTGATCACTCAAGGAGCCTGCTCTGAATGTGAGTTCTAATGCTCTCTGAGGGTCTTTGACATTATCTCGGGGGTCAAGAGAGATGATCCATGGAGGATAATGCCCAGCAACCAACATATCCTGTCGATGCTGGAGTGTCATATACTATGAGAGCTGGATGGATCTTTGAGAGTTCTGAGTCTAACTTGCAGCCCAATGCTTACGTCCTTTCCTCAGCTCAATGCCCATTTACATACAGACAAACATACGTGTATACACACACGTTAAATCCCTTATAGAAGACACTCAATGTACGTTAAACCCCTTATAGAAGACACTCAATGTCCCCTCATTGTTCCTTCATTCTTTTTATTTTTTAAATTAATTTTCATTGGAGTGGAGTTGATTTACAATGTTGTGTTAGTTTCTGCTGTACAGCAAAGTAAATCAGTTATACATATACATACATTCACTCTTTTTTGGATTCGTTTCCCATATAAGTCATTACAGAGTATTGAGTAGAGTTCCCTGTGCTATACAGTAGGTTCTTATTAGTTATCTATTTTATATATAGTAGTATGTATATGTCAATCCCAATCTCCCAATTTATCCCTCCTTCCACCCTTTCCCCCTTGGTAACTATAAGTTTGTTTTCTACATCTGTGACTCTATTTTTGTTTTATAAATCATTTGTACCAGTTTTTTTGAGATTCCACATATAAGCAATATCATATGATATTTGTCTTTCTCTGTCTGACTGACTTCACTCAGTATGACAATCTTCAGGTCCATCCATGTCACTGCAAATGGCATTATTTCATTCTTTTTTATGGCTGAGTAATATTCCATTGTATATATGTACCACATCTTCTTTATCCATTCCTCTGTTGATGGACATTTAGGTTGCTTCCATGTCCTGGCTATTGTAAATAGTCCTGCAATTAACATTGGGGTACATGTATCATGTACCCCACTTTATTTTTTGGCTGCATTGGGTCTTCATTGAGGTATGTGGGCTTCTTATTGCGGTGGCTTCTCTTGTTGCAGAGCATGGGCTCTAGGGCGCATGTGCTTCAGTAGTTGTGGCTCGTGGGCTCTAGGGCTCAGGCTCAGTAGTTGTGGGGCATGGGCTTAGCTGCTCCATGGCATGTGGGATCTTCCTGGACCAGGGATCGAACCCATGTCCCCTGCAATGGCAGGCAGACTCTTAATCACTGCACCACCAGGGAAGTCCCTGGGGTACATGTATCTTTTTTAATTATGGTTTTCTCCAGCTATATGTCCAGGAGTGGGATTGCCTTCACTCTTTTTAAAGTTATTTTTAATCAACTTTATTGAAGTTGTAACTTATAGGCAGTAATATGCAATCATTTAAATTAAGTTTGATGAGTTTGGATACATATATCAGAGTCGCCATCATTATATTCAACCTATAGAATATATCCAACACCCCAGAAGTTTCCTTCATAACTCTTTCAAGTCAATACTTCTCCCACCCAACCCCAGAAGCAGTCACTTTTTGTTTTCTGTCACTATAGTTTAGCTTTGCTTTATCTAAATTTTCATGTGAATGAAATCATATACTATGTCCTCTTTTGTGTCTGTCTTCTTTCTGTCAGCATAATGCTTTTGAGATTCATCTATGTTGTTGCAGATAATAATTGTTTGATCCTTTTATTACTGAGGAGTATTCCACGGTATGGACGTGTCACAGTTTATGCATTCTCTGTTGATGGACATTTGGGTAGTTTCCAGTTTGGGTCTTCAGGAACAAACAGCATCTCCTTCACAAGGTTGTTAAGAACTGAACCACCACCTAATTCAACTACCATTGACTGGAAGTGGGGACTGGTCAAGAGAGTGAGGATGATTCTTGGGAACTCATATTGGTGAGCGAGTCACTCAGAAAAGATGGCGGACTCACAGAATGAAGGACAAGAAAGCGTCCAACGTGAAATGTAGGATTTTCAGGTTATGCAGAATAGTGGATTGAATAATGTCCCCCCACCAAATTCATGTCCACTTGGAACCTCAGAATAGGGCTTTACTTGGAAATAGAATCTTTGCAAATGTAATTAAGGTAAAGACTGGGATGAGATCATACTGGATTGGGGTCAATTCTAAATACGAGTGTCCCTATAAGAGATAAAAAAAGGACTCAGAGAACACAGTGAGGAAAGTCATATGAAGTCAGAGGCAGAGGTTGGAATGATGCCTCCACAGACCAAGGAATGCCTGGGGCCCCCAGAAGCTGGAAGAGTCAAGGAAGGATTCACCTCTAGAGACTTCAGAGGGAATATCGTCTTGCCAACATTTTGATTTCAGACTTTGGGCTTCCAGAACCACAAGAGAACAGATTCTGTTGTTTTAATCCATGAAGTTTGTGGTAACTTGTGATAGCAGCCCTGGGAAACTCTTATATGAGGTGATTGCACAGGAACAAGGGATGAACTTTCACAACCATCCTGCCATTTAATCATCACCAAGCACCTACAAGATAGATAACATCCCTATTGTACAGGTGAGGAAACTCTCAGAGAGGGCAAGTAACTCACCAAAGATCACACAGCTCCTAGCTGGCAAAGCAGATATTTGATCTCAGGCAGTCTTTCCACTGCCTCTGAGCCCAAACCGAGATGAAGTGTGCTTGTGCTTCTTCCTGCTCCATCGTTCTGTTCTCCTTAGAATGATGGTTTTCAAAGACACTAACCATAGGATTTCCTGATGCTTTGAGAATGAAACACAAATGCTTTCCCACAGCCTAGGGTGCCCAGCATCAGAGGTCTGCAAACTGAGGTCCTTGGGTCAAACAAAGCCAGCCTAACATTGGTTTTTGTCAAGACAGTTTTTTGGGGAACACAACCCATTCATTTTTGTATCGTTTATGGCTGATCTTTCTGTAAATGGAAGAATTGAGCAATTACAACAGAAACCATATAGTCTGCAAACCCTGAGCTATTTGCCATGTGGCCCTTTCCTGGTAAGAGTTTGCTGGTCCCTGCCTCACATCACCTGACTCTTGTCTCTGGCTCGCCCCTGCAACTTCCAGCCTTCCTGCTCTGCCACAGACACCCAGGCCTCCACAGAGCGCCTTCCCACCCCAGGCCAATGTCCTTCCTTTCTCTCGTCACCGGCCTGACTCTTCATCACAGGGCTCTTACCTCACTCAAATGCCTCTGACAGACCAACACACTGTTTTATTTTCTTCATAATACTTATGACTTGGGAAATTCTACATTTATTCCTTCACTTAAACCATTTACTCATTCAGCAAACACTTACGGAGTGTCTACTACATGCAAGCCAATTGGTATAGGCCAGTGGATAAGTCAGAAATGATTCTGGTCCTTTTAGAGCTCACATTCTAGTTGGGGGAAACAAAAAATAATCACATGGACACACACACACGGACTCATTTTATTTAGTGAGAAGCGCTATGAAGACAGAACTGGTTGGGGAGTATTTTAGACAGAATACATGGAGCAGAGAGCTGAATGACAAGAAGGAGTGAACCATGTGAAGTCTAGAACATTCTAAAAAAAGGGACTAGCAAGTGCAAAGGCCCTGGGGAAGGGACAAGCTTAGAGGGAACAGAAAGAAAGCAACAAGTCTGAAGCTGAGTGAGCAGGGCTGGGGTGTCCTTCTTTCCCTCACTAGGTTTTAATCTCCGCAGAGACCTAACTTATCTTGTTCACTGCTGTCTCTCCGTCCCCTAGAAACAAACTCTCAGTTTCCTCATCCCTGCAACAAGAAAATTAAATTAGGTAATGTGTAAGTGCCTCGCCAGCTAAAACCTACATAGAATTTGAACTTTCTGAGATCGTAGAGCTGAAATCCACTGGCTTCGCCTTTCAGCACCAGCAAAATATCGTCCTCATCATTTTTAAAACTGTCGAAATGGCAACTCTTAAACACGGATCAGCAAACACACAGCTAAGCCGGTGGTTTCCATCACGTCCTCTCAGATGTGCAATTCGTCAGAACGTAAACGAAGCAAGATTCCCGGATGCGAGGCTGGCCCTTCGGACTCCAGGCCTTTCTGGGAATATCAGATACACAATGAAGCTTTTAAAACTAGCTTCCTCCCTACATTTTAATACACTCTCATTTAAAAAAATATCTGTAAGTAGTCACTGTGAAAGGGGAAGGAGGAACTAATTGACGAATCACTTCTCCCCCTGCATTTACATGGTCGCTGTTGCTGTTTCTTCCCTGAGATGACTAACTGGGGAGGATATTTGGTCCAAGTAGTGATGGACAAAAAGATAAAAATCCACTGAAGGTCTTTGCTCCTCTTCCTCTCTTTCACACCCACACACACACATATACACACACCTGCAAACACACACCAATGTATCAGATACACAGTCGCCGATAACACTGACTAAAATACACACAAGCACGAACACAGACTTATATTCACAGCCTCCAGTGTGTGCACAAATGTTCACCTGCTTGTGTCCCTACATGTAGGAATATTCGCATGCACCCGACACACATCATAACAGTCACACAAGCAAACACATCCACCTACTTATGCACTTACAAACACAAAACTGATGAGTGTCTGCAATAGAGAACTCACACGTGCACACACAGCACAAACATGCAGGGACACGTACAGCCTTAGATATGAATTCTGAGATTCTCACACACAAATATAATGACATAGGCACACAAGCCACACATGCTGATACATATCCAACTGTGGGTGCACGCACAGGCATGCACTCATGTACACAAGTACTTAGAAGCACGTAAATGACACGCATGTGATCACTTCCCTGACCCTAGCATGCAGACACACAACTGCTGTGTGCACACACACGCACACACTCCACACACACACACGCTTGGGGGCTTCAGCCTGTTTTCCTAAATGATCAGGTCAAAAGAAATACAATTGGTAAAGGATTGAGGATGCATTTTTTGCTTCTGCTTTGTGTTTTTTCCCCCTGCTATGAAATGGAAAATCAATTGGAGTGAAATAAGGGAAACAGTCAGAAAATAAGATGCAGACTCCTAGGGAACCAGGGGTCTGGTATTCATCTCCCCGCCAAGATAAAGAGGAAGAGGAGGTTCGGCTCTGCAGGGAGTCAGGTCTCTGCTCCTCAAATTCATGAAACCCTCACCAGAGGGAGTCTCCCAGGATATTCCTCACCTTCCTTCAAAGTGATATTAACAACAGCCTTATGCTTATGACTCCTTTTAACTTTGTGGGGGGGAAACGATTTCACATCTCTGTTCTCTTTTTATTTTTAGGCTTCAACAAAAGGTGGGAAAGGCAGATGTCATGACGCCATGTAAGAGTTAACAACCGCCAAGACCCTGATAGCGATCTCACATATTCACACGGTGCCTGACTTTGTGCTAAGTGCTTCTGCTACCTTAACTCATGGAATCCTAAGGGGCCAGTGTATTATTATTGCCATTTTGCAGTTGAGTAAAGTGAGGCTAAGAGAGGTAATAACTTGCTCAAGGTCACAACTGATGGGGCTGCTCTTTGAACGCAGGTTGGATTTGGAAAGACAGACACAGGAGGCGGTTGAGCATGGGGTGTTTTACAACAATGAGGTTTTTTTTTTTTTTTTTTTTTTAAAGCTTTATTTTTAAACAGACTTTTTAAAGGAGCATAACCAAAACCCACTTCACAAGGCCAATCTGGCTCTTTTCTGACAGTTGGCCTCTGTCCCATGGGAACAACTTTCCAAGGGAAGCCACAAAAGCCACAAAGGAACAAAAGATGACCTTGTTCAGGCTTTTGACTATAGCAGTTTCTGAACCTCTGCCGCTATTGATATTTTGAGCCAGATAATTTTTGCTGTGGGGAGTCTGTCCTGTGCATTGTGGGACGTTTAGCTGCATCCCTGGCCTCTACATACTGGATTCCAGGAGCTCCCCGTCATCAGCTGTGACAACCAAACATGCCTCCAGGCATTACCAACTGGCCCCTAGTGGGGCAAAATCTTCCCTGGTTGAGAACCACTGGGCTACATCCTTCCTGAACACCTACTGTGTCCAAGGCACTGAATGATGTACTTGAATTCACTTATCTTCCCAACAACCCTATAAGGTATCAATACCCCCATTCTATAGGTGGGGAAAGTGAAGCACAAAATGCATATATTATAACTGACTCAGGTTACTGTTATCCCTCTATGGGTTTCTATTACTACTTCCAATAATAGCAACTGCTATTAAGCACTCACTGTGCCCGGCATTGGGCTTCACTTTATTAAGTTTCACCACAACTCTCTGCAGTAGACACCACAAACATCTCCATTTTACAGGTGAGACAACAGAGGTCCAGCTAGCAAAATGTGGAGAAGGGATTCCATCTTGTGCCGTGTGACTTGCAGTCTTGGTGCTCACCAGGTCTAAAATACCACTGCCCTAGCAGACAGGAAAGATTACAGACCAGAACACGGGCTTTTATTTGAACATTTCCTGCCTTGTGAGCTCGCATAGTGATTCTGGAGCATCAGAGTCACTATTTACAAAAAACTAAATTGCGCAACTGAATTATAAAGCAAAACTCTTGTGCGATCATGGATAAGCCTTAAGCATCATTCTCCTCTGAATCACCACCAAATTGTTGTACTGGGCTTCAGTTAGTACCAATTAACTACCTTACAACAGAGCACATTTTCCACTATTACAGGGGCTGTGTGAAATCTTCTGGGATGGTCCAGAGACCTTCGAGTCCAACCCAGATGATGGTCCCTGTGTCTTTGTGACACAAAATATATGGGTCAGGACTGTGAAAGGTTAAAAATAACATCCTATTAAAATCTAGCATCCCGTGAAGTCCTCTAAAATGGTATAAGACCATAATTTAGAGGTTTCTAGGGGAACTCTCTTATTCTACTCTGAAGGACAGTAAAAAGTAAAAAAGCAAATCACATCCACTCCCCTTTCCTCTTGGTAATAAAACTTCAGTTTTTAGCTGGGTATCACCCCCTTCTTACACACACAGCCCCACCCTCACCTCCAGGGACGTGCTCTGTTTGGCTTAAAACAGTCCACACTCTCCAGGAAGCCACTCTGATCGGTTCAGTGCATCTGATACACTTTGAGCCAATGAGATAAGAGGTCTATTTGTTAGAAGAGAAAACAATATTTCTCCTCTATCTGAGATGGCTCTGGGGAAAGTCATACTTGGCCCCTGCTGCCTGGGAGGAGGAAGAATAGGGCTTCTGCAAGCTCCCGGCAGCCATTTTGCATCATAAGGGGAGTCATTCTTATACTGAAGCAGAAAAGAGAAATTTGGAGAAGAGAGATGAAGAATATCTGTGTAAGATGCGTCGCATCCTGTCTGAAGCCAGATCTTCCTTTGGGATGTTCATTTACCCCAGTCAATAAGTTGCCTTTTGCTGTTCAAGGCAACTTAAGTTGGATTTTCCAGTAACTTCAAGCATCAGATTTCTGATATACAATTAGTATTAGCTAAAAATAGGGCTTATCCTTACGTACTGGGAGCATATAGGAGGAACATAGAAAAGAATGACACTTGACATTGGTAATCATGTCCATGCCAGAAAATTTACACCCATTATTGTGTTAGTCCTCAAACAATCCTGAATGGTTAAATATGCTCATTGCTGTTTTACAGATGAGGAAACTGAGGCTGTGAAGGTCAAGAGGCTGGCCTAAGGACACACAGCTGGTTAGTGGTGGAACTAGGATTTGAACTCCAGTTTGATCAATTCTTTAAAAAGGTAATTATTTTTATTAAACCACCTTGCCTCACCAAGATTCCACACAGACTGACCTCCTCACCGACAAGGAGTTTGTACAACTAAGAAGTAGTGGAGCTGGGATTTTAAGACCCCTCACTTCAAAACACTGTGTCCCTCCTGCTTCTGGAAACCTGCTTTGGGGGACTTCTTTAGCTCACAGTACAACTATTTCAAACAAACTCTTTTTTTTAACTTTTTATTTTATAGTGGAGTATAGCTGATTAACAATGCTGTGTTAGTTTCAGGTGTACAGCAAAGTGATTCAGTTATACATATACATGTATCTATTCTTTTTCAAATTCTTTTCCCATTTAGTTGTTACATAATTTTGAGCAGAGTTCCCTGTGCTATACAGTCGGTCCTTGTTGGTTATCCATTTTAAATATAGCAGTGTGTGCATGTCAGTCCCAAACTCCCTAACTATCTCTCCCCCCAACCCTCCCACCCAGACCCGGGTAACCATAAGTTCGTCAAACAAACTCTTTAAATGGGATTGATAACTTGTGAATACAGCCATTAAAGAGCTCGTGCTCTTGACTTTAACATGGCTCCATGATGCGATACCTGGGGACATTGCTAACTATGAGAGATACTTCCAAATTCCAGCTGCACCTTCCCCCAGACCTCCCACCTCTGAATCACCAGCTCCTAGAGACACATTAGTCTGGAGCACAAAGTGGCAGGTACTCTCCAGTTGCTTCTAGCAAAATTAACGCCATCCCCTTCATTTCATTCCACAGCTAGAGCGATGAATAAATAAATGGGCTACATGAGTAGGCACATGATCCAGAGCTCTTGGTTCCTTCAAGCATCCTATGCATAATACATTCATAAAATCTCTTTGACAGTGAAGCTTTCAAGTCTGTTTTCTTAATACCCCGGGGTTGACCTAAAAGAAGAGCTGAGAATTACCAAGGTTAAGCCACCCTGGGCAGGGAAGGAGAGACTGCAAGTTTCTGGGGTCCAAAAATTGCTTCCAATTCCCCAAAGCCAAGGTTACTGTTACCAGGATGCTTCCAAAATCCACTTCCAAGAAATGAGACTTTTAGTATTCAATACTAACTTTGAAAGTCAGTGAAGGAGGGACTTCCCTGGTGGCACAGTGGTTAAGAATCTGCCTGTTAATGCAGGGGACACAGGTTCAAGCCCTGGTCCAGGAAGATCCCACATGCCAGGGAGCAACTAAGCCCGTGAGCCACAACTACTGAGCCTGCGAGCCACGACTACTGAGCCCGTGTGCCACAACTACTGAAGCCTGCGCACCTAGAGCCCGTGCTCCGCAACAAGAGGAGCCACTGCAATGAGAAGCCCACGCACCGCAACTAGAGAAAGCTCACATGCAGCAACGAAGACCCAACACAGCCTAAATAAATAAATAAATTTATATTTAAAAAAAAAAGAAAGTCAATGAAGGAAAATGGATTTTGTTAAAGCATGTTTAAAAGGTCATGCGGAGACTGTACCAATCCTACACGTGAAGTCATTCATTCATTAATTCACTCATTCATTCATTCAGCGTTACTGAGTACTTACTGTATTCCAAAAATGTCACTTGGCATGGAGACAAACTGTTAGCCTTGCAGCCATGTAATAATTTCGAGTATAATTTCAAGTATACATGGTATTTTATATGACATCATTAGTACTTTCATGAACCAGGGAGGCTGTGATCTGTGGTTAAGAAAGTGGGCTCTGGGGTCAGGTGACATGCATTCAGAAAGTGACTCCACCATTTATTACATGTTATCAGACAAGTGACTGAGTTCTCTGAGCCTCGGTTTCCACATCTACTGAACAGGCTAATAAAAATCTCATAGGGTGTTGTGAGGATTTAATGAGCAAACAATCTGTATATGGTGTTAGCATAACACTTGGTCATAATAAGCACTTAATACAAGTTAGCTATTATTATCTGTAGAATATTCTACCTGTACAAAACTTGTGTCATCAACCCTAGAGCTTAATCTGGGCTTAGAAAACATTAGTCCTGTCACTCAAATAGAGGCCTTTTTTTATGGTGAATAAAGATGGTGTCACCACCCTCAGAACCCTTCTAAAAATTGCTGGGGGGAAGAAAATGAGCTTTTTTTTCACCTAAACCCAAGAAGGTTTGGTAGCTCCTTCAAATGACGTGCAGGGAAAGGGTACATGTGAGCTGCGTGAGAATACAGCATTTTAGAACGTACAAGAAGTCCAACTGCTTAAAAAAGGAGCACGAGAGAGAATTTATTAACTTGTACAACAGGCATCTCAGGCAAACCAGGTCTGTGACCGAGGTACCTGGGGAGGGACTGAGCTCCCCCCAGCTCTGCCAGAGAAATTCAAGAGAACACGTTGTGGCCATTTGTTGCGACGTAGTACAAAGGGGGCGTTGGACTAATAATCCATGTGCTTTTCCTAGAGACCCTGGTCCCTGATGCCACTTAGGTGGAGGGAAGGGGCAGGGTATTCTGTATTTAGGGGTAAAATAACCTTCTACCTCTCAGCCCCACAGTGAAGTACAGTGAAGCCTGGGGAAGTGAGGCTTTGGAATCAAACGTACCCAAGCTGGATTCCTCACTCCGCCTCACAAATCTCGCTCTGTGTGCTCAGCGGCAAACAGCTGCCCAGTCCCGGTTCTCAGTTTCCTTGTTTGTGAGAAAGAGGAAGGATGGCTGACCTCTTGAGACTGTGTGGAGATGCAGATGAGCTGAGCAAAGCTCTGAACAGAGTGCCTAAGGAGACGAGGCCGGCCCCCCTTCCACTCTAGGATTTTCCTAAATTCCGCCTTTAGGACACGTGTTCTCTCACATCACTTACCAAGCAGGCTCAACCAGACTAATACTATTTAAATACACTGAACATGAACTCGCTTGATTTAATCAGCTGTGATCCAGGTATTTTTATTATCTCCTGTGCTACAGATGATGCAACTGAGGCACAGGGGAGATGAAGTACTTGCCCAAGGTCACACAACTAGGGTTGGGTGTGAGCACAGTCTGGCTCCAGAGTTCATGCTCTGAATCAGTGCATCGTTCTCTTCTGCTTCTCACACCACTGATTAATATACGTCTTGGCTCTCTGCTCTGTCCCTGGCACCTAGAATAATGCCTAGAACATAGTAGGTGTTCAGTAAATACTGAATGAAGGAATGAATGAATGAACAGAGTACATTTCAACCAATGTCAGTACCCTCTTCCTTCCTCCCACCTGCTGTCCTTAAAGAGTTAATGAAAGTTGCATTCAAACCTCTTGCCTTCTCCTTGAATCTTGAATTTTGCCTCAAATTTGCCCCGAAGTACAGGTAATCATAGAACAGCATAAAGATGAATTCAGTTAATTAGATCAAAACCACACTCTATTGCAATGCAATGGATTTGTCTGGAAAAGATATTTGGCTGGAACTTCAACTGAACCTAGTGCTCCTCTGAGGCCACTAAGGAGAAGCACAGCCTGGTGCATTACAGGACGGCTGAGTCCTGGGGTTAAATGATGATTAGGAGATACCCAGGGCAAGGCTGCCTCATAATAAGATTAATTTGGGGGTGAGGAGAGGGTGATTATTAACGTGTCTGGAAAACGACTCCAGGTCCTGTTTCCCTGATGAGAGCAGAACTGCAGGTTATTTATAGCCGCTTCTCAAGAGGAACATGGCACAGGGCGTCCGAGGAGAGAACCATGCCAAGGTGAGCTAATGAAACTTTGAGGATAATTTACTGCTCAAGTTCAAGGACTTCTGCAATAACAGCAAACCTCTCAGACTCCTGGCAACCTCTGCTTGGTTAGGAGGCTAGTGGTGATGCTGCAGGTGTGCTGTTCAAGATTCACTGTCGTCTGCTCTCATCCAAGTCACTGTAACAGCCTCCTGGCTGGTCTGCTGTCCTCTTCCTTGTCCTGCTTCAGTCTGTTCTCAACACCCCAGCCAGAGGGACCCCTTTAAAAGGAACTCAGATCATATCCCTCCTCTATCAAAACCCTCCAACACTTTCCCATATGGCTCAGCATGCAGTCAGAGTCCTTGTCGTACCCCCAAAGCCCTACATGGCGTGGTCTCCGCTACTTTCTCAACTTCATCTCCACCTGCTGTCCCCAGCCTCAGTCTTCTCCAGCCGTACCAGCCACTAGGCTGCCCCTCCAACATGCAAAGACCACTTCTGCTGCACAGTTATCATTTTTGCCACTTTTTCTGCCTGAAACACACTTTTCTGGCACGCTTTTAAGATATGGACTCCATCTCCTGCTTTCCTCCATAGCTCTTATCCCAGTCTGACATAGTATCCAGTCGCTTCTCGTTATTGGCAGTAGTGATGGTCCGTGAAGTTGCAGTGAACTCTGAATTAGCAAACACAGAGCCATTTGCTCCTAAAGGTAACGCAAAATTTGGTTTCTGCAAGCCTCTGGTCACCACATGTTTGTCAACCAATCAATCCGTAACTTTGGTTTTGGTTTTTGTTTAAAGACACCTTATTTAATATACATGGTTTCATTAATATTGAACTCATGACCAACAAGCACTGTAATTCATGTCTGAATGAAGCTTACTTAACACATGTATTGGGTTGGCCAAAAACTTCATTCGGGGTTTTCATAACATCTTATGGAAAGTCCCGAATGAACTTTTTGGCCAACCCAATATTTTCTCCATAAGGTACATCATAGCCTTCTTGCACTTAGGAAGACTACACAGCACTTCAGAACTACACTTGAGGGCTATTTTTAAATTGCACACAAAAATCAGAAAAATGTGAAAAACTTCACACTGAAAGTTGTGTGCTAAAAGGACGTTTGTTTACAACATGAGAGCTGCAAGGAGAAGGCATCACCTTGTTTGACCTCAGCTGGGAATTGTGTGTATTAAGTGACTCAGATTTTTTACCACTTCCCTCACATGTCAGCCAGTGACCGTGAAAGTGCCTTAAGTATTGATTTGGGGGCTACAAAGAAATTTTAGCAAGTAAGCAAATTCAAAAATACTCCACGAATAATGAGGATCTCCTGTATATCTCACTTAGATATTTCTCAATTATCTATTTCTCCCACCAGAATGTAAACTCCAAGAGAGCAGGTGATTTTGTCTGTTGTGTTCACTGCTGTGTCTCCAGCACCTAGAACATAACAGACTTTTAAAAAATATTGGCTGGGTAAGTAAGCCCGAAGCTGTATTCTAACCAGACACAACACCAAGTGTATTTACAGAGTAGCATGTTAATGCTGGAAAGGATTTTAGAGAATTATCAACCAATGCCCTCACCTCACAGATGAGAAGCTCAAGCCCAGGGAAGGACGGTGATCAGCACAAGATCACAAAGCAAATCGGGGCAAAAGCAAGCATGTATTTCTGAAGCCATGTTTCAGGCCTCCTTCAGTTTTACTAGACTGCCAGCACCTTGCAAATGGGATCTTCACTATTATTGGGATGTCACAGAGCATCTGGTCCAGTGCTTGGAACAGAGCAGTGTTCAATAAACACTGACAGGGTGGATTACAGAAAAGGTGGAGGGTATTCAATAAACACTGACAGGGTGGAGGGTATGCCCAGAAGATCCAAATGCAGCCTCTACCTTCAGCTAAAGTCAATCACACCAATTGGAATGACTGATTTCATTTTAAGCAACAGCTCTTGCTGGAAAAAGTTTGCAGGGAAGCAAGAGTGCCTCTGAGTACCAGTTAAGAATTTGTGCTTCAAATAATGAAAAACTGAACTCATATCGGCTTTAAAATGCACAAGACAGAGAATTTATTGACTTGTATAACAGAAAAGTCCAGAGTTAGGGTAGATTTCCAATATGGGTTGCTCCAGAGATTAAAAGTATCTTAACATATCTCTGCAGTTTCGCAGCTCAGTTTCTCTGCAGTTCTTAGCTGCGTCCTCAGGACTGCTTCCTTCACAGCAGCAAAATGTCTTCAGGAGTCCAAGACTTAGCATCTACCCAAAACAGAACTTGGAGGAAAAGAGCTTCTGTGGTCCAGAGTTTCCAGCCAAGGATCTGAGATTCACTGTGATTGGATTGGTTTAGGTCACATGGCTACCCCTGAACCAACCACCAGAGCCAGGAAGATGGGCACTGCTGATTTGCTGGGCTGGGTCACATGATCCAGAGGTTTGTGTCAGCTCTCCCAGTACCTGAAGAATCTACCAAAATTCACGGCTGGTAGAAAGAGGGGAACAGTTTTCTACTACACTCTGACACACACATGAGGCCAAACACCCTCAAGGAAATCCCCAAAGTGAGAATAATTTCAGAAATTGCTCTTTTTTTAAAAAACTAGTTACTGATCCACAAATATTATTGTTCTGGGTCCCATGCTAGTTCTGGGTATATGGAGATGAAAGACTCCCAATCTCCCTCCCCAAAGAAGTTCACAATCTAGAGATGAAGTGAAGAAATGTACCAATAATGACAATACAGTGTGATTTCTTCAATGACAGAGGTAAATTCAGAATACTGTGGAATCACATGAGGGCTAAAAAGAACTCAAAGGAAAAGATAATGACTGAGCTAGGTGTCCAAAGAGGGCTGGATTTCACAGTAAGAATCAGGATGAAAAACTATCCCAATAAGAGAGAACAACGCGTGCAAAGACACAGGGCTGAGAGGACCCGAACTGCCCAAAGAATTTCTGGTGTTTCGCGACAGCTGGATCACAAGCTCTACACACAAAGGACAGAGGAAGCTAGAGAAATTTCAGGGCCATCTCAGTCCTTGAACAGCAACAACAAACTCTTTCCATGTTATTTATTTTTTAAACATCTTTTTGAATAAGATATAAACACTAGGGTCAGAAATCTGCTATGTCAAGTGAAGTCTCTGGCACCTTTTAGTCCCAGAATATTAGAAGAGCATGAGTCATCCAAACGAATGTCTTTGAGAGAACCAGCAGCCTCCTCCCACCAGTCACTGCATTTCTTACATAACTCGTGGGCTTGAAGGAGCAGGATTCAGCCTCACATTCCTTACAACACACCAGCTCTATTGGGAATCTCTAGTCCCAAGACTTCACTCTCAAGCTGATGTCGAACAGCTGCTCCGCTGCTAAGGAGTCTAAGTGAGAAGCAAACTGTGGACAGGAACCTCTCCTTGTTCCACTGACAGATCTCAGGAGGGAGGAGGCTTGCAGCAAAATTGTATCTGACACTTTTGCTTGGGTTTTGGGTTGAAGCACGCTGATTCTCCAGGACTCCATTCAAATTCAGATTTTAACAACACAGCAGTGGCCAGATGTAGGAAGCTGGGATTGGGAGAAAGGGCTGGCCTGGTGAGTCTGATTGTCAAGGTCAAGGCAGTGACCTGAGTGGCCCTAAATGCCAGGCGATGAGCAAAGGGAATCACCTAGCGCAAGCCCTGGCTTATAGTAGATGCTAAATAAATGTTAAATAATCTATAGGACTGTGACAGCAGAAAAGAAGTGCCAGGTATACTCTGTATTGGTCGCAATTCAAATTAGCTTAAGAAAAGATAACAATAACAACAACAAAGCAAAAGAGCTGTATTGGCTTGTGTGCCTGGGAAGCTGAAGATGGGACTAGTTCCAGTCAGGAGTGGATCCAGGCACATCACTGAAGCTGCAAGAGTTCAGTCTCTCTCCATCTCTTGGTTTGCTTCTCTGTAGGTGGTGACTGCATCCTCACCTTCCACAGACAGCTTTTCTCCGTGTAGAGGGGGAGATGGTTGACCCACTCACTGACTGCCTTCCTTTTAGCTTTATGACATGAATCATGAAGTCCTTTTCCTCCAGCACCAAATCAAGAATTGCAGGGGATGTTCTCTGATTAACCTGCTTGGGTGGGATAACACCCCCTGAAACATGCATTATGAACCGTTAAAAAGGAGGTCCAAGCTTGGCCAGCCTTGGGGTGCACAGACACCCTAATGGTAGGGTTTGCCTGATTCAGCAAACAAAAAAGACAGTGTAAGCATAGCCTAGAAAGTTATTCATTGTTTATCTGAAATTCAGACTCAACTGGGTGTCTTATATTTTATCTGGCAACTCTGTGTTTGCCAGAGGCAGGATGAAGATTCTGTGACTGGAAACTCCCCAGTCACCAGCTAGAGGAGACAAAGAAGAGATCCACAGACTATTGGACGGACAAAAACAAAATTGCCCTCTGCAGCTCAGTTTCTCGTTAACAGACTTGTAGAGATACGTAAGAATTCAAAACTTGATAGGAAAACCAAAGAGAAAAGACTATAAACCAACGTTTCTTAAAACATTCTCCACAGAACACTAGATCAGTGGGATGTTAATAGTTCTTACGTATAAAAGCAGTTCTGTGGCCAAATAGCTTTAGAAAAGACTGGGTAAAGCCAGTTAATCATGTTTCTCTGCTCTAGGACTCTCACTGCAGAAATATGTCAATCTCTGTTGCAAAGTTCCCAGGAGGGAAAGGTAGTATACAATTTTCCTCAAACACATTAGGCTGTGGAAACCTTTTAGAGCAGAACAGCTTCTGGAGCTGCATTTTATGGAAATCACAAAGTCCCGGGGGGCATTTGGCTAGCTGTATTGTCAATGGGATACATACCACAAGCTCTGGTTCTCTGGATTACAACAGAGTATCCCCAAAGAACAAAATTAGAGAAACTATTGATCCCACTCCACTATTTCCAGCTAAAACTAGGATGCAGGGACGGAAAATCCCCCCAAATAAATCTGCCCATCCTTCAAATGCATGGAGACTGTTTCCTGAGCCAGCCAGGCCAAGTTCTGATACTCCTCAACTTCTCTCCTGTCGACTCCTTGCTTTATGCATCTGCTCATGAGTGATAACTCCCAGCGTGCAAGGCAACAGAAAATGTGGGGACAGGAGTGCAGAGTTCTAATTTCTGCAATGCTTCGACGCCCTATTATGCCAGGTCCACCTTTCCTATCACAAGTTCACAAAAATTAAGAATTAAAGAGATCTTTAAAGGAGAAATAGGAGAATGGAATCACTTCTTGATCTCCAGGCCCACGCCAGACACTATGCTATTCCCTTTTTACCCATTTTCTCAGTTAGTTCCCCAGAACAGCCCTAAATCTTATCTGTAAAAGGGGTTCCGTGGCCAAATAAGTTGAGGTTTTCTCGTGGCCACTCAACAGATGCAGAAAGTAAGCTTGCAGACAATAGCTTGATTGAGCTAATTTCACTCCATAAAAAAGGCTTTTGGAAGAAGAGATTTTTATCCCCCTACACTGTTGCTATTTTATACCTCTCTCAGCCACACAGCGCTCTACATCCCCAAGAAACTCTCTGCTTCCTATTTTAATGCTTGTCAACCTCTGCCTCCTCCACCAAATTTCTTCTAATGAGCAGCAGCCAGGAAGTGCCCATTCCCTTGTGTCCCCCCATGATCCTCCACATTATGTTTGATTTCAACATCCCATTGAAAATCAGATATTGGTAGTTGCCTACCACGATAATGAACCATTCATGTCTCAATTTGAAAAGGCATTGAAGAGACCTGTTTTCATTAGTAATTATAGATGCTTGCTACAGTGGAAGGATTTTTTTTTATTGCACAGTAAAGGTCTTTGAGAAATGGAAAAATTAATTTCTTAATACCTTACCAAGAGCATAGTATGATGTTAGCCCTCACTTTGGGAAGTATTTGTAGGTAGTTTTTGTAATGTTTTACAGTTTTGTACAGAGTTTACTCATTCATTCATTCTAGGAACACTTGTTGAACACTTGTTGAATGACTCCTTTGGACCAGGTGCTGTTAAATGCTGGAGATGCAGTGCCTCACTTTATTCATTCACTCATTCATTCACCAATTAGATGATTATTGTATGCAAGGCACTGGACATTAGAAACTGAATTACACTTTTGAAGCCCTAATTTGACAGTATGAATCCATTCTTCTAAAGAAATGTTCCTGTCTTTGAGCCCAAAATTCCATATCTAAGATGTTTTCTTAAAGAAATTATATTTAAGGTAGGAGCAATCTAAATATTTATCAAGAGTAGAAGAATGGTTAAATGAATCATGATAATCTGTAGTCATTAAGAAATGTCTTACAGAAAAAGATATGATATGGGGAAGTGATTTCAAAAAGAGGGAAAATGTGGTTGTGAAACAACTCCAAACTTGTAAAATGAAAAAAAAGACTAGAAGAGCATAAGTCAAAAATTAGAACTACCCTATGATCTAGCCATCCCACTATCGGGTATTTATCCACAAGAATTGAAATCAGGATCTCTAAGAGACCTTAACACTCCCACGATTATTGCAGCACTATTCACAGCAGCCAAGATGTGGAAACAAACTAAATGTCCATCAATAGATGGATGACTAGAGAAAACGTGGTGTATACACACAGTGGAATACTATGCAGCCCTAAAAAGGAGATTCTGCAATATCCTACAAGATGGATGAACCTTGAGGACATTTGCTAAGTAAAATAAGTCAGTCACAAAAGGACAAATAATGCATGATTCCACTTATTTGAGGTATCTAAAATTGTCAAATTCATAGAATCAAAAGGTAGAATAATGGTTGCTAGGAGTTGGAGGGAGGGGGGAGGTGGGGAGTTACAAATCATTGGGCATAAAGTTTCAGTTAAACAAGATGAAAAAACTCTAAGAGGTCTGTTGTACAACAGTTTACCTATTGTTGCCTTAAGAGATATAAATCTGAGTCCAAAAGTGATAATAACATCCCTAATGATAATAATAGCAAAAGTAATTCACAAGATCTCAGGACTGGAGAAAACCACAGAGGCTGATTCCTTCTACATCTCTGATTACCAACCTTGGCTGCAGATAATCAGCTCTGAAGCTTTTAAAACACAAGAATGCTCAGGTCCATCCCCACCATACACACCTCACAAGAGATTCAGCCTGGGATGCGGCTGGGCACTGGTACTCTTTAGACTCCCCAGGCAACTGTAATGTGCAGTAGCCAGGGCTGTGAACCACTACACCATTGATTCTCAGACTGCACGTAGGAATTACCTGGGAGGCTTAACAAAAATATTAATTCCTGGATGCCACCCTGAGATTCTGACCTAACTGGTCTGGGGTGTGGTCTGGCATCCTGATTTTTAAAAGCTCTCCAAGCAATTCTAATATGCAACTAAGTTTGGCAACCATCACTTTACACTCTTAAGAGTGACCTATGGACCAGCGGCACTGGTACCATCTGGGAGCCTGCAGGAAATGCAGAATCTCAGTCTCCACCCCAAATCTACCAACACAGAATCTGCAATACTAACAGAAGTCTCAGGTGGTTTGTGTCTATTAACAAAGTTTGAGAAGCACGGCCCTAGACCATCCCAGACAGGGACCAGTGAGTCCCCAGAACTCCGTCCAATTTCCACAGACTCCTATCTCTACTCTACCCCCATACCCATCCTTTAAAAAAGTTGGGGGGGCATCATTTAGGACAGTTCTGCAGCAGGTAAACTGAGGATCTGTCTCTCCCAAATTATATCCAGACTTTTAACCTCCCAACACAATCCAGCTGGAAGGCAAGCATTTGCTTCCTGAAGCTGAAAGATCCAGATTTTTTATTATTCCAAAGGATCACATTGAGTGGGAACAGAACAACCCCTGAAGAGGACATTTCACCAATGATCAGCTTCAAAAGACCTCCCCAGAGTCCCCAAATTCCCCCACAACAAAGTGAGCCATTTTAATCAGCAGCTGCTGTGTCATCTGTATGTGAGTCCCATGAATATGCAAGCCGGATAGATGGGGTCTCAAGGAGCAGGGATAATTGGCCCCTTATACTCGATATTCCAGGCCACTGTTCTCTTCTGGTTCAGTTTTCCTCTCCAACAATCTTGTGAGGGATTTAGGTCACAGCAAATGCCATGGGCATTATCCATTAGAATAAGATCAAAGGGAAGAAGGAGTGCATTTTAAAGTCTAGTATATGGTGTGATTACTTGATGATGCTATTAAATTTCTTCTGTGTTTTGCAACCTCTCTGGAGAGGGCTTTGCAAATACTCCATGCTTCATCAGCCTTGGGCCAAAGCAACCCTGGGTTTATCACATGGTGGGAGGTATGCAGCTGGTGCCTACCACTCTGTAGCCTTCTCCATCTTTGGGAATGGAGAGATACAGGGGCTCTCTAAAGGCAAGGTTAGGAGGGGCATTTGTAGACCCAAATCATCCAGATGGAGCCTCTGGAGCAGATACCATTTTGCCCACCAGCATTTATTCTCTCTTCTTCCTCTAGGGAACCACTCTCTCCCCAGTTCTTACTTTACATGGTTTGGAGACGACTGACCAGACCAAGGATGGGTGTGTGTTCAGGTCCAGCCAATCGGAGCAACTCATTCTCCCAGCCACAGGGAATGGATCAGGAATGCACACAGGATCCAATCAGGGTCAATGAGCATTAGCTGGGACTCTTGCAGAGAAAGGCAAGAATGTTTACACCTGGGAAGATCTAAAACCAGCCAGCAGCCATCTTACCATGTAGGGAGATGTGGTCCCACTAAAGCCAACACAGAGGGAAGTCGAGCCAAAAGTGGAAAGAGACAATTTTGTGTCCCTGGATCTGGTCATACCCGAAGACCTGAGCCTTGTGGAGACGTGAGCCAATGGATTTCCTATTTTGTCTAAACCACTGGAGTTGGGTTTTGATTACTTGCAAGCAAATGGGTCCTAACTGATATTGACTGTTTTGTTCAAATCATGTCATGATACCAAGTGGTGTCCTACTTGTCACGTGGCTCGTATTGAAGACAGCATAGCATAACATCCACTCTTTCCAGTAATATCATTGGCCCCTACTATGTGCCAGGCACTGTTCTAGGTACTCAGGACAGCTCAGCAAACTAAATGCTTCTCTTGTTGAACCTCCATGGGCTTGGTTGGATTCAGAAGGCTTGTGGAGAGTTCCCACCTTAGAGACGAAGAAACCAGCATCCTGAGATATTCCCAAGGTCACCCGGGAAACATGTGACAGAATGGACATTCAAGCCCAGATCAGTTCGACTGCTTAGCCCTGTCTGAAAGTCCCAAGCCAGAAGTGGAAAGCTGGCAAAATCGAGCAAGATTATGCCAGAAGATGAGTTCGGTTATTGGACCATGAAGTTTTTAAAACACTTTAGAATGACTGGCCGCCACTAAAATTCAGATTTTATGTAAACATCCAGATTTCCAAGTAGTCTGGAAAAGTTGAAATTTCTCATAGCAGTAAACTAGAATTCCCACATGGCAACAGCTGGCTGGAGTGAGAAGACGCGGCCCCTTGAAACACAGCTGCTTTCTCCAGTTTGCCCCAGTCTCCACCTGGACCGCCTCTCTCACTAAAGTTTCCTTCTTGGCCTCTGCTGGCATTTAAGTTTGTGAGCCCTGCTGCAGACTTTGTGAGGGCATCCTCCTATTCGTACTTATCACGGCTGTATCCCCAGTGCCTGGCGCCTAGCACGGCATCTATGCGGGGTTGCTCTTCTTTCTACCGCATAAAAAGTGAGATGAGGAAAAGAAACCTGGCCCAAGATGGTGCTGATGAAAGCCATCCATTCATTTTTTAAAAATAAAAATTGTTTATACTTAAGGTGTATAACATGATGCTTTCATATACATATACATAGTGAAATGGTTACTCTAGCTAAGATAATTAACATTTCATCTCCTCACATAGTTACCTTTGTGTGTGTGTGTGTGTGTGTGTGTGTGTGTGTGTGTGTGTGTGTGTGATGAGAGCACCTGAAATCTACTCTTTTAGCAAATTTCCAGTAATCAATACAGTATTATTAACTAGTTATCACACTGTCCATTAGATCACTAGACTCATTCACCTTGACATTTGCATATGATTAAATCTCATGGAAGCGGAGCATTCAGAATCAGCTCCAGGAAACATATACCCTGCTGGTCTCTCTCATTTCTGGAGAGGAACCCTAAATGTGTCCAAGGGCTCGTGGGTGCTATAGACAATCCAGTGTTCAAGGCCAGCAACCAATAAACGGAAACCAATAAAGTGATAGAAACAAATATGTCTCCTATTGTCTGAAGAAGAATGAAATGACAGATCAAAAAGGCTTGATTTTTTTTCATAGTGGGGAGAAAAAAAAGTTCTGAGGGGGAACATCCAATTTATTATTGAGTATCTGCCGCGTGCCAGGCACTGTGCTAAGTGATCAGATACAGAGGTGAGTGAGACACAGTCCCTGCCCTCAGAGAGCTCACACTATACTGGGGTGCGGGTGTGGAGATGTGAATGCCCAGGATGCTGTGAAGTGTAGGAGAGGTGTGATAGAATTCTGCATGGAGTCCAGTGGTCACTCCCACTCAGTGGGAACAGTGTTGAGCAAAGGCGTGAAGGGGTAAGACAGCAAAGCACATTAGGGGGACATTAGGTATGGCTGGAGCATGGGCTGTGAGGGGGCTAGGGGGCTAGATTAGACACATTAGGCCAGAGAAGTTGGCAGGGACCTAATCACGACGGGCCCTTCATGCTACATTGAATCAGGTTATCATAAGGGGTACTGGCACGGCTCTGGCACCACGCAGACCGGGGATCAAATCCATACTCCTCGTCTGACTTGCTGGGTGACTTGAGCAAGTGACATCACTTCTCTGAGCCTCAGTTTTCTCATCCGAAGATTGGAAACTAGCAGTGCTTACCTCAGAGAGTGGTGGTGATAATTAACTAAAATAATCTGTTCAGAATAAATGTTACTGTGGAACGCTCCTGCAAGGTGAGGCAGGGAGTCATAATTCCCCCCAAAGGCCCAATATGCTGCTGAGAATATGAGAAGGAGAGCTCCTGGAGGGAATTTGATCTTTCGGCTCCCACAGGAGACTATTTCTGCCGCTCCCCGCCCCCGTTGATGAGATGTGTTGGTACACAGGGAATATACAGAGTTTTGAGAGTTCCAGACGTGGGAATGAAGTTTCTGATTTACTTTTCAATTTGCACTTTTATAAATGCATCGAGGCTGTGGGTCACTGAATTATTCAGGTGCTTTCTGAACAATGCCCATGATGGAATGGGTGTTTGAAGTTGTGCTTTCAGGAGTGACATCATTTGGAAGTTATCAACAACACGTCCTCAGAGATATCAGGCGAAGCTGCATTGTTTAGACAAGTGCTAATAATTTAAGCCTCTTGAAAATTAGGAGGGATGAGTGATAAAATTAAGAAAGAAACAGTTTGCATTTGGAATTTGCATTTGCAGTAAGAAGTGCCTTGTGTGACAGGTGCATACACAGGAATCGAGAGGGCTGGGAAGGTGAAGCCGGCTCAGTCATCGTGCTCATCTATCAGGCTGGCGTGGTGCCTGAAACTCCACTACGATGTCCATTAATTTGAGGCTTGAAGACTTTATAGTCTTTTTGGATTCTTATTTAAAATGCTAATATCCTTATAAAAAGGCAAAGCCTGTCAGATAAGAATTTTTGGTTTAATTCCAGCTATATGCTGTTTATGCCTAAAACAAGTGACAATAAAAGTCTGCGAATATACCTACAGGTAAAGGTACAGTAGGCAAATGCAAAAACCACCATTGAAAGTATGAGTGGTACTAGTATCATCAGATAGAATACAATTCAAGACCAAAAGCATAAATTTGCCCAAATGATAGATTATCAAATGATAAAAGGTATAACTCTTGGAGAAAATAGTATAGTAATTAAACTTTCAGCACCAAACAACAGAGCATAAGGGAAAGAAATCAGGAACAACCTAATGAGCATGAATGGAGAAGCAGATGAATAGGTTTTGATGCACCCTTACTATGAAATGTTATGCAGCTATTAAAATGGATAAGTTACATTTGTATGTATTGAGATAGATCAGGGGCTCTCAACCCTGGCTGCACATTAGAATCACCGAGAGAGCCTTTAAAAATGCCACTGTCGGGGGCTTCCCTGGTGGCGCAGTGGTTGAGAGTCCGCCTGCCAATGCAGGGGATGCGGGTTCGTGCCCCGGTCCAGGAGGATCCCACGTGCCGGATCCCACATGCCGCGGAGCGGCTGGGCCCGTGAGCCATGGCCGCTGAGCCTGCGCATCCGGAGCCTGTGCTCCGGCAACGGGAGAGGCCACAACAGTGAGAGGCCCGTGTACCGCAAAAAAAAAAAAAAAAAAAAAAAAAATGCCACTGTCCAAAGTGATTCAATTGGTTTTGGATGAGCCCAGTCTTTGGAATTGTTTGAAAACTCCCACAGTGATTTAATGTGCAGTTAGAATTGAGACCCAACAGCTTAAATGGACACCATTATATCATCATATATTAAGTAAAAAAGCAAGAAGGGGAGGGGGGAAATGAAGAAAAACAACAAGAAGAAAAATAAGACAATAAACAATATAAATGTGTATCATTTTCCATGTCTCTGAGGCTTGTGCAAAATGAAAAAAAATATATATATAAAATACCAAAAGTAAATATTGGTAATCTAATTTTCAGGGAGAGAAGTTTGGAGTAGAGGGAGCTTAATCACTGAATTTCCTTATATGTTACTTTGCATAATTTGACTTGCAATGACAAGCATGAACTATTATGTAACTTTTAAAATTCAGCCATTCAATAATATTAATTAAGCATCTACTACATGCCAGGCATTACCCTAGTTTCTGAGGATATAGCAGTAGGAAAAACATACAGAATTCCTACCTTTGTGGAGCTTACATTCTAGTGGAATCAAATTTTAATAAATTGCAAATAAAATTCCAATCAGTTTTTGAATGCTAATACTCAAAGTTGACATGACATAATGCCTAATCAGCTGTTGTTTTTGTGTAGATTAAGACCTGTGGAAACAGTGGGGTGATAAGAACAGAATGTCTTTTGGAATGATCTCAGAATTTGACGGCTAAATGGGGGACTGGAAGTGATCCCCTGGCCTGGCTGACATGTGGTTCAATTTCAAGTTAAGCAGGCTAAAGCCATTCCTCTAGAGGTTGCCCTCACTGTCTACCAGACAATCAGGAGTCTTTCTGTGTGTCAGCTGGATATCTTATGCATTAATAATGGCATTTCTGAGTCTACAATCTTCCCTCTGGCTTCTGAGTGTCCAGTAAACCCAGACTCCCAGAGTATCTAAACACAGAGTCTTAAGAGCTTAACAGGAAGGACTGGTGGCTTGACCAGCAAGAATACTTACTCCAGCCTTATCTAGGCCACCTTATGTGCTTACTCACGAAGCCTATATAATACCCCAGCTTAAAACAGAAGCCTGTTTGAAACAACATGGCACATAATCCCCTTCCCCTCTCACCTCTCTGATTAAAGAATAAAAAAATTTCTTAAAAACTTCTGCAGACTTGAGGTTCCTCAGGTCAGAAAAGAGCCATGAGTTTGTAGATGCCTCTTTCCTGACTAATCTCGTCAGCCCAGTCACTACTGGTTTCTATCAGCATCCTCAAACTGCATAGGACAAAATTCACAACTTACGTGTACCTAAAAGTACCCTGGAGGCTTGCCAAAAATTTAACGCCAGAACAATCCCCAAAGATGACAAAAGGCCAGGAACAGTTTGTGCTTCTACTAGCTGGAGAGAAAATCCTCATAATTCATGGAATATGAGGTAAAGTACTAAAAAATGTGGCATCGTATTATTTTGGAAATGTCAACCCTGGATTAAAGGATCTTCTTAGCAAAACTTAAAAAGCAAGACTACAAAGTATCAAACTTAAATATGTCCCACAACAACGTCCCAAAATATTTATAGGATTACAGAACTACTCAGCATCCAACAAGGTAAAATTCAAAATGGCTAATAATAAAAATTTCCAGGCACACAAGGGAGTAGAAAAAAACTCTCCCATAATGAGGAGAGTAATTAATCTGTAGAAAGAGACCCAGAAATGATACAGATTAGAGAATAAGTAGACAAGGAAAATGAAACCGCTATTATTACTGTATTCCATATGATCAAGAAGAGAGAAAAGCTTGAATATGTTAAGTAGAGAAGATATTTTAAAAGACCCAAATCACACTTCTAGAAAGGAAAAAAAAAATCTCTAAGATGAAAAATACGCTGGATCAGATGAAATACAGATTAGACACTACAAAGGAAAAGATTAGTGAACTTGAAAACATAGCAATAGAAACAGAGAGAAAAAAAAGAATGACAAAAACCCAGAAGATAAGTATGCTGTGGGACAATTTCAAATGGCTTAAATATATGTAATTGTAATCCCAAGAAGGAAGTAGGGGTAAATATATATATTTAAAAGAAATGACAAAAATTTCTAAATTTGATGAAAACTATAAACAGAGAGATCCAAGAAGACTGATGAAACTTACACATGAGAGTCATGAAGAAAATGATACAAATTCATATTATAATCAAAATGCTGAAAACCAGTGAGAAAGAAAAAAAAGTAAAGCAATCAGAGAATAAAGATGCACAGAGAAACTAAAATATTTATGATTGCAGACTTCTTACTGGAAACCATGCAAGCCAGAGACAGTTCAGAACATCCTTAAATATTAAAAAACAAAACAAAACAAAACAAAACCTGTCAATCTTGAATTCTATACACAGTGAAAATAAATTTTGAAAGTAAAGGTAAAACATTTTTTTAAATAAAATATTTTTTTCACACACACAGAAACTGAAAGAATTCATTACCAGATTCATAGCCCAAGAAATGTTAAAGAAATTCCTTCAGGCAAAATGAAAGTGATACCAGAAGATTTGAATCTGTAGAAAAGAATGAAGAGCATGAGAAAGAGTAAATGTGTAGGTAAACGTGTAAGACTTTTTCTTATTAAAAAAAAAATCTCCTTAAAAGACAACTGACTGTTTAAAGCAAAAATAATAAGAATATATCATGGAAGTAAAAACATATATAGAAGTATAATATATGACAAAAATAGCACAAAAGTGGGTACCAAGGAGATGAAAATATAGTTAGATTCTTATATAGAAGTGGCATAATATTACATGAAGATAAGCTGTGATAAGCTAAAGATATATATTATAAAGTGAAAGCAACCATTAAAAAGAAAACCCAAAATCTTACAGCTAACAAGCCAACAAAGAGACAAAATGGAAGCATAAAGAAAACTCAGCTAAACCAGAAGGCAGAACAATAGAAACAAGAGGAAGTAAATAGCAAACCAATAGCAAGATGGAAGACTTGACTTCAACTATGTAAATAATCCTGTTTAACATAAATGGGTTAAGCACCTCAATTAAAAGGTAGAGAATATCAGATTAGAAAAAGAAGCAAATCCCACTAAAGCCTAACAACATGAAACTTCTTTAAAGAAAACACTCAAATAGTATAACAGTAAAAGGATGGAAAAGATATACAAGGCTAACAGTAACCAAAAGAAAGCTTGAGTTTCCATGATATTAACCAAAGAATATTACCAAGGAAAAAGGAGAGTATCACAAAGTATCACTTTATCATAGTGATAAAGGGGTCAATTCATAAAAATACTAAAAGTGTATGTAACTGACAACACAGCTTCAAAATATATGAAATGAAAACTGATAGAACAAAAAGAGGAAACAAAGTACTCAAATATAGTGGAAGAGTTCAAAAGTTCCTACTCAATGACTGATAGAACAAGCAGACAGAAAATCAGCAAGAACATAGGAAAGATTAACTAGGATAACACTTTCAAACAATATGACCAAATTGACATTTATATAACACTCCAGCCAACAACAGCAGAATACACATTCTTTTCAAATATACATAGAATATTTATCATGATAGACCATACTCCTGGCCATTAAAAAAGCCTCAATAACTTAGATGTAAAGTATGTTCTCTGACCACAGCAGAATTAAATTAAGAATCAATAACAAAAAGATACCTGGGAAATTCTACATATTTGGAAACTAAATAGAAAACTTCTAAATAGCAAATTGGTCAAAAAATTAGTTAATATCTTGAACTAAATAAAAGAAAAATGTACAATATCTAAATCTGTAGGATACAGCTAAAGCAGCTTGGAGTGAAATTAACAGCACTAAACACCTATATTAGAAGAGAAGAAAGAACTCAAATTAGTGACCTAAGCTTTCACTTAAACTATAAAGGGAAGATCAAATTAAATCCAAAAAAGCAGAAGAAGAAATATAATAAAAAAAATAATAGAAATCAATGAAATAGAAAATATATATATTAAAACTAAAAACAAGTTCTTTGAAAAGATCAATAAAATTAACAAACTTCTAGTCAAATTGATCAGGATAAAAAAAGAAGATGTAAATTACCAATATCAGAAGTGAGAGAGGGGACATCACTACTGGTCTTACAAACATTAAAGGGATAATAAGGGAATATTATGAACACCTTTATGCCAGTATAATCAACAACTTGTTGATGAAATGGGCAAATTCCTTAAAAACCACAAACTACCAAAGTTCATTTGAAAAGAAATAGATCTGAATAGTCCTATATCTATTAAAGAAATTGAATTTATAGTTTAAAAACCTCACCACAATGAAAACTCCTTGCCTGGATGAATTCATTTGTGAATTCATCAAACATTTAAGGAATAAATAATACAAATTCTACAAAAACTTTCTGAAAAAACTGAAGGTAAAGAAATACTTCCCAGTTCATTCTATAAGGTCAACATTACCCTGATTCTAAAACCGGAAAAGTACATTAGAAGAAAACTACAGACCAATATCCCTCATGTACATAGATGCAAAAATTCCTAGCAAAATTTCAGCAAATCAAAGCTAACATTTTAATTTTATTTTTAAAATAAATTTATTTATTTATTTTTGGCTCCACTGGGTCTTGGTTGCCGTACGCAGGCCCTCTCCAGCCGCGGCGAGCGGGGGGGGCCACCCCCAGCCGTGGTGCACTGGCTTCTCACCGCAGCAGCCCCCTCCCCGGCCACGGAGCACAGGCTCCAGGGGCGCGGGCCTCAGCAGCCATGGCACACGGGCTCAGCAGCTGGGGCTCACGGGCTCCAGAGCGCAGGCTCAGCAGCCGCGGCCCGTGGGCCCAGCTGCTCCGCGGCATCCGGGATCCTCCCGGACCAGGGCCAGAACCCACGTCCCCCACACCAACAGGTAGACTCCCAACCACTGTGCCACCAGGGAAGCCCCAAAGCTAACATTTTTAAAAGACATAATCATAACTATGTGAGGTTTGTCTCAGGAATACAAACTTGGTTTAACATATAAAAATCAATATATGAAACTCATGGTAAGAGCAACCTATAAGAAAAAAAGTATGATCACTTCAATAATAGACACAGAAAAACTGTTTATAAAAACAAACATCCATTCAGCATAAAATCTCTGAAAACTAGGATAGAATGGAATTTCATCAACCTGATAAAAGGCATCCGTGAAAACCTACAGCTAGTACCATACTTAATGGTAAAAAAGCCTATGCTTTCTGCTCAAAATCAGGAATCAGCTGTGTGTCTGCTTGTACTACTTCTGTCCGCCATAGCTCCAGAGGTTCTAGCCGTGAAATAAGACAAGGAAAAGTAAATGAAAAGAAGCCATATTGGACAGGTAAAGGCAAAGCTCTTTATTCACAGACGTGATCATTTGCAAGACAAATTTTATAGAATCTACCAAAAAGCTACTAGAATAGGTCAGCTTAACATGGTTTCTAGATATTAGCTCAATATGTTTTGGAAATAAATTTTGTTTCTGCACACTGGTAATGAATAAATGGAAGTTAAGATTTTTAAAACAATACTATTTACAATAGCACCAAAAATATTAAATTCTTAGGGATAAATTTGACTAAAGTTGTGCCAGGTCTACATCTGACAAATCAAACATTGATGAGAGAAATTGAAGAACATCTAAATAGAGATACAGTGTTTGTGAATTGGAAGACAATATTGGTAAGGTGTCAATTCTCAAATTGATCTATAGAGTCAATACAAATTTATTCAAAACCCCAGCAGGCTTTTAATTTGTATAAATTCAACATCCACTTCTGAAATTCATGTGGAAAAACAAAGGATTTAGAATTGCTAAAGTAACTTTGGAAAAGAGGAACAAAGTTGGAGAACTTGCAGAACAAGACTTCAGTACTTACTGTAAAGCTGTAGTTATCAAGATGGCATGGTACTGGCCAAAGGATAGACACAAAGATCAATAGAACAGAATAAAGCGTCCAGAAATAGACCCACACATATATGGTCAATTGATTTTTGACGAAGATGCCAAAGCAAGTCTATGAAAATGAAAAGGAAGCTTCAGATTGGGAGAAAACACTTGCAAATATATATATGACAAAGGACTTCTATCTAGAGTACACAAAGAACTCCTACCACTGAATAATAAGACAAACAACCCAATATAAATATTTGAACAGTTCACCCAAGAAGATATATAGAAGGTAAACAAGCACACAGAAAACTGCTCCATATTATTAGTCACTAGGGAAATGTAAAATAATCCACACTGAGATAACACTTCACTCATACTAGAATGGCTAAATGTAAAAGATGAAACTCACCAAGTTTTTGTGAAGATTTGGAGGAACTAGAACTCCCATACACAGATGCTGAGAATGTAAAAAGTTACAAGCACTTTGGGATGTAGTCAGACAGTTTTTTAAAAGTTTAAACCTTCGACTAATGTATGATCCAACCATTCTACTGCTAGGTATGTACCAAGGGGAAATTGAGGCTTATGTCCATACAAAGACTTGTAGACATATGGTCAAAGCAGCTTTACACATAATAGCCCCAAAATCGAAGCATCTTAGCAGTCTCTCATCAGAGGAATCGATAAATGAGTGAAAGTTACCAAACAAAAAAGAGTAGGTAAGCTATGAATCCACTTACCTGAAATTCCAGAAAATTACAAACTAATCTACAGAGACAGCAGATCCATGGCAACTTGGGGATGGGAGGAGGGGGAAGGTATGGAGATGAATGCATTACAAAAGGGCATGAGGAAACTTGTGGAGGTGATGCATATATTCATGATCTTGATTGTGGTGATGATTTCACAGATGCATCATAATGTCCAAACTCATCAAATTGTATACTTTAATGTGTGAAGATATTTTAAGTCAATCATACCTCAATAAAGCTGTAAAAAAAAAAAAAAAAAAAAAATGCAGCCACCTAGTCCCATGCCCAGAAACGGTTAAGTAGCAGTAAGTGAAATACAAGAATCCATTTTTTAACACACCTCCCAGGACATGCTGGTGTAGGTGGTCCCTGAACTGCACTTTGAAAAATACTGCTCGAGGAAAATATATCTCTTGGCTACACCAACCCAGCTAGGGGTACTAAGTGCCAAGCACAGTTGGCCAGTTGGCCCAAATCAGCTGGGCAGGTAGGAGCCATATTACTGAAACTTATTTCCACAACTTTTTTCTCCCTGCCATCTTTCTCTCTATACTGGCTCATCCACAAGTTCATTTTTCTTTCCTGTCACTTCTTGTCCTTTCATTGTCCTTATGTGTCACTCCACTGGTGCTGGATGGCTATCTCAAAAGCCTTCCCCCTGTGACTTTAGACTTCTCATTCTCTTAAACACCCCCAAACTGCCAGAGCCCTCCCCACCCTTAAGCTGGAAGAATACTCCAACGAAAAGAAAAGGCATTTCAAAGTTTCCAAATGTGATTCATAGAAAAGATGTTCTGGGCTTCCCTGGTGGCGTAGTGGTTAAGAATCCGCCTGCCAATGCAGGGGACAAGGGTTCGAGTCCTGGTCCAGGAAGATCCCACATACCGTGGAGCAACTAAGCCCGTGTGCCACAACTACTGAACCTGTGCTCTAGAGCCCGCGAGCCACAATTACCGAGCCCGTGTGCCACAACTAATGAAGCCCACGTGCCTAGAGCCCATGCTCCACAACAAGAGAAGCCACCGCAATGAGAAGCCTGTGCACCACAACGAAGAGTAGCCCCTGCTCGCTGCAACTAGAGAAAGTCCGTGCGCAGCAACAAAGACGCAATGCGGCCAAAAGTAAATAGTAAAATAAAATAAATAAATTTATTTAAAAAAAAAAGATGTTCTTTTTGTCCAGACTGAGCTAGACCAAGCTCAGTCTAATGGAAATGTGTTGATGTCTCTTAAAACACCTTCTTTTTTTTCACAAATTTTTCTAAGTGTTCTTTTTCTGACTGCATCTAGTGTTGAGAACTTGTGATATGAGGTCAGTGGGCAATCCAAGTGCATATTATATTAGTATAGAATAAGTTTTTTTTTTAAGAGTAAGAAGTGGAAATAAAAATACAATAAACTTTTTTAAAATGTTAATAACCGTGAATAAGGTTAATGTATTCTGCCTTATCAGTAGGTGTCTTTGTGTGGATTAAAAGGGGTTTTGGTTGTTGTTAGTGAACTGCTTCTGTCCATGTTTTTAAATTAATTAAACAAGGAGGTCAAAAGACTGAGGTGGCTTTAATGCCTTAGCAGCCAAACTAAGCAAACCAAAACCTAAGCCTGAAATCTCTCAAGGTTAAGAAACTGACACCTAAGGACAACCAGTCACAAACAGCCAACTAGGTTTCTCCCAGTAAAGCAACCCTTTAAGCTTCAGCCAATCAAATCATTTCTTTGCATTACTTCCAACCTTTCTCTATAAATATCTTTCCCCTAGCTCCTGTGGTGGGGTACACCTAACCACTTCCTGTTTGGCACTGGCAGATTCAAATAGATTTTTGCTCAAACTATTAAAATTTTTAATATGCCTCAGTTTGTCTCAAAAATATCCATTAACATCACCAATTTGCCTGCCCCCCTCTACTTTTGCCTACCTCTCCTTGTCAAGTGTTTCTGTGCCTTCCTCTGGCTTGGTTTGGGCTGTCAGCCTTGCGATGGCCACTCTGTTTGAAGGTCACTTTGCCAGCACCTGGTCCTCGGCTGCTAGGGAAAGCTGGCAGGAAAATCTCTTTCTCAGAGGTATGGGCAGCATTAGTGCCCTCTGAGTCGCCTAATGTACCTCTTCTCTGGCTGAGACAATGAAAATCTAACCTGGAAAGCTGTCCTGGCTTGGAAGGCTCTGCTCACACAGTCAAAAGAGAACTTTATTTACATAACAACAATAATCCTGTAAGTTGATTGACTGCTTCTAACTTACATAGTGCTCCTGGGTCCATTACGATAATGATATCAGTCAGGACTCTGTGTTGCAGGTACCCAGAACTCCCAGCTCATAGAACTAAGCAAAAGGGAAAAAGTGGACTCACGTAACTTGAAAGTGAAAGGGGAGAGTAAACTTCAAGCATGTCTTGATCCAGGGACCTTATTTCTCTCTGTCACTTGACTCTACCATCCACTGGGCTATCTTCATTCTCAGACCCCATGTTTGGTCCCTGGTTGGTCTAGCTCATAACCCTATAATTGTTAGCATTATCTGTAGAAAATAGCTCTCTCCCAGCATTCCTAGCAAAAGTTTCCTTGTATTCTACTGGCTCTCATGAAATCACATGATCATCCCTGAACCAATCACTATGGGCAGGCAAATCTCATAATGTCTTTGGCCAGGTCCCAGGTCACACGCCTCTCCTTGGAGCTGGGGTAGACTGAGAATAGGGGAGAGGGCTCCCAGAAGAAATTCAAAGTGTATTGGAAAGGAAAAGTACAGTGGATGCTATTGGGGTCCCAACCAGAACCTCGGTACAAGGCCTGTGCATCCATCTCCCAGCTGCGGTGATGCTGGATGTTAACAGCTCATCCTGCATCCTTCTCTGGAGGATTTCCTTGCTATTGATAGGAGCCTTCTCACCAGGCATGCCTGGTAAATTAGGTCCTTCTTCTGGGAATGGCCAGCGACCAATGACTGATTGATATTGGGGTATAAAGCCCAGCTCCCTGGCCTCTGGATAGGGCAAACTCTGTGCTACAATGCACCAGAGCTGCCTGCAGGAGCTCGCTAAGGCTAGACATCACTTGAAAACACTTCTTTGCATCCTTTCCTCTTCCAGCCTCTCCTGATTTCTTCATACTCCATTACAGGTTTGTCCTGAGAGCAATCCCTCAGTAAACATTTGCATAAGAAACTCTATTGCAAATTCTACTTCTAGGCAACACAACCTAAGGCAGATGGGAATGGAAAAAGCATGCTAAACAGCAAAAACAATGATTGGCTCTAATAATGGTGATGATGATGATAATGATGACGATGGCGATGATGGTGATTACGATGATGATGGTGATCCTTAGCATGTATTGAGGATTGTGACATGTACTAGCCTCTGTATTAGACATTTTACGTACATTTCTTGATATCCTCACTACAGCCTCGGAAGAGGGTCATTATTATCCCTATTTTGCAGAGGAGGAAGTTGAGGTTGAGCAAGGGGAACTGATTCATCCACGCTCATATTGCTAGGAGCTAGCAAAGCTGCATTTGAATCTACTCTCCCTGCTGCCCAGTTGCTGCTGCTCAGAGACCAGTTCAGTAATCTCCACCCACCTGGCAATATAACACACCTCCTTTCTTTGCTATATTATTTTTTTAAATATGCAATATGTGTCAGACACTTCGCTAAGCCTTTATATGTATCATCTCATTCAATTCTCCCAAAAGCTCTAAGTTTTACAAACTGAGACATGGTAAGGTGAACGAACCTTCCAAAGTTATGTACCTAGCAAGCGGTAGAGCCCAGATCTGGACCCAAGTATATGACTTCCGGGCCCACACTCCTAGCCCCTATTTTAATATCATTACTAAAGTTCCTCCAAAACGTCCTAAGAAACCAAACCTCATCTAACTATGGAAAAACTAAAACAAAGAAGGTTTCTCTTTTCTACCCCTGAACACTGATTTCCTAGATATGTAAGAAAGTGGTAATAACTCTGGGTTATTAACCCATGACTCAATCAATTTAAGTCAATTCCCCAAACTGCCAGAGGTGGATACGAAATTGTCTGTCTGCTTCATAACGTTTATGATCTGAAAGAAAAAAAAAAACCGGAGAATCGTGTAAAATTGGGATCCATTTCCTTTAGCTCCATAAAGAGCAGCTGGCTCATCTCCTTTTTTAGTAATTGCCACGGATTTTTTCTTAGTAGTTCTTTCTTTGTTGTCTGGCTCTCCCTGAAGGTAAGCTCCACAAGAACAAGGGCTAGGTTGGTCTTATCACTGTTTTCCCAATACCTGGCACTGTCATGGCGCATAGTTTGTTTTTTAAAAATACCTTAGGATGAATACATTTCGAAAATGAAAGGAAATAGCAATCACGTCAGGCTATGTGTCACTGATATAGAAACTTCTCTTTAAAAGAGTACTAAATGATAATGTTAGAGGTCTACTAACTCCTCATGGTTCCACCAGTGATTAAAAGCCAGTAGTTTCATTATTTCATTCTGTTCTGTGGTTTCCAGAACTTGATTCTGCTTTGTAAACTGAGGTTAGAAAACTGGTAGAGAATCGAAATCCTCTGGGCTGTTTCTCCATTCTGGAAACTACAGTCGCGATCAGCCCTGTCTTAATGAATCTCCACTTTATTAAACAGTTATTTGGTCCTGAAGCAGGTCATTTGTAGCCCTTCTTCCTCAGAACAGAAGGCAGGCTGCAGAAAAGAACAGGAAAATACAGACAAGGCAGAATGAGATGAAGATGTACCCTCCACCCATGGATCCTCATTGAATTAACACTTTCTCAGATGACAGGCTTACACTGTCAGGGACGTTGTAGGTGGCAGAAAATTTCTGCAGAGGGCTGTCCAGAGCTGGATGTGGTAGGAACCCGAGGGATGGGGCATCTGTTTGGAGAACTGGATGTCTTGCTGCTGGGACCCTGGAGAATGTCAATTTCTTGAGTCAACTCAGTTCAGGCGGGAGCTAATTAATCTCCTCTCCATCACCCAATCATTGTGCTAGCTCATGTCCCCATCATGTTTCACTACCTCCTCTAAACTGGTCTCCCTGCCTTCAGTCGCAAACTCCCACACCACCTGGCAATCTTAAAAAGTAATTATTTAATGAGTTTCAATTACATCGAGATACTTAAGCACATTACATGGGTTAATTTGTTTAATCCTCACAACAACCCAGTGGGTAGGTAGGATTATCATCTTCATTTTGCAGAGGAAGAAACAGGGGTTTAGGGAAAAGAAATGGCTTTGCCCAAGGTCCCGCATGCTACTCGATGGTGAAGCAAGATCCCAGCCCAGGGCAGCCTGATTCCAAAGACAATGTCGTTAACCTTGATGTCCCTGCTTCTAACCAACACCCATGTGATCGCTCTAAAGCCCAGATCTGGCCATATTCCTTTTAATAGCCTTCTGTGATTCCCTGCTGCCCAGTTAATGAACTCCAGACCCATATCCTAGCAAGTTTCCAAATCAGACTTAAATCTAGATCCCCGTCCTATCCCTGAATCCCTCTCTCCCCAGTGTATCCATCACTCCATTCTCTCTAAACTTCTTACTCTGTTTCAAATATGCTACTTGCCTTCATATCTGAGCCCCTTTGCATAGGCTATTCCTCTACTTGGAATGTCCTTCCTTTCTCTCCCACCTGGGGAACACTGAATGATCACCTGAAGCCCCAAAGGCACATCCTCTGTAAAGCTCATTTGACTGTCCAAGAAGAAACTCATCCCTCAGTCTCTGGCTCCACAGTACTTTTGCCAAATTCGTAACAGGGCACTTAAAGTTTCGTAACGTACTTGCTCAAGACCAGAAAGTGTGGTTTATTTGTCTTGATATTCAGAGTGCCTATCCCAGTATTTCTCAACAGGTGACAATTTTGCCTCACCTCTAGGGGATGTTTGGCAATATCTGGAGAAATTTCTGTTGTCACAACTGGGGGAGAGGGAGCGCTACTAGCACCTGGTGCGTAGAGGCAGAGATGCTGCCTATCCAAAAATACACAGACCACAAACCAAGAATTATCCAGCCCCAAATGTTAATACTGCTGACGCTGAGTAATCTGGCTTCTCTTAAAGCCTGGTTACAGCAAGCAAATTGACTGGTATGTCCGTGAGAGCAAATCCAGCTAAGATCCTCAGTTGCGATGGGTGTTTTTGTTAGAGGACCCAGGCTCTGCCCTTGGGAAACGAGCTGGAAAATCCAGACAGAATCCAAGATTTTAAACTCCCAGGAATCTGCTGTGAAAAAAATCTGAGATATATATGTTCCTTAGTCTTTGGCTAATCTGGGCTTTATGGAGATCAACATTATTTGACATAGGATACCTGGTATGGCAGAAATACAAAGGAGCTCCATTCAGAAGAGAGATATTTTTTTTCAGTAGCTATTTTGGGAAGATAGAACGGGAGAATTATCAGAGTTACGGGACTGGCTGAGGAGTGTGATCTCATGGCTGTGTTCCGGAATATACCAGAGAGTGCTTCAGATGGGAAGTGTGGAATCATGCTTGTGTCTAAAGAAATAAAGGCTGTGTTGTGTTGAGATATTTTGAGCAGAATATTGAGAAAACCCTGGCCCCCAAAAAGAAGGTGGTGGCTAATAACTAGTGATCAGGGCCTAACAGAAGAGATTTAGGAATATTTCTTGAGTAAACAAAATAAACTAATAAAAATTATGCAAGAATCTTTCCTGAGTGGCTATAGATAACTTACTATCCAGACTAGGACACTCTTGAAAACAGAGGGGTACTGTGCATAACTAACAGGGATTAACTGATTTATGACAAGCATAAACTGAGACTGCTCCAGGCAAACTGGAACTTACAATAATCCTATGCAAATATTCAGTTTTATTTATTTTACAGTACATGTGTAGTGCCATTTCTTCTTCCTATACCTGTTGCAGACATTACTAATCAATTACAGCACTCCATCCCTCAGAATTAGTACATGGTCTTGAAATCATCCTCAATAGAGCATCCCCACCCTTCTCTACAAATTGACAGGTATTGCATGAAGATCAGATCCCTGCTGTGGGAGAGCACCCTACCTTTTTTACTCCAGTCACTTCTACCCTGTCTTTCCTCAACCACTTCTCTCCTCACTGGAGTTCTCATTCTCAGGAACCTATAATTCTCTCTTAATTCTCATAGGGAGGCAACATCGTAGATACAGTGGTCCTTTTAGACATTACTTGCAGAGTTATGTGAATATCTTGTTGCACTTTTTTAAAAAAATGCTATACGATGCTTGATCCATTTGGTATCTAGGGTCAATTAGGCATGAATATTAAATATGTTTTTCAATTAATGGTTAATAAAATAAAACCCTCAGATGGATTTCTGCTTGTTGGAAGTTGTAGGGTTTGATTACGTGGTCATTTTTCCAAGGAGAGATTCCGGTTTCTATCTTGGTAAATACATAAGAGAATTCTGACATGCTTGACTAGTAGTTACTAAACTGAGTGGTATAAACCAAGAACAATAATTGATGAGCTGAAAGCCAGAAGCATTTAAGAGACCCATCTCCCTCTATGAATATTAATGTTTAACCATTGAGAACATGGTGGGGCAAGGTCAGGGGGTGTGATAGGGAGCTTTTCAAGGGTGACAGACCTTCCATTATTTCAACCATAATGGAGATCAATTATCTGGAGACAACTGACTCAAGGTAGCTATTTTATTTAGTAAAATACTAGTGCAAATTGCTAAAAATTGATCTTTAATTCCATAATCTTTTCTGTAAAGTGTTAACTGGGAAACCCTTTGTGATGTAAGCCCACTAAAATCTAAACTCAGGCCTCGAAATTGAGCCTATATTGAATCTCTATCAATTTTATAGGATTTGTACTGTTCAACAATAAACACAGTATTTGTTATTACCCAAGGTTGTTCGCTGTAAATTAAATATTCATTGCAAACTAAGATACCATTACGGGTGTAGAACATTTAACTCCCTTTCTCAGACTGATGGCTTGTGAGTTGGCTCTAGGCTGCAGATATATTTTATTTATTTGGCCCACATAATATTTTAGAAATTATGTCTTAGCACTTCTGAATTCTAAACAATTTTTAAATCAGGAGTTTTTACATTTATTAAAAGCACATTTTAAAACTAAAATCCTACTCTGAAAAAAGAGAGTATCTAGCAATGCTGGGTATCCATTCCCATGAAGATACTGGGTATGTTTCAGTTGTACCTAACCATCCTGGTTTATTATGTTTCCTTCCTGGCCCCTCAAGGTATTTTAGTTTTCAACTCCTGGTTTAGCTTAATAAGTCAGTCACAAAGGAATCAACCATGAAATTGAAGAGGTACTCACCCAAGAGTACATTTTAATTTAAATTTAACATTATCCAGTGCTTCAGGCAAATGACGAACATCATCCAGCTGTTCCAACATGAACACACACAGACACATGCAGAAACACACATGTACACACACAACTAAAGAACAACTTCTATTTATTCAACCATGCAAATATTTACTGAGTGCCCACTATGTGCCAGAAACAATGTCAGGTATTTCGATAACAAGATCAACTTGATTCTTTCTCTCAGAAAGCCCAGAGATAAGCAGGACAAATTCACACGCTAACGGAAAATTACAACACAGTGAACTGCTGGATCCGGGGATGTATTACAGAAACTCTGATATGAAGCATATTCCCCAGATTTTTAAAATCCTTGTACATAAACAGTCTAGGGGGACAAAGATAGGTTTGCATAAATTGATACGTTTATATCTGCCTTGGTCTTTTGAACTTTAAGAAGTAATTACAAATGCTATCTAAGTTATGGTAACAGAGAGTCACAGGAAAGCTATCAGTGACTCACTCAAGGTCAACTGCTTTACATCATGGGCAGGACTAGAACTCAAGAGCTGGGCAATTTTATTTTTTTCAGGAGATTTACAGATTCCAACCCACTGGCTTGAAAAGTGGGTCACTCCATTGCGGTAGATTTGGAAAATATTATCTGGGAAGATAGTGCTTCAGGCAGCTGCTACATAGTATCTCCTGATTTCAACTTCTCTCAGATCATTAAGGTGGCAAAAAAAAAAAAGGCTGAAAGACATTTCTGTCCTATGGGCTTCATCTAGAATACCCGGCCTAAATGATCATTTGTGTGGTTTGGGGTCAATCTTGAGGTTGGTCTTTAGTGCAACACTGCAAGATCATTACAGAGAAATCAAGGGCTTGGAGGAGGCTCTCGTGGCCCTGCTGATCCAATTTGTGTTTGACAGAATGCTGAATGAGACAGCTAAGCCCCAGAATGAAAGAATCAAACTGAGAAAGATCTCACTAGACTGAAACATTGGGCACAAGCCAAAAGATAAGCATTAACAGGGATAAATATTGCTTTTAAAAAATCAATTGCTCAAGAAGAGAATGGAGAGGATCAGGCTTGGCTGTGATTTCCCTGAGAAAGACCCGGGGTGTCACAGAGGCTCCTGTGAGCCAAAAAGTGATACAAGGTCATAAAAAGACACTAATGGAGAAAACTCTTCTAGTTAATAAATAACAAAACTCCAACTCCAATTGATTTGAGCAGTATGGAGAATCTATTGGATCATATACCTAAAAGTCCAAGGGTAAACTCTGAATGTCATTTTTTTTTTGGGGGGTGGGGGTGGTGGTACGCGGGCCTCTGACTGCTGTGGCCTCTCCCGTTGCGGAGCACAGGCTCCGGATGCGCAGACTCAGCGGCCATGGCTCACAGGCCCAGCCGCTCCGCGGCATGTGGGATCTTTCTGGACCGGGGCACGAACCCGCGTCCCCTGCATCGGCAGGCGGACTCTCAACCACTGCGCCACCAGGGAAGTGCCATCAGTCATTTTTTAATGTGTAACAAACAACTTCCATATCTCGGTAGCTTTCAACAACAAATCTTTGTTTTTCTTTCTCATAGGTCCATGGGGCAGCTTTTCGGCAGATACAGGTTGGACATGGTTGAACCAGATTGGATTCAGGACATCTGGTTGGTCCTGATTACTCCATGGGTCTTCACTCCGCGGCCCTGCAGAAACCACAGTGGCAACTTGGGGAGGATCATCTCATGGCTGACCACAGGAGCTTAAAATGGGTAGTAGAAATACGAATGCTCTAGGGTCTCTGCTTGGAACTGGCAGCCATCACTCCTGCCCACATTCTGTTGGCCAAGACCAGTCATGTGACTAGCCCAGCACCAGTGGGGCTAAGAAAGAGACTCCACATTTTTTATTAGGAGGTGTTGTGGTTGCATGGTAAAGGATGCACATGTGTAATTCTAATGCAAAGAGAAAGTGATTCAATCACCCATATTTTGGCTTCAGTATTTCTGGATTCAGAAATTTATTTTATTTGTTTTTATTGAAATATCGTTGATTTATCATGTTGTGGTAGTTTCAGGTGTACAGTAAAGTGATTCACTTATACATACATACATCTTTTTTTTCAGGTTCTTTTCCCTTTATAGGTTATTACAAAATATTGAGTAGAGTTCCTTGTGCTATACAGTTGGTTCTTGTTGGTTATCTATTTTATATATAGTTGTATGTACATGTGAATCCCAAAGCTCTAATTTATGACCCCCCAGAAATTTAAATGCCAACAGGAATCATTTCTTTCATCCTTCCGCCTTCCACCACCTATAGCCACAGCTTACTGTCTACATTATCATGACTTGACTATTTTCCTGTCTTCATCGACCTAATTTTACTGTTCCAGAAAACTTTTACCCAGCAAGATAAAAGATGCAAAGAACTTTATTATTCATTCAAGGAACTTCATGAAAGACCCATCAATTCTTCAATAGAAAGCATTAAACAATAGTTTATACCCAAGACTCTTTGAACCCCTTATCTCGAATTTCTCATCCTGCTGTGTCTACCAATCCTAAATTATTATATCACAATCCCTACTAATTCTAACAAAGTCCCCACATTAGAGATTCACCTTAAATCGACTTCAAAATCTCAATAAATATCTCAATTTTGTCCTCGCTCCTCTGAGATGCTACTAAGATTCTAGCAAGGTAGTGCTCTCTCCTCTAGTGGTAAAAATCAACTTTGTCTTATCAGCAAATTGTGTTGGTGGTATTGGGGGAAGCCAGCATTCAATAGCCTCATTCTCAGATATCATCACAAGGCTGCACAAATGGCCACTAGCTCCTTCAGGCTTATGTTATAAAAGCTGAGCATCCCTGAAAGAAAGGACAAAGACTGTTTCTTGGTAGCTACAGAAAAAGTCCTAGTTAAGACCTGGATTGTCCCAGGTTAAATCACATGTCCAGCCATAAACCAATCAGGTTTGGGGGTTGTATACTCTGACTGGCTATGCCTGAATCTCTTGGCTACTGCTGGAAGTAAGAACAGAGTAAACTCCTTCTGAATCACATGGATTGAGAGCAGGGAAGTTGTGGTGCCTCAGCCGATAAAGGAACATTTGATAACAGAGGAAGAGAGGATGGATAAGTGGACAGAAATGACAGATATTTGCTACACTGTCTTAACCAGTAGATATTACTGTGTCCCACATAAGAAGAGAAAAGCTTTATTGCACTGCTTAATACTGATCTCTACAAACTTGTGGATATCCAGAAGAAAGAGTGATAATAGTCATGGGATAGGCACCAGCTGAATGATGAAGCCTGCATAGTTTATCCAGAACAAGGAAAAGACTTGAAGGTCTGTCATGTATAAAAGTGAATAAACCTGACTCACACCTGATTCCATTCAAAATTGGGCTTTGTTATGGACCGAACGTATGTATTCTCCCAAAATACATATGTCGAAGCCCTAACTCCCAGTGTGGCTGTTCTCGGAATAAGGAGGTAAAGATTAAAAGAGGTCATAAAGGTGGAGTCCTGATACAATAGGACTAGTGTCCTTATAGGAAGAGGCACCGGAGAGCTCTCTCTGTGTGTTATGTACACAGAGGAAAGTCCATATGAGGACATAGCACTAAGGCAGCTCTCTGCAAGCCAGGAAGAGACCTCTCACCAGAACCAAATCACAGGAACCTTGATCTTGGACTTCTCGCCTCTAGAACTGTGAGAAAATAAATTTCTGTTGTTTAAACCTTCCCGTCTAGCGGCCTGAGCTGACTAATACAGGCTTCAAGTTAATTTGCTACATAGTATTCTTTTGTTTCAGAAAGCAATTCACAAGTCTCCACTGGATCTTGATCACAGTAAAAATCCAATGCCAAGCACTGGGTTAGATGATACAACAACACAAAAGGGACTGTTAAGAAAAACTATCTAAAATTTAGAAATAAGGTCAAAAAACATAGCCTGTGTTCTCAATATCATGTCAGAGCACTGCTCTGCTCACTCAAGGTTTATTTAATTCTTAGAGAACGTATCTGTGTTGGTTTTGCTATTTTTTTTCTTTGATTAGAGACCAAGTACTGTGAAGTTACATGTCACCTTGTAGATTTCCGTGCCGTTGAAAAGGCAGCCCTAGAGGTTACAGTTTTCTTGTCCTACAGGACATTACTCAGTTTTGCATCTAACCTAGCAATCTTATTCTGACGTTTTTTTTCCAAAATGCCTATAAATACCCAGTTCTTCAAGATGTTCTTTGAATATGTTTTTACCTTTTTACCAATTCCTTTGTTAAAGAGTGAAATAAAATCTTGACATGTGTTCAATTGATATCTGCATGAAAGTCATGTTGTTAACTTTTTGAAAATTATTCTTAGATAGAGCTTTCTAGACTAGGAGAGAGACATTAAGCAAATTATAGCTGGGAAGGGTATTAAGGGAAGGTAGCTGCAGTGTGTGCCCTGGGACCAGGAAACAGAAGGGTTTAACCTAGTTGAAAGGATTGGGAATGGTTTCCCTGGAAAAGCGGCATTTCTTTCTTTTTTTTTTTTTTTAAACATCTTTATTGGAGTATAATTGCTTTACAATGGTGTGTTAGTTTCTGCTTTATAACAAAGTGAATCAGTTATACATATACATAGGTTCCCATATCTCTTCCCTCTTGCGTCTCCCTCCCACCCTCCCTATCCCACCCCTCTAGCTGGTCACAAAGCACCGAGCTGATCTCCCTGTGCTATGCGGCTGCTTCCCACTGGCTATCTATTTTACGTTTGGTAGTGTATATATGTCCATGCCACTCTCTCACTTTGTCACAGCTTACCCTTCCCCCTCCCCACGGCATTTCTTGAAGCTCGAGTGGAACTTAGTCAAGCGAAGGAAAGAAAGTTGGGGGCTGGGGGATGTGCCTGCTGCAGAGGCCCAAGGTTTTGGGTACAAAAGAGGAGGTGGGTAGAATCAAAGTGTTGAAGCCATATGGAGGATATTTTTCACCAGAGGGGTCTGATAGACTTCCTGGACTTCCAGTGATGTCAGAATCCCCAAAAGGAGAATGAAAGGGGTGTTCAGGCCCCTGTTATCTCTGACTGGTCTTGCACATGCCTTTGACTTCTATGTAAATTGTCAAATGACTTGCACAAAAGAAAAAGCTCAGAGGCCCATCCTTGGGACTCACAGCTCAGCTTCAGAGAATAAGAAAAACAGTTTCCTTCTTCCCACCCACTGTGGAACCCAGGAGGAGAGGAAGGAAGTAAACTTCCATAAGCTCAACAGAAGGGACAGCTCTCCCAAGCCTGTGTGACACAGAAGCCTAATTAAATCCACATCCATGAAAGAGAGCAGCTGCCACGTGGGCTAACTCTGATCCTATCTCTGCTTTGCAGATGAGGTGGTTTAGATAATCAGAAGCCCAAACCGCTTCTCATTTGGTTGCAAATTTCAGAAAATAGGGGAAATAAAATGCCAGGGCTTGTGTTGCCAGGATATTAAGCCACTCGGCATAAAACAAGATAACTAGAACGCTGTGGAAGGAGGTGGCTTCTCATCAAGGCTCGCTGGGTGCTGACTTCTGAGCCACAGGGTGGCCTTTGCTGGGGAGTTCTGACCTGGACGACTGTGGGGTAGGTGCTTTGTCCAGCATGCGACGAATCCAGACAACGGCAGCCACCTAAAGAAGTCTCTGTTTGGAGTTTTGACACTGATCAAAATCGTGCAGACTTCAGAGACACACAGACCTGGGTTTGTATCCTGGCTCTGTCACTTACTAGCCCTGTGACCTTACACTGACAGACTCCACTTCTCTACCTGCACTGGGGGCTAACAGTCCTTACCTCATGGGGCTTCTCCTATCGTGAAGTGAGTGAATGCATGCAAAATGCTTAGTCCAGGGTCTGGTGTGTAGTGTCATCTATCATTATTATAACTGTAGTAATCATAATAATGATCATCATCATCAAGGCTTGTTTGTAATTTCTCACTGTCATAAAAATTTGATTTCAAATGCTAGTCTTTTGTTCTCTCTCAAGTTTCACCTTCTACGAGTTTTAAAGAGCATGTCAGTATCTTAGGGGAAAACATGAGGATTTTTGATGTCTACCATTCACCTTTGAGGGCCAGGTGGGTTTAGAGTGATGGGGGACCAACTTGTCCTGGTTTGCCTGGGTCCTTCCTGGTGTTAGCACAGAAAGTCCCATATCCTGGGAAACCCCACAGTTCTGGATCAACCTGGACAGTCAGTCACCTTAATTGTAGAACTGACTCAGACTGCACAGTGAGTCACAGAATCAGGATGTACCCCCAGCCTGGAGGTGCTCCCAACGGAAGCCACCACGCCTGGTCCTGGGGTGGGGTGAGGAGGAGTGCAGGCTGAAAGAAGTTCCAGTTTGTAAGCTGAAGGACATGGCTTTTTGCACCTGGAACTCAAATGAATGAGGCAGGCTAGGGGGCTCCTGCAGCAAACCACATAATGCTTTCGAAGTGGGCAGCAGCCACTTAGCAATGGCCAGTCCTTGCCTCTGGGGGAATGTGAGCCAGTGTTGTGAAATACACATTATTCAAGAGATGACAGGTTTCTGAATTTGTTTTAAATGTGAAATCTCCCTATTTTCAAATGTTGGCAACTAATTCCACTAAAACAAACAAAAAACTGGATGAGCCAAACAAAAGATATTAGTGGGCCAGATGAGGCCTGCCAACCCTCAGTTTACAATCCTGATCTAGACCATGCTTTTCCGCACTCCTGGCCTTTGCACACGCTGCTCCCTCTGCCTGGTACACAATTTCCTAGGCTTGCCTCTTATTCACCTTAAGTATCAAAGCCTATTGGCCATACTGTGGCCATAAAAAACCCACATACTCCTGGTTTTCTTGCCACTTTTCTATTTTCTATCTAGGTTCATTTTCTAGTGCTTTCATCCTCATGACTTTAAACAGTATCTCTAAGCTAAAGACTCCCAAATTTTAGTACCAGCCTAGAACTCTCTCCTGAACTTCAGAACCATATGTTCATACTGCTTACTCAACCTCTGCTCTTGATGTCCTAATGGGCATTTAAAACTTAACATGTCCAAAACTGGACTTTTGATCATGTGCCTCTAAATCTCTCCCTTCCCGGTCTCAGTAAATGCTGACACCATTCTTCCATTTCTCAGACCCAAACTGAAGGCACCCTCTGCTCCCCCCTTTCTGTCATATCCCATACACATCCTTCACTAGAGCCCACTGGCTCCTCCTCCACGATATATCCAGAATCCCACTTCTTCTCAACCCTCCCCTGCTACCACCTTGGTCCAAGCAACCATCACTTATTACCTGGATTAGAACTGTGGCCTCCACACTGGTCTCCCACCTCCTACCCTCACAATGACAACGACCAATGATCTGCCCTCCTCCCCAGTACATCTCCGACCTCAATTCCTACTGACTACTTTGCTGTTCCTATCATGCTCCCTTTGCACCTGCTGTTTTCCTAGCCGAATGCTTTTCTCCCAGATAGTCATGTGGTTCATTTCCTTGTCCCCTTCACATCTTTAATCAAACGTCACCTTCACAATAAGGTTTTGAAAATTCAAAATTTGTAACTGTCACCCTACCTATCCCCCCAACCCCATGAGACCTTGATTCCTTTCACTTGCTTTATTTTCTCCTTAGCATTTATCATCATTGAACATTCAATTTATTTTACTTTTCTTCCTTTTTGACTATCTCACTTTCCTCACTAGCCCCTAGAGGACAAAGGTTTGTGATTAGTTTATTTGTCTTTCCAGAACCTAAAACGATGCCTGACACATACTAAGAACTCAATAAATATTTGTTGAATGAATGAATCAAAGAACTAAGAAGACATTAGGTGAAAGATCCAAAGGACCAGCTGTCCTTTAGGAACAATTATGGAAATTTGAATAAATCAGGACAAATAGATTCTGCCCAGCCATAATAAATAAAGTCAAAAGAAAAATAATAAGCTGAAAGAAAAATACTTCTGTACTGCCAGTGATAGAAGGATCAATTTCTTTCATCGAATCAGTGCTCTTTCAAAGAAATAAAAAATGGCCTAGGTCCCAGTAGAAAAATCAGCAAAGGACACAAGCAAGCAGTTCACAGGAGGAAAAACAAAACAAAAAAATCGAATGGCTCATTAACATATGAAAATATCCCTAACCTCTCTCATAATTAAAGAAATGCAGATTAAAATAACAATGAGACCCTAATTTTCGCCTCACAGGCTGGAAAATATAAAGATATTAATAACAGACGGTGTTATTGAGGAGAGCTTGACCGAAGTGTGCAAAGCAGGGAAGCCTCTGGGAAGGCAAGTTAGCCCCAACTATACAAACTGTCAGATACAAATCCTATGACCTAGCAGGAATTTACCTTCCCCTACATTCATCCTTGCAGAAATGCATTAAGATAGCGGTCCCCAACCTTTTTGGCACCAGGGACGGGTTTCGTGGAAGACAATTTTTCCACGGACGGGGTGGGGGGGGTGACGGTTCAGACGGTAATGCCAGCGGTGGTTCAGGCGGCAATGTGAGCGATGGGGAGCGAGGAAGCTTCGCTCGCTCGCCGCCGCTCACCACCTTCTCCTGGTTCCTGGCAGGCCGGGACCCGATACTGGTCCACGGCCGACTGGCTTGGGGACCCCTTCGTGCATTAAGATATATGCACAGAGAGGTTTATAGCAATATTGTTCATAAAAGAGAAAGACTGGAAACAGCCTAAATATTCATCAACAGGAATGCTGTTAAATTTTTAAAGTGGGTCAAGACTGTCCCATTTTATAGATGACAGTATACACCTATTTGAGAAAAAAAAGAGATTAAGGGAGATCTGCATTATTTATCTGGAAATAGTGAGTAAGTGAAAAATGCAACATACAGAAGTGTGCTTAGTTTTATCCCTTTTATGTTAAAAAAGGGATATACTGACACACATATGCTTGTAATGCACAGAAAATATATTAAAAAATACATAAGAAACCATGAACACTGGTTGTCTGTGGGAAGAGTAATGGGAGACCAAGGTGGGAGGGAGACTTTGATTTCATTGATATGGCTGTGTTTTAATGTTTTATATTTCTATTTTTAATAAAAATTAAATTAAAAAAAACATTTCCCCAAAATATACACAGAGTATTTTAAGTCCTACATCCTAGGACCAGTAGTAGACTGTCTGTTAGATCACAGGCTCCCCACTCCCTCACCCCAAATGGGAATTTTGCTGCTTCTTAATATCCTAACCATATGTATGAATCAAAGTGAGAGTGTTCCTCTTACATCATTCAATCTGGGCAGTGGTGCCTTCTGACCGGCCAACTGTAAAGATAATTACATTATGGTAGCATTTTCCCTCTCCCCAGCCTCTGTCCTCTGCACAGCCTTTTGGAGAAAGAAAAATTATGGAGAGCTTTTACCCTTGACTTTGAAATGAGGCTTAAAAACCTTGTAACCACCTGGATAAATGAAGTGTAAGGCAGGCAGAACTTCAGGTCCAAGAATACCATGCGCTTTAGACGTGGGGATAAGGTGCTTTGCACAATAACAGCTTCTAATTAAGATGTGTTGAGAATAAGGGCAAGACCACGTAAAACAAAACCAAAAGAGGCATCCTTCTCACTTCAGTATTGAAAATCCAAGATTACATGTTAAGATAATGCCTTTTATTTTGTTTACTTATGTTTATACTAACGCATATCAATTTGAGAATGCTTTATGTCTCATCTAGAGTTTTCCTGCAAAAGTCAGGTTTATATCCATCGTCAGTGACTAAAATTTCAACTGCTGGAAGCACGGGGGGAAAATGATGATGATGATAAATAGACTTATACATAGAAGTGGTAGAAATAGTAGAATTGAAAGTAGTGGAAGTAGAGAAATAGTAGTAGATGTAGCAGAAATAATAAAATAGTAGATTCAGAAGAAGTTAATGTAGCAGTGACAAAGATTCTCTCATTGACTCAACGCTACTCAGGCTCCATTCAACTCCTTCTCAGTTAGGCCTGACTTTGGGACTTCCATGTTTGTCTCTGAATTGTCAGATTTTAGCAAGAATCCTGCTAAGTTGGTTTAGGGAGAATTCTCCATCTTTCATATCTGATCACCCTCAATATCTAATTGGATTCCTCATCCTCCACCATCCCCCAGGTAATGTCTGAAATCCTGGCCTGACTTCAGCAAGAATCCTGTTAGGCTGGTTTAGCCAGAATCCTCCTTACCCTAGATATTTCCTTTTAGTAATGTTCCATCCACTGATCTCCACTCTGCTGCTCGGTAGTAAATTTCTACTCGCCCTGCTGTATTCAGTGTTGAGTCCAAACTCTCCCCGCACGGCAAGACCCCGTGACAGGTGTTCCTACACCTAATCCAATGGCCCTTCTTAAATACAGTCTGCCTTACTGTCTTCAACAAATGTCATGAATAATTTTTTCTTTAACATTACATATAGTAAAAGTAAGAGTAAAAGTAAAATTAATAGTAGAAGTGGTAGCTCTAGTAGTAATAGTAGTGAGGTGGTAGGAGGGGGTAGAGGAGGAAGAAGAGAAGTAGAAGGAGCAGTAATAGAAATAGGAGTAGTAATAGTAGGGACTCTTCCTTACGTGGGAAGCAGTATAAATACAATTGTCCTTGGTATCTGCAGGGGATTGGTTCCAGGAGCACCTGTGGTTACCAAAATCCACAGATGCTCAAGTCCCTTATATAAAATGGCTCAATACAATGACTACCGTCGGCCCTCTCTATCTGCCGTTGGTTGAATCTGCAGACGCAAAACCTGCGAATGCAGAGGGCAGGCTGTAGTGGTAAAAAGCTTAAGATTTGAAGCCACACAGACCTGAGTTCAAGTGCCTGCTCCCAAACTGACCAGTAGTGTGACCTTGAAGTTTCTAAATCTGCAAAAGCTAAATATTCCTCATCTCTACAATTAGCATAATAGAACTGCCCATCTCACTAGGTGTCTTGAGGATAAATACATAAGATTTTATATGTAAAGCTCTTAGAAGCCTATTACATAGCCTTGGTAAAAGCCATTACTGTTGCTGCCATTGATATCATTGCCACTGCAATTTGAATAAAAACAAAACCGTAAAGCCAGGCTGAGATTCTGTATCAGTCCACCCTTACCCACTGTTGGAGCTGTGTTTTGGGAGGCCCTTCCCCGCCCCGACTCCCACCCAGCTTCACTGATCCAGCCACACTGGCCACCACACCGAGCTCCTCCTGGACATTCAAGTCTGATGCTTCTTCTGTGTGGGAGGCACTTCATGAACCTTGTCCCTTGGCCAACTCTTCCTCATTTTCTGGATCGCAGGATAATTGTCATGTCTTCAAATGCCCTATGTGCTCTTATAATTCACCATACTTTTCTTCTGTTGCATTTATCATGAGTGCAGTTAATTACTGGCATGATTATTTGATTGCCATCTGATTTTTCTTTTAGACCACATCTCTGGGTGGGTGGGGACCCTGCTCAACTGCCACCATCTAGTGCAGTGCCAGCCACATACTCAGCACTCACGATTGGAAAATATTTGTTCAACAGATGGGTATGTTTGAAGATAGATACCATTACCTTCATTCCATAGATAAGAAAAAAGAAAATTTACAAGGTTCAGTAACTTGCATTAGCTACTTACGAGGTAGTAAGTAAACGGTAGAGCTGGAATTTGAACCTAGTTCTATTTGACTCCAAAGCCATGCTCCTTTTCACACTTCCTATCTTTTCCTAACAGTGGCAGAGTATTACAGGGGGAGAGTATTTTAAGATATAGGGGGCCAACAGGGTTTTGTGAAGTGGTAGGTTATTTATTTTCTTTCCCCATTGCAAAAGAGACAATGTATAATCACTCCTGCCCCTGGTTTGAGGCATTTGTGAATGAAATTGAGTAAGTATGAAGGAACATAAACTCCTCGCCTCTTTGAGATAAAACATCAAATACTTTAAGAAGCAAAGAGGCATGGACTCAAGGCTTTGATTTAGACTATTTTACTTAACATGTCTGAGCTAGTTGGGAAGATTAACCTAGAAATAAGGGTCTTGCTCAAGCTGGGAGGTCAGAAACAGTAACCATCATTATTAATGTCAATTTTAAGTTAGTAATAACATTGTGTTGAAGATAAGAAAATAACATGATCCTCCAGTAGCATTTGAAATTTATGACGTGATAAAAAGAAATCATAATTACTAGATGGATGGATGGATGGATGGATGGATGGTTGAATGGATGAATGTGTGGATGGATGGATGGACAGATGGATGGATGGGTGGTTGAATGAATGGATGTCTGGATGGAAGCATGGATGGATGGAAGGACAGATGGGTGGTTGGATGGATGGGAGGAAGGATGGAGAGAGAACTGTATTAGTCTGCTCAGAATGCCATGATAAAGTACCACAGACTGGGTGGTTTAAACAACAGAAATTTATTTTCTCACAATTCTGAAAACTAGAAATCGGAGCTCAAGGTATAAGCAAGGTTTGTTTCTTCTAAGGCTTCTCTCCTTGGCTTGTGGATGGCTGTCTTCTCCTTATGTATTTACATGATCTCCTTTCCCTCTGTGCATGTCTGTGTTCTAATCTCCTCCTCTTATAAGAACAGCAGTCATATTGGATTAGGGCCCACCCTCATGACCTCGTTTTAAGTTAGTTATCTCTTTAAAGACTCTATCTCCTACTAAGGTCACATTCAGAGGTATCAAGGGTTAGGACTTCGACACGTGAATTTTAGGGGTACAAAATCCAGTCCATCATAGAAAAGAAGAGGGATAAGGAGATAAATAGGAGTGACAGATGATGGAGAAAGAGATGTAGCAACAGAATAGACCTGTACCGTACAGTGGGACAGCTACCAGCCCTCTTAGATTAGGGGAAATACTCCTGCTATGTGCTCTCACAGCATGCTGAACTTTTACTTGTTGCATTTATCATGACTGTAGTTAATTATCTGCATGGTAATTTGATTAATATCTGCCATTTCCCTTAGACCAAGAGTTTCATGAGGTCAGGAGGCTGAGTGTCTTCTCCTTGTTACCTCCCCACTATCTAGCACTTTTTTTTTAACCTACTCACTTTCCAGGTATTCTTTTTTATGCCTTTGTTTTCCTTGAGGCAACTACACATGTGTGCCCTGATCACATCTCAAGGGACCCATAGCCACATGTGGCTAGTGGAAAATGGATCAGACAGCACACATATACAACATCTCCATCATCACAGAAGTTTCTACTGGACAGCCCAGAATAGACTATTTCAGTACATAGTGGGTTTTCTGATATTTAAGTTCTCGTTTGAGACCTTACCAACGCTAATCCCAAGATGTACTTGGATGTAGTGCTTCTCCCAATGTTCAGAATCACCCAGCAAGTTCCATTTGAACTGAAGGAAGGCATTAATGGCATCCCACGAGGACCATCGTGTCTCACTTTGTCACACATTGCAGTGTAAACTCTATGTGGTTCCTGGAATCCTCAACGCCCAGCCCCTGCCTCCACAGTCATCCTCCTCACCACAGACCATCTCTGTGGGTGGGATGTTGCATCCACGTGGGCGTAGGGGGGCCGACAGTGGGAAGAGAGAGGAAAGGGGGCCGCGTAGCGGTGCTATTGCTGAAGCCTCTCGATGTCCACCTGACCCCCCAAATGTAGTAGGTGCTGAATCAGCAGTGACAAGCAGCTTCTCTGAAGCCACCATCCCTGGTTTAGTTATTGGATCCAGCGGAGTGCAGTGATTTGACCGGCTTAAGTTCAGGATCTTTCTACGCAGCCACAACTCAATTAGTGGATGTTAACTGCTCCTAAGTTATAAGACAGACTTTGAAGTTCCACTGAAACTCCAATTACAGTTGGGTGGAAATCTCCAATTGTCAGGCTTGAGGATTCAAAAGCAGAAACAAAAGGAAGAGGAAGAATTGGGAGGAAAAGCAGAAGTGGAAATTGGAGAATCCAAGACAGAATCCTTTTAGTCAGAAGAAATGGCTCACAAAAGTAGTCCTTGGGGATTAAAACATAGGATTTACTGCTTCAACGAGGAGTTATTAAGGAGTATAAGATGTTCTGTATTAAGTGCTCTAGAGAATACAGAGGACGGAGCTCCTCTGTTTTGATCAGACAGATCTGACTTAAAATCCTAGCACTTCTGTGTTCCAGCTGTGTGACACTTGTGAAGTCATGCAGGCACGTTATGCTTCCAAGTTTGATGGTGCCTGCCTCAGAGCACCATGTGAAGAATCAAGGAGAGAAAGTAATGGATGTGGAGTGCCTAGCGTGCATCTGGAAGGTCCCAATTGAAGACAAGGATGTAGATGGGCTTGCCCAGGAAGTGTGAAGAGAGAGCAGGGACAAGGACCCAACTCAAGCCCTGGGAAACGCCAGCATGCCTTGGAGAGGAAGGTGGAAGATGCGAAGGCAAAGGATACTGGAGTAGCCAGAGAGATCACAGGAAAACCAGGAAAGGGCAGAATTCCTGAGGCCAATGAAAGAGAATGTTTCAAGATGCTCCCAACAGGTAATAAAAGAAAAAGAACTGAAAATGTCCGTTGATAACCACGCAGAGGCATTAAAAATGAGGTGTTGCTAAAGTAGTGGACGTCAGGGCCGTTTGGGATAGGTTGCTTCAAGGGAAGGATCAGATTGTTAAACGTTTACATATTTATAGATGAAAGTTGCTGATTGAGCCAGTATTTTAAAGGTTTACATATTTATAGATTAAAGTTGCTGATTGAGCCAATATTTATTTAGCTTGTTTATTCAACAAATAGTCACTGAGTGTCTGCTTCATTCTAAGCACTGTTCTAAATGTTAGGGATATGGTGAGGGTGGAGGGGTGAGGGAATGAGACCACATCTCATGGTGTTTATATCCTATTCTGTGTGTGTGTATATATATACGTATATATATGTGCGTGTATATATTTATATATATATACACATACACACACACATACATATCCGTACCTTTGGTTGGAAATGAGATATTTGTGATGGATGATAAAATTGGACAAAATCATATTTATGCACGTGCATATTGCTTATATACTAAATCCTGGCAGGCTATGTACCAAACACCTATGATGATTCATCCAAGTGGTGGAACACTGGCTGAATGGTTAAGAGCTCAAGTTTTGAGGTCAGGTAACTGAGTTCAACTTATTTTTGCCACCTACTAGGTGCCTAGCTGAGCAAGCTACTTGACCCCACTCAAACTGTGCTCTCTTCTCTAAAATTGAGATAAAATAGTCCCCACCTCCTGGAGTTACGGTGAGAATAAAATGATATAATGCAAGTATATGCCAAACTTTGTGTCTGGCACATAGTGAGTGCTCAATAAATCTCAGTCATTATTTTTAATAATAGTTGAGCTTGCCTGGATTTTATAATTTTTTCTATAATAGGTTGTCATCCTTCTGTAACTAGAAAACGTAACAGAATTTGCTTAAAATACAAAATTTTAGTGGAGAGCAAAGAGGGGCCAGTTGCCTGGAGACTAAATACTCAAAGAAAAGGAAAGTCATATTGTATCACAATCTGATGGGGTCAAGTATTGGCACTTTGCAAAATGTACCTCATCCTTCCATATTTAAAAGTCAGTAAAAGAGAAAAAAATCAATAAAAGAATCTGGAGACTATATACTTGAAACTATGTCTTTTCAGTTTTTCCAGTAAATGAAACACAATCAAACAAAAAGTCTTAGTGAGTGAGTCATGTGGCCCCAGGTGTCCTAGCATAAGAAGTCATAGAATTATAGTTTGTTTCAAATAGCCTTTGGAGGGTAGTCAGGCCAATTTCCCTCCTAATGCAGAAATCTTCTCTAAGACACCTGATGGATGGGAATTAAGCTGCTGGAGGAGCTACTATTTATTCAGCAGCTATTATTGCCAGGCACTGAGTTATCATCTGCTCCTCAGACAGCATCCTGAGTGATCTTGCTGAAACCTGAATCAAGGCTCACCCCCTCAAATGTCTTCCCATCATATTTGGAATACAACCCAACTCCTTTCCCTGACTTACACAAAAGGGCACCGTGGCTGCTTCTCTGACAGTATCTCCTTTCAGTCTCCTTTCATCTGCTACACTCGACCCTCAGGCTGTCTTCCAGGCTTCAGTTCATTTCCTCCCGAGGTCTGTTTGCCAGTTATTCCCTGAAATGCTTTTCCCCTGGGTCAGTGCACAAACACTCTCCCTTACCAGCCAGGTAAGTTCAAAATGCCCCCGCCTCCAAAAAGCTCTCCATGACACCTGATCTAAAATAAGATGCTTGGGACTTCCCTGGTGGAACAGTGGTTAAATATCTGCCTGCCAATGCAGGGGACACAGGATCGAGCCCTGGTCCAGGTAGATCCCACGTGCCATGGAGCAACTAAGCCTGCGAGCCACAACTACTGAGCCCGTGTGCCACAACTACTGAAGCCCGGGTGCCTAGAGCCCATGCTCCGCATCAAGAGAAGTCACTGCAATGAGAAGCCCGCGCACCACAACGAAGAGTAGCCCCTGCTCTCCACAACTAGAGGAAACCTACGCACAGCAATGAAGACCCAATGAGGCAAAAAATAATAATAATAACAAAATAAAATTAATTTTTTAAAAACAGCATTTAAAATAAGACCCTCCTCCCTGATCCCCCTCCGCTACACTTCTCCTGTACTATGTCTTCATAGCCCTCACCAGTCCTCACCCCAGACCTGCTGAATAAGAAGCTGCAAGACTGTCTCCTCCATCCTCTGCTTGCTTGGGTTCCTTCACCCTCAGACCCTCCTATATTTTGCAGAGCAATTTAGTCTTGGACCTATCTTCATATTCATAAACACAAAAAATCTCTCTGTTGAAATCCATTGTCAAATATGCCAAGGTGTGGCCTCCACACAGCACAAAAGATTGTATAGAAGCTTTAAATTTTCAGACTCCCCCTCTTCTCTTCCACACCAGTCTATCTAATGAAAGCGATTTCTTCTACCCTTCCTAGAACAGATATAGCCACCCCATTCTCGTCCTTCAGAGGCTGACTGGCGACAGTCCATCTGGGTTCATAGGGTTCCATATATTGTTTTCTTCTGCTACACCTAATTATTTCACTGAATCTTCATTGCACCCCCCCCCACAGGGTAGGTATTATTATCCCATTTCTCTGAAGAGGAAACTGAAGCCCAAGGTCACCTGGCACATAAATGGAAGAGCTCAGGTCTATCCGAGTCCAAGGACAAAGCAGTTCTTACCCAACGTCAAAGAGAAATGGAAGAGGACAATGTCTACCTCATGATTAAGAGATTAAAGGCAGAAATGTCAAGGAAATTGAAGATTCAAGAACACAGCAGAGAAAGGATCTTTCCCCTCTCCTTTCACCATGCCCATATTAAATATTGATTCCCGTTGCCTTTGCAAATACAGAAGTTGACTAAGACACACATCGTAAAAAATGCACGGTAAAGTTTCATTCTAATTTCAGCTTTTGTATTGGAAATGCATTTGGAGGACATTCCTCCCTGCTTGAACATTTGCTCCTTCTTGCCCTTGGTCAGTGCTGTCCCAAAGAACAGGGGTGTCCATGGAGTAGCAAGAGATCAAGGACACAGTTCCATCAGGAGCCTGACAACCCCAGCTCCAGGCATCAACGAACACGGTCCTTTCGATATTTTTAGGAAGCAAGAGGACCTGAGAAGGAGTCCTTCCTGGCTGATGATTATCCAGATCTCAGGAGAGGGGCCAGGAGGGATAGCTGGGGCGGGAGGGTTCAGAGGACCCAGCAGGAGGGGGGAAAGCCATTGACTGCAGGTTCCTCGACAGACTGTTTTTTTCAGGCCTGATTTCCATCATCTCCATTTGGGTTTAAAAAAGTAATTTTTACTGGGTTTTCTTTTTTCCTTGAAAGGATATGTGTTCGCTGCAGGAAATCTCAACGATGTGAGCGTGCAAAAAGGAGATAAAAATTAACTGTAATCCAAGAAATGCCTGAGAATGATAAAGACCCAAGTCACAGTAGTGTTTACCCCTAATGTGAAGGGACGGAGTGTAATGGGAATGGAATAATATACAGGGACCTTGAATTGTATCAGTAATGTTTTATTTCTTTGGGTAACTGTTTTCCTCATCTAGAAATTAGGGTTGGCAGCGTCTACTCTCAAACTTAGGATGGGAGTAAAATGTACTTGGGATCCCACGACTCAGAGGTGCCACCATTTTGATAAATATTCATCCAGGATTTTCATTTTTCCAAAACACGGGTTTTTTAACAGCATTTAAAACAATAAGATCATGCAATATATACACTTTGTAATCAGATACAATCATGCCATCTTCGCTCATCCTTTAAATTCCTTGGGGTTTTTTTTTGGGTTTTTTTGGCAGCACCTTGCAGCATGTGGGATCTTAATTCCCCGACCAGGGATTGAACCCGTGGCCTCTGCAGTGGAAGCGTGGAGCCTTAACCACTGGACTGCCAGGGAATTCCTTTCTTTATTATTTTAATGGCTGCATATTATTCCGTCATATGAGTGAATCTCCTTTGAGTTTTATAAGAGTCAAAATCCTTAGCTGTTAAGAAGGACTCTCTGGTGGTAGCACTGTCAGAATTATTCTGGGTGGACTCCAGGAGATAGAAGTCACTGTCTTCTACAAACAGGAGGATTAATTATATTCCTCCAAGGTAACCCCAGTGTAAACTCACTTGTGTTAGGGAACACTCAGAGGTTTGGGGACCTATTCTTTTTTCGCTTTCTAGGGAAGCACAGTGTCAGACATCCCCTCTCTTGGCTTCCAGTTATCTGTAGAATAAAATCCAAATTTCCACGTACCCCCGCCATGGTCTGGCCTCCCACCAGCCATTGCTTCTTTGCCCCTTGACTCACCATCATCCAGCCACGTGGCCTTGTACAGCTCTGGATCATTCCGAGCTCCTTCCTGGCCTAGGTTAATCACCACCCCCTACTCCTGGAGCCCTTCTTCCCCAGCTTCTCCTCATTCTGTGGTCTAAGCTGAATGTCACTTCCTCAGAAAGGCTTTCCTGACCCCCTAATTTGAAGAAGGTTTCCTCTTATCTCCTAACATCCTGTCCTTTCTCTTCACAACCTTGGCTCTGTTCTAATAATTAAATATTTATCTGCACGTTTATTTGTCAAATGCCTGTCCTCCTTCCCGAGGACTCCAAGCCCCATGAGGGCAGGGGGGAGCTGCATCTGTTTTGCTCACTGAATATACGCATCTAGCACAGCCCCTGCTGCACGTGGATGCCTAATCAATCTTGAATGAATGAATGAATGAAAAAATAAATCACTTAACTGTGTATTACTGCCCTCTAGGGTTCAGTTTCCCCTCATCTACAAAACAGGGCTGGCAATATCTCCCCCTCAAACTATGATGAGAGTAAATGCACCACTTTCTGTAGAATGTCTCATTGGGCGTAGTTAACAGTGAGAAATGGTTTTCACTAGCGTGGTCATTTTGCTCCTCAAACATCCCTGGCCTGAGTAATTAAGGAGGGGTGCCTGCAGCCCTACTTTACTTAAAAGCTTTTTCTTTGCTCTTTTGAAGGCAGGTACATATGAGAACGTTGGGATATTCATTTTAATATAATCCCTTTGAACCATAAAATGCATGTGATAGAAAATGGGATGACACATGCAATTTTACCTTTTCTTCTAGCTAACTACTGTTTACAAAGCTCGGTTGCTCTGGGTTACTTCAGAAAACCCTTTCAAGGCTCAGGCAGTTAATTACAACTGCTTCTGGGCCCATGGGACCTAAGCCACACTCAGAGATCAAAAGCTTTGACCACACTGGGAGGGAATAAGTGTCACTCAGGCATGACAGGCTGAATGCCAGTCACCCCAGGAACCAATGCTTCTATAAGTCAGTGCTCCCAGTTTCATGTCCCACTTGCAATAGTTTATACAAACAATAGTCAGTGCAAAAACATCATTTACTTCCCAAAGAAAATCTGGCCTCCAATCTGGAAATGGAGGGGATGCTATACAATTCATCCATTCAACCCGCAAACATCTACTGACCACCCACTACATGCCAAGTTTTGTACTAGATGCTAAGCAAGGATACAGCCATGAACAAGACAGGTAAGATCTCTGGTCTCAAGCAGCTTACATCTTCTGGGCAGCAGGGGAGGCAGGAGGGCGACAGGAGACAGAAAAGCAAAAGAAGAAAATGAAGAAAAAGATCATACAGAGATGAGTGCTTTTTCAGATAAATTAAGACTAAGTGAAGTAAGAGAGAATGAGAGAGTGGCTGTTTGATATTGGACGAGGAGGTGGAATTTAATCTGAGATCTCAACAGCAAAAAGAAATTAGCTACACGAAAGTCTAAAAAAAAAGAGCATTCTCAGGACTTCCCTGGTGGCGCGGTGGTGAAGAATCTGCCTGCCAGTGCAGCGGACACGGGTTCATGCCCTGTTCTGGGAAGATCCCACATGCCGCAGAGCAACTAAGCCCGTGCGCCACAACTACTGAGCCTGCGCTCTAGAGCCCGCAAGCCACAGCTACTGAAGCCCTCGTGCCTGGAGCCCATGTTCCACAACCAGAGAAGCCACTGCAATGAGAAGCCGGCGCACCGCAACAAAGAGTAGTCCCTGCTCAACACAACTAGAGAAGGCCTACGTGCAGCAACGCAACCAAAAATAAATAAATAATTTTTTTAAAAAAGAGCATGCTAGGAAGACAGAACAGGTAGTGCAGAGGCCCTGGGTGGGAACTTCAGATTTCTGAAACCTTGGTAAGTGAATGGAAGAGGAAATAGAAACAGGGATGTAGAGATTGAACTTGTAAGTCATGGTAAAGTTTCCATTTTATTCTAAGGGGCAAGGGAAGCCACTGGATGGTTTTAGCAAGGGAGTATGATATGAATTATGTTTTTAAAAAATCACCTGGCTGCTGTGTGAAGAACATATTATAGGGGCAGGTGTACAAGCAGTGAGACGGTTCAGGAGGCTGTTGCAGTAATCTAAATGAGAAGTAATGGTGGCTTAGGCAAAGACATCACAGATGATTCCTGCCCACAGTGGGCTTACTTACAGTCAGTTAAGGTAAACTTTTAAACCTGCAGAGGAGGAACATTAATCCTACAAGAACTTTAACAATAAAATAAAATTATCAGTTAATTTGGAAAGAAAAGTTCAAACCTCCCGCCTTTCCTGTTGGAAGAGATGGTGTACAAATAATCTTCCTTATCTTCTTTCCATGAATCATCAGTTAAGACTCACTTGTTTATAATCTAACTGCAGATCTTACATACTGTCATAGCCTTCAAAGAACAAGGTGGGAAAGGTGAAGGACAGGTATTTTTCCTTTCAGGTGTATAAAATCCAAGAGGTTTGGGATGGGGACATTAAGGCCAGAGTTTACTTGAATGAATCCAGCCACAGAACAAGTCTGAATTAGTAACCTCTCCTTCTTCTCCACGTGACAACATAGGAACTTCTTGGGTCACGGACTGAAGCTGTGAATGAATTTACCTAGGGTCTCCTGATGATGTTTGCTTGGATGGTTAAGGAAACGTCTTGGGAAGAGAATTGGTAGCAGGAGAGTATTTGTGAAAATCACCCACAGTCATGCCTGGTCCAATAACACCTCCTAAAATTTTGCCAGGCAGTTAGTCCCTTTTATAACTTGTATTACTCCAGGGCCCTGGGGCCACAGCAACTGAGGGACTGGTGGCGGGGTAGGGGTGGGATGGGGATCTTAGCAGCCTGCATCCAATAAACCAATATGTTGGGTAAAGAGTCTACAACATATCAAAGATCAGTGATCAACACTTGGATGAGTGAAACCGAGACTCACCCATGAAAGTATCAGAAAAGAAATATTAAATACTCATGTATATTACATAATGTTATAGACAGACAAGGGTTCCTTTTTCTCCATATCGTTGCCAACACTTGTTATTTCTTGTCTTTTTGATAATATCCATTCTGACAAGTGTGAGGTGATGTCTCACTGTGGTTCTGATGTGCATTTCCCTGATGATTAGTGATACTGAGCTTTTTTTCACATGCCTGTTGGCCATCTGTATATCTTCTTTGGAAAATTGTCTGTTCAGGTCCTCTGCCCATCTTTTAATCAAATTGTTTGGTTTTTGATACTAGGTTGTATGAGTTTTCTATATATTTTGGATTTAACCCTTTATCGCAGTGGTCCCCAACATTTTTGGCACCAGGGACTGGTTTCATGGAAGACAATGTTTCCACAGACCCAGGGCAGGCGGGTAGGGATGGTTTCAGGATGATTCAAGCGCATTACATTTATTATGTACTTTATTTCTATTACTATTACATTGTAATATATAATGAAATAATTATACAACTCACCATAATGCAGAATCAGTGGGAGGCCTGAGATTTTTTTCCTGCAACTAGATGGTCCCATCTGGGGGTGATGGGAGACAGTGACACCCAAAGTGCATTGCTTATGGCCTGTCTACTCCGTAATCTTGGTTGCTGTCACTGCAGATAACCCTTGCTTCACAAAGATAGGATGTTGGAAATGGAAGCAGGCTTTTCAGTGCTTTTGTGGCCATCTCAGGATATTCCACCTTGACTTTAATCCAGAACGTATGGAGATTTGAAGTTGTCTCAAACATACTTTTAAGGCCACTGTCATTTGCGATCTCAAGCAGGTGCCTCTTCTAGCACGGACAAAGTGGATTCACCTGGCTTATTCACAAATGGGTTGCGATCCACTCCTTCCCAGTTCAGGGGTCTTTTGTGGTTGGGAAGTAATGCTCAAACTCTTTCGAAAGCTGAGACTGGTGACCATGCACCAGCTGGGAGAAAGAAGGCCCTGGCTCAGTCTCTTTCAAAATCTCTGTTAATGCTGGAAACATGTCAAAAATCCCAATGTTCACTCGTCACCCCCATAATTCCAGTTTGGCTTTGAATGTAGCCACTTTATCTGCCGACTTCACCACAGTTGTCGTTCTCCCCTGAAGTGACAGATTGAGTTCGCTGAGCAGGTTGAATATGTCACACAAATAAGCAAGTTTTGCAACCCATTCTGTGTCACTGAAATGTGCTGCTAGTGGTGACTGTTTTTATAAAAGAAATCTCTGAAGCAGCTCTCATAACTCAAAAAATCTGGCCAGTGATCTACTTTTAGAAGCCATCTCACTTCTGTGTATAAGAGAAGACGTGTGTGCTCTGCGTCCATCTCCTCACAGAGCTGCATAAACAGACGTGAGTTAAGGGCATGTACTTTAATGTGGTTGATGATTTTAATCACAACCTGCAAAACGTTGTTAAGTTCAGGTGACATTTTTTGGCTAGGCAGCATTTCTCTATGGGTGACACAGTGCATAAACTCACATTCAGAAGCGACCTCTTTGACCCGAGTAGTGAAACCAGAAAGCCGTCCAGTCATGACAGCTGCTCTGTCCATGCATATATCGACGCAAAATGACCAATTCAGTTTTCCTGATATGTAATCATTCAAAGACTTGAATAGTTCTGCAGCTGTGGTGTTGGCCGGCAACAAAAGTGCACATAACATATCCTCATGTACATCCTCCTGAAAAACATATCACATTTTTATACCGCAAGCATTGTTGCCTTGTTGTCAACATCAGTAGACTCGTCACCCTGGACTGCATACCATGGTGACTCATTAATCCTCTCTAACAATTGTGCCTCAATAGCCTCTGCTATTTCATCAATTCGTCCAGTTGTGGTGCTAGCCGAAAGAGGAACACGTGCCACCTTTTGAACTGCAGCCTCTCCTAAAAGTTCACGACAAATGTCCTTAGCAGCAGGCAGGATCAACTCTTCACCAATAGCAAAGAGCTTCTTAGCTTTAGCAATGCGGTTAGCCGCTAAGAATGATGCTCTCAGTGCAGAAACATCTGATGAAGTGGTGGCCTTCAATAATTGCTCTGTTCTTTGTGTTCACATTTTTTTCTTTTGAAAAACTCCAAAGGCTTGTCTTTTAATGCAGGGTGCTTGGTCTCCATGTGACAAAGCAGTTTTGAAGGTTTCATGGCTTCGTTGGCTAGCAGGTCGCCACATATTATACAAACCAGGCTTGGAGAATGTGAATCACCGGTTGCAATGAACCCGTAATTTAAGTAGGACTCTTGGTATTTTCTTTTAAATGCAGCTTTCCTTTTGTTGGCAGTCTTAGAATCTTCTGCCCTCTCATCATTCGGTCTTTCCCCCTTTTCAAAGTAGCTCTCCAGTGACGTTTGTTTTTTACTCCTTTTGGCTAGGGTTAGCTTGTGGGCTTACCAAAACTGTGACTGAGACAAGTGCACAGTGGGGGAAGGAGGCGCAGATGGAAGTGGTAAACAAAGTAATGGGTGAGCCACACGCAGACTAAAAATACATGTTGGATTCTGACTTAAAGCCTGCACCAGATGCAGCTTGTCACTTGCCACTCACTGGTAAGGTTTTGATATGAGTCTGCAAGCAATTGATTTATTATGGTCTCTGTGCCGTCAAACCTCTCTGCTAATGATAATCTGTATTTGCAGCCGCTCCCCAGCGCTGGCATCACCACCTCAGATCCACCCCAGATCACCAGGCATTAGATTCTCATAAGGAGCGCGCAACCTAGATCCCTCGCATGCGCAGTTCACGGTAGGGTTCGCGCTCCTATGAGAATCTAATGCCGCCGCTGATCTGACAGCAGGTGGAGTTAAGGCGGTAATGGGAGCGCTGGGGAGCAGCTGAAACTTTGCTCGCTCACCCGTCACTCACCTCCTGCTGTGCAGCCCTGTTCCCAACAGGGTTGGGGACCCCTGCCTTATCGGATATATGATTTTCAAACATCTTCTCCCGCATTCACTGTTGGTGGGAATGTAATATGGAAAACAGTATGAAGGTTCTTCAAAAAATTAAAAATAGAACTACCATATAATCCAGCAATTCCATTTCCAGGTATTTATCTGAAGAAAACAAGAACACTAATTCAAAAAATGATGTGCACCCTTATGTTCATTGCAGCATTATTTACAATAGGCAAGACATGAAAGCAATTGACGTGTTCATCAATAGATGAATGGATAAAGAAGATGTGATATATATATATCATCTTGCCATTTCTGACAGCACGAATGGACCTAGAGGGTATTATGCCAAGTGAAATAAGTCAGGCAGAGAAAGACAAATACCACATGATTTCACTCACATGTGGAATCTAAAAAACAAAACAAATGAACAAACATAAAAGAGAAACAGACTGAAAGATACAGAGAACAAACTGGTGGTCTCCAGAGGGGAAGGGCCTGGGGGAATGGGTGAGATAGGTGAAATGGATTAGGAGGTACAAATTTCCAGTTATAAAATAAGCTATGGGGATATAATGTACAGCATTAGGAATATAGTAAATAATACTGTAATAACTTTAAATGATGACAGTGGTAACTAGACTTAGAGTAATAGTCATTCATAATGTATACAAATATTGAATTGCTATGTTGTACACCTGAAACTAATATAACATTGTATGTCAATTATAGTTCAATTAAATATATACATAGTAGAGTGAGTGAAGACATGCTCTAAAATGAATGCAGTATCTCTGCAATGCCTGTGTTTGGTAAGCCCTTTCACATCTTTTTCAGATGTCTGAATTGAGACGTTGTTCCACTGGCACTAGGACAAAATATTCTGAGCCATCAGAATCAGAGAGAGGGACAGAGAAAGAGGCAGAGAGAGAGAGAGCTAGAGCCTTAAGAGATGACACTATTCTTGTCTCTAACCATATGAAAAGGCCATTATCTTATATCACAAAACCAAGGATCTCATGTCCCAGGTCATAGAAATAAGCAACTCATGGATTTGCCCTACAGGAAATTTGTTATAAATCAATACTAAGCTATGACTGGGAACCAATTTAGATGTAAGCCCTTCAAACAGTCTTCCTTTCTTCCCAATCTTAGAGCACAGCTCCTGTGTGGGAGCTAGTCTAAAACTGAAACACACACACACACACACACACACACACACACACACGTGCACGCGCGTGCCTTCATCTCCAAGATATGTACTCTCAGGTTAGGTTCTCAAATTTAATAAAAGGTTTTACATTTGGTAGTGTATATATGTATGTAAGTTTGAGGAACCTTTCATTTTAAATGAAACATCCTGACAAGAAAAGAAAGCTACCGTGTCTGGATGCTAGTAAACTGTGATTTCTCCCCAAATATGTGAGGTCTGCCAATGGGAGCATAACCTTTTCAAGGGAAAAATATCAAACTTAGCTGCCTCTTGTTCCCACCTCCTCCTCTGCCACCATCGCGCTCTCTCTCTCCATGTGACAGTCCCCTCCCACCAATCAGGGACAGATCAAGGGGAAATTCAAGTTCCCCACACGTTGGGGATGCTTTTCTTGTTTGAAACCCTACAGGAAAAAAAAATGACTCTTACTCTGTGTTCCCTCAGGAAGATGTTTCAGTTAAAAGCTTGACTCTGAGTCTCAGAGGCATGGAGGGGAAGCAGAGCCATTGACCTTTGCGGGGGTGAGCAACTGTAATTTCATACACCTCGTTATAGAACGTTGTGGAGATAGAAGAGAGCAGGGCCACAGAGGAGAGCTGGATGCTGATTCAATAACCAGTTCTGCAGGGAACTATATTCACTACCCTGTGATAAACCAAAATGGAAAAGAACATGAAAAAGAATATATATATATATATATATATATATATATATATGTATAACTGAGTTACTTTGCTGTACAGCAGAAATTAACACAACATTGTAAATCAATTACACTTCAATAAATTTTTTTTTAAAGTTCTGTACCAATGCATTTGAGCTTAGGCTGTTAATAACGGATACATGACTTAAAACTAATTTTACTAACTCACACAAACTCAATGTATAGAAAATATTCAATGAGAAGCATACACGTGCTCTTTACTGACTGGGATATTCTTATTCATTTCTGTGTCTATTTTTTCTCCCCTCCCACTTAGATTGTCAGCTCCGAAAGGGTAGGGGCCTTGTCTGTTTTCTTCAGTGCTATAGCCACAGTACCTGGCACACAGTAAGTACTTAGTAAGTTCTTGTTGAATGAAGAGATGCAGGGAAATAACTAGAAGGAAATACACCAAGAATTAATAGTGATTACTTGGCACTTGAAGATTACGTGTAGGCAGAATAATGACACTTAAAGCTGTCCATATCCTAGTCTTCGGAATCTGTGATATGTATGTGGCAAAAGAGACTTTGCAATGTGATTAAGTAAAGAATCGTAATAAGGGAAGATTATCCTGGATTGTCTAGTGGGCCCAATGCAATCACAAGGATCCTTATAAGAGGGAGGCCAACAGGTCAAAGTTGGGATAAGTGACGATGGAAGAAGAGGTCAGAGACAAAGAGAGATTTGAAGACGTTACGTTGCTGACTTAAAGATGGAGGAATGGGCCAAAAGCCAAAAAAAAGCAAGTAGCATCTAGAAGCTGGAAAAGGCAAGGAAACAGATTCCCCCTTAGAGAATTCGGAAGGAATGCAGCCCTGCCAACACCTTGATTTTAGAACACCTGACCTCTAGAACTGTAAGGAAAATCTGTGCGGTTTTAAGCCACGACTATTCCGGTAAGAAAGGAAGATTGACTTTTTATTTAAAAATTTTTTGTACGCTTTGTACTTTTGCCATGTATGTGTATTATCTATCTTAAATTAGTTAAATTGTAATTTAAAAAATAGTGATTACTCAGGGGAGAGAGATTATGGGATGGTTACGATTTACTCTTTATCCTTTCTATCTCTTCTGATTTTTCTAAAAAATAGTATTTTTCTAACTGGAATAAAATCGAATGAAGATGGCTTGGGTAAAACCTAAGTTATCACCAACTTTCACATTAGCTAGCAAGCTGTGGGAAAGCTCAAACTTATTAATGATGCACTCGCTTGAACTCATGTTATATTAATAGAAATGAGGTTAGACATTCCTGTTTTCTCATTTATTCATTCATTCAACAAACATTTATTGTGGGGACCATAAATCAGTCCTTGACTGAGGCAATAAAATTGTTAACGGATTATTTTCCAAATTTCAGTAAAGGGAAAATCATGACTCTCATACAGAAGTGAAAACGTGTTAGAGAATTTAGTTAAGTCATTAATGAGGGAAATAGTAGGTTATGATCAGGTCAAAGGAGAATGCAAAGATTACACACATGCATAGGTCAGAAATATTAAACTGAATATGCAAATGGGGAAAAACTGGCTTCTTCCACAGTTTGGGAACCTCCACTGTCCAGATTTGAACCTTCGTTATACAGAATTTTGGGATGTCTACTGGCAGGGATGACTTTGCATTGCTGTTGGTTATCCACAACTTACAGAGCCATCAAAGAACTCAAAGACAGTGAAAGCCTAGCATCCGATAACCAGGAAGAACATGCTCTAGGCAGTGGGTAATTTCCCACTGAAGCACCACTTTTCCTTACACTACGAAGATGATTAAGATGCAGCCTCTGACTTCTCACATGGTATCTGGGAAAACTGACATAAACAAAGGACTTGCTTTTCTCCGAACAGGAGGAGAATAAATCTTTCTGTTGCTCCTGTTCTGTTTACAAGGCCCCTGTGAAAGAAACACCTGTACAAGAATTGAATACTATCCCGAGAATTAGAAAAAGGTTACAATTTGTTTTCGAAGTGCATTTTAAACTTTTTTGCATTAACGAATTCAATAGAAATACACCAATAAACTAATTGTAAAAATAAAATGCAAACCATAAAGAAATACATATTAAAAAAAAGAAAACAGAGTCCTTGACTGTCTCCCTTCTACCAATTCCATTTTCTCACCCATTGGAAATACTACTAATAAAAACAATAATGTCCACAAATCAGATGCATTGTGGTCTAAAGGGAGAGACCAGGATTAAAAGCTCCTTATTCAGTGGGGCCATCTTAATGAAATTTTTGGATATGTAAAGTAGGCCAGAGATTAGTTTAGAATAAGGGACAGAAGGGCACTAGAATGTTCTGTATTTAAGTCACAAGGATGTTCAGGGTTCAAGGCTGGCAAAAGTAGAGGGGAGGGGACATCTGGGGAAGCAGAGCAAGAAAGGTATAGAAAATGAAATCCTCAGCTACGACCTAGCCAGTGAGAAATTCCCAGTGCCAGGAAACGTTTAATGAGTTCTTGGGTTCGTGACATCTAATATTTCATCTCAAGTTATTGTCTCTTCTGTTCCGTGATGTAATCTCCCGCTGTGAGCAAAAATCTTCTGTTAAATAAATATCTGCTAGACAGTACAGCCTGTGTCAGCAGTACTTTGAAGACCAGTATGGGTCAGAAGGGATGGAGAGAAGAGAAAAGTTGCAGGAGGTGGTAAGAAGCAGAAGGTCAGAAATTCAATAGAGACAGAACCTCAGGACAAGAGACAACCAGGAGAGGGTTAAGTCCCTTCACTCCGGGTCCTGCCAGGAATCCTTGGAGATACAGATAGCAGATTTCCTGCCTTCTCTTAGATTGGAGCTCTAGACATTTGAGATGAATATCAAAAGAAAGTGTCACTGTGGCATATATATACAATGGAATATTACTCAGCCGTAAAAAGAAATGAAACTGAATTATTCGTAGTGAGGTGGATGGACCTAGAGTCTGTCATACAAAATGAAGTAAGTCAGAAAGAGAAAAACAAACACCTTATGCTAACACATATATATGGGATCTAAAAAAAAAAAAAAAAGGTTCTGATGAACCTAGGGGCAGGACAGGAATAAAGACGCAGACGTAGAGAAGACTTGAGGACACAGGGGAGGTGGGGAGGGGAAGCTGGGATGAAGAGAGAGAGTAACATTGACATATATACACTTCCAAATGTAAAATAGCTAGTGGGAAGCAGCCGCATAGCACGGGGAGATCAGCTCGGTGATTTGTGACCACCTAGAGGGGTGGGATAGGGAGGGTGGGAGGGAGGCACAAGAGGCAGGGGATATGGGGATATATGTATACGTATAGCTGATTCATTTTGTTATACAGCAGAAAGTAACACAACATTGTAAAGCAATTATACTCCAATAAAGATGTAAAAAAAAAAAAAAGAAAGAAAGGGTCATCTCAAAAAGCTGGAGCAAAAATGAAATCATGGAGGGCTTCCCAGAGGAAGTGACACTTGAATTGAGTCTGGAAGGAAGTGGAGGCTCTCACCGCACAAAAGGGGAAGGGGGAAGAGAACCAGGTGTGCAAAAGAAGAGAGGCATAAAAGGCCAAGGGATGTCTAGGGGAACTAGGGAGCTGGTTGGTATTATTAGCGCTCAGCCTATGTAGAACTGGCGGGATATGATTTTGAATAGTACCCGACCTCTCAGGCTAATGTTGATGTTCACCTTAAAAAGATATCCCCAGTACAGAAAAGAAAAGCACTGTGGTGGAAAACTGGTGGTTGGATAAGGATTTGAAGTCCGTATTCTAATACTCACTCTACCACTAACTTCAGCAATCAGCTTTCCTTCATCTGTGAAATAGAGACTGTGAAAGCTGCAAGGCTATGTTTATCCCCTCAAAACACTGTACGAATACAAAGTATTGGGATCAGGGACGACTTCCTCCTTTTCTGAGCAAGGATGTAGGACAAGCCTATGAATGGAAGAGTATTTTGCCAAAAATGCTCAGAAGAGGTAAAGGACTGAGTTTTATTCCCAGTGTCAGAACTGAATCAAGGCAAAATGAACAACAACAAAAAGATACATTCTTAAAAAGCTCCAAAGGTATTGTCTAAACAATACCGGTATATAAACAAGCAAGGACCAATTTTAACAAATTTGGTCCAGTGAGTTTTTTTCCTGCCCTTTGATGGCATAATGATGTGGAACATACAGCTCTGAACCACTAGCTCTATTGTTTCCACTTCTTAATTGCTGTCATTTCTACCTACTTCTCTCTGATCCTCTTCTCAATCTCTGTTATCATGTATAGGAGAAAAAGCACAACACCTGGTATTTTTCACCTGGTATGTTACACAGTAGGATAATCCCCTTCTAAGCCATGCAACCTAAAGATGCTTCCAAATGTTTTTACTTCCACTAGGTCAGGTGAGGGGATAAAATATTAAGTGTGGGCACCAGAGGCATGAGTTTAATAGAAACAGTCTTACAGAAGGTAAAATGGACAGACATGAGGCCACTATAGTGAACAGGCACTCTTTTACCCTTTGTCTCCCTTATTGTGTGATGCTCACGGCCCAAGAGCCAGGACTGGCCCCACACACTTCTCTAAGCCCACACGCTCCCTGAAGCCATATTGGTTCAGCCCCCAGGATTCATTCATCTGCTTTGAAAGAACCCGAGGCCTCAGATGAGGTCCTTCAGATGCAGATGATCTTTAGGTACTGAAGTCCCACTTCTTTCTTTCTTTCTTTCTTTTTTTGGCCATGCCCTACATCTTGCAGGATCTTAGTTCCCTAACCAGGCATTAAACCCGGCCCGGCAGTGAAAGCACCAAGTCCTAACCACTGGACCACCAGGGAATTCCCTGAAGTCCTACTTCTTCAGTGGGAACATCAGAGTCCTCAACAAGTGGGTTTCAGCAGTATGTCAAGTGGTTCTCTGGACAGTGAGGTGGGAGTTAGACTTATTAGCAAATCTTATGATTTACGTGGCACCATATCACAAATGCTTTTGTAGGTAAGACTTAAACAATCTATATGGAACACTGTCTACTATAGCATCATCATCTTTAAATGTTAATTAAGCAACCATGATCAGCTAAGTGTTAAGAGAGATGCCCAACAGCAAAAACACAACTAATTCCCTAAAGGAGATATAGGATGCAAAACACATATATAAAAAGATAAACTGTAGCACGCATCACATACCATGGAGTGGCGTGGATAACAATGCATGTGAAGGTCGAGTTCATTAGCTTTGACGTGTTCAGGATATGCACTGCATCGTTCTGTTCACCAGTATCTCCCTGGAAACTATCACAGAACGTGCACATAGTAGGGGGCTCAAACTTGTTTGTTGAACAGGAGAATAAAAGTAAATGTCTATAGAGTGATGGTCAAGGAAGACTTAAAGGAGGCAGTGGTGTATGATTTGTAAAAGAGAGAATGTACAGATGAGGGATTATGAGCATTGCCTCTGGAGCTGGGCTGCCTGAACTTGAATCCTGGCCACACCACGTACATACTAGGTGGCTCTGGGCAGATTATTTGGCCTCATGGTGTCTCAGTTTCTGTATCTGTAAAATGAGGAAAATTATGGTACCTACATCATAGGGTGGTGGGAAAGATCAGATCCATGTAAAGTACTTAGAAAATGAGAAAAGATTAGATAAGTGTAAAGTACTTAGAAAATGACTAGAATATAGTAAGTCCTATACATGGGGGAGGGGTGATGTGATGCTGATAACGATGATGAGTAGGAGGAGGATGAGGATGGCGGCAATGATCCTGAACGTGATAAAAAAAAAAACAATCAAGGCTCAAGCTGAATGAGCCACAGCACAAGAGTGTTTAAGGAATGTAAACACCAGCTTGGTGATGGGCATGTGGTAAGGGAGCAGTGAGAAGTAAAATATACAGAGAAGATGAAGATCAGCGTAGGGACCTCCCGCAAAGCCTTCATGGTATAGGCACCTGAAAGTGTGATGCGGGAGTGCTCACTGAGGGGTGCTTTATTTATTTATTTATTTATTCGCTGTACGTGGGTCTCTCACTGCGGTGGCCTCTCCCGTTGCAGAGCACAGGCTCCGGATGCGCAGGCTCAGCGGCCACGGCTCACGGGCCCAGCCGCTCCGCGGCATGCGGAATCCTCCCGTACCGGGGCACAAACCCGCGTCCCCTGCATCGGTAGGCGTACTCCCAACTACTGCGCCACCAGGGAAGCCCGAGGGGTGCTTTACTGATAGAAGATGTAGAAATAAGTTGCAATGCTTTTGATAATGAAAACGTGAAAATATCAACAGGAAATGGCTGAATAAGCTTTGGTATATTTATACCATGGAATCCTATGCAGTAGTTAAAAAGAATGAAGTCAGTTTCTATGTGAGAATTTGGAAAGATCTCCAAGTCATATTGTTGAGTGCAAAAAAGCATGTTGCCAAATAATAATAAATTGAGATACTTCTAATACACACACATATTTCGACATACGTTCTATCGGCACATAAGTTGGCAAATACACAGAATGACGTCTGGAAATTCACGTACCAAATTGTATGCATATGAGGAGTCTGGTGAGAGGAACACAATTTGGGGGATAAGGTTGTCAAAGGGATTTCACATACATCCTCATGTCTTTTGATGAGGGAAATGTATTCATGTATTATTTATGTCAATAAAAAGTAATAGGGACTTCCCTGATGGCGCAGTGGTTGGGAATCTGCCTGCCAATGCAGGGGACACGGGTTCGAGCCCTGGTCTGGGAAGATCCCACATGCCGCAGAGCAACTAAGCCCATGTGCCACAACTACTGAGCCTGCGCTGCAGAGCCCATGAACCACAGCTACTGAGCCCATGTGCCACAACTACTGAAGCCTGTGTGCCACAACTACTGAAGCCCGTGTGCCGCAACTACTGAAGCCTGCGTGCCTAGAGCCCATGCTCCGCAACAAGAGAAGCCACCGCAATGAGAAACCCGCACACCGCAATGAGGAGTAGCCCCTGCTCGCCGCAACTAGAGAAAGCCCGCATGCAGCAACAAAGACCCAATGCAGCCATAAATAAATAAATAAATAAATAAATAAATTCATTAAAAAAAAGTAATAATTTTTTTTAAAGAAACTTGTTGGCATGGAGGAGAGAACAGAAGCTAGAAGCATGATCGGAGGGCATTGCAGTGGTCTGGGTTTGAGGGATTGGTAGCAATGTCAGTGAAAGGAATGACAAGGGAAATTACACTAATCAACAGAAATTAGTGGAGAGCCAGAGAAAGGGTGAAGGAGCTCTCCGAGAGAGAAGCCACAGACTTGGAGCAGATAGACAGCAAGAGAGTTAGTTCAGTTTTACATTCACACATAGTGACACTGAAGCTCGTAAGAACAGCTATCATCCAAAACTCTACTGCTTTCATGTGGATTGCTTTCTCTAGCATAATAATGACCAAATTCAATCAATTAATTTGACCCATTAATTAATTACTTGGCCCACAGCTGTTTTAACAGCTTTGTAGAACAACCACAGAAAATGCCCCCAAACAGCTGATTTGATATAAAGCAGCTACAGCTTCAGTCTTGCTTAATAAGAAATGGCCCCGTTGAGAGCAGAGGGTATTATTATTTTATCAGAGGTTGGAATCTGATGCACTACATAGTCGCTACTGATCTGGGAAAGTTATTTTTATGCCACAAAGAGGGTAGTTCGAGCCCTTGGCAACTTGGATTTAAGCATTTCTGATCAGTACAGAGCCAAAATGTATATTTCACTTACATCCAAGCAAATAGCACTTATAATGTCCTGACCTTATCAAGGCCTACATATAGTCCCTTTTCTTTTCCTTCTGACAGTAGACCCTAAAAAATACAGTTATTGAATCAAGTTACTATTAATCTGGTTGGAAGTTGTCTATTGGCAATACCAAATATAGTTGTTCCCCCATACTTCAGCTAATACATGATGCAAGAGAATTAACCTATTGAAGTTCTCAACCTTGGGCAAATGAGGGTATGGTGTTCCATGGATCAACTTCAAGCACTCTGAGGACATTCTGAAATGTTATGAAAAATTCTCTGGAATTTTGCCTTGCTAACCTGTTGGAGAACAAGAGCCCATGGTTTAAATTGGTTCTAAAAAAAATGCTAAGGAACAGTATTTCCTTATATGTTCCTTATATGTTTCCTTATATAAAGGAACAGTATGTTCCTTTATATGTCATCCTAGCTAACTGAATCATTCAAAGTGGTCAGGGGACTGCTCATTTGGACAATATTAAATTGAAGTTCTTCGTAGTAAGTCAATCCTTTAAGGGAATTATCACGTGAACTAATAACTTTTAAAAAAACAGAGCTGGTAATGATCCCATCATTTCTCAGAAAAAATATCTAAGAAGAAGAGTTTACAGAAACTCTAAGAAGAAAAGTTTCAAGGAGAAAAAAGGCTTCCTCTGGTGGAGAAAAAGGCTGCATCTGGTTGAGAAAATGCTGGGACGTTTTTGGAAGCAGAAAGCACTTGAACTGTCCATTGCAGAAGGGATAGGAATTTGTAGGAAAAGGATGGGAGAGCAAGTTCTAACTTAAAATAAGTGTTGACCAAAGTCATGGATGTTGGAAAACAAGATGTCTTCAGTAGCTGAAACTTTCAGAGAAAAAGTAGGAGATAAGACAAGAAATGTAGCCTTGGGCCTGACCAAGAAGGCTGGACTATATTCATAGGAAACATACAAAATGAGAGCTATTTGATATTTCTGATCAATGGTATAGTATGAAAAGTAGATCTATCTAGAGTGAAGGTAGAAGAAGGACGGAGGGAGGAGGGCCATTATCCATAGACAGTCAAGATGGAGAGCATTAGCCACAAAGGTCAGCTGGAACAAATGAACAACCACCTGGGGTCATAAAGTAGCTTATAACTGCCAATGGCAACTACTCTGAGGTTAAAATTTCTGTCCAAAATGATTGCTTTTTTCAAATGCTTAGTTGGCATGTACATACAAAGACACAAACCCTTAGCACCTGCTATACTAAGTCCTAGGATGATGTGTCTGAAATAATCCTTTCCCTAATAAATTGGCTTCTGAAGGAGGAAAACAATCTCAGTCCATAAAGACACTATCTCAGCAAATACCAGGGGGCAGGAAAGAATTCCCTCCTGAACTCTCTGGTCCTTGGTTGTAATCTTAACTCCCTGGCTCCCACATCAACATGGGACACCAATGAATGTTGCCATGGGCAGTATCAACACCACCAGCCCTGTCTGACTTTCCCATCCACTCCCTTCTGGCTATCAGTTGAAGGATTAATTACATCACCCACTCAGGCTGATTAATGAATACACGGCCTGAGGACCAGAGGCCATTTTTACTAGAATATTTACTAGAATATTTACTAATTTTACTAGAATATTTACTAGAATATTTACTAGAATATTTCTCTAGAAACCACAACACTGAAGCATTGGAAGAAGCTCAGGTCTCTCCATCATACAATCAACAGAACACAGGCTTCTGAGATCATTATCTTGCATATAATTGTTATAACAACTTCAACAGGGAGAAAAGGAACCACAAGATGGGAATCTGATAGTGTACAGAGATTTACACAAACTGCAGTGGACAGGCATGGTCCTCCAACTGTTCTTTGGTAGAAAATAATCACTCTCCTTTCATGGTGGTTGGAATTCTGACTTTTTGCTTTGGGCAAACCCAAGAAAGAAAAATGCCAACCCACAAGGACTAGAAGAGAAGAAATGGGCCAAACATTAAAATCTCATCCTAACTGTATCAATTAACTGCTAAGCAGGCGTTACCTAATCTTTGAGCAGAAATCTCATTTTGGACCCAGTTTGGTAGGCAATGATTTTGTGAAATCCTGTTACAACCTGAGACTTCCATATAATATTTCTTCCTGGAAAGAATATTACTTTTGAACAAGGTGTTCCAGAGTCCAAGTGTCATTTCTAAAATTAATTTGTTTCTCTGTAGCGAGGAAACATTTTTCATTGTCTGAAGGTTCTTTGCTTAAATTTCATTTTGTTTGATAATTATACCAGGTAGGAGAGTCCCTCGTTATTTAAGAATCATGGTCCATGAGATTCATAAAGATGAAGGTAAGTAGACAGATAGATTATATATGATAAAAAGATGATAGACAGATAGATAGATAGATAAAGAGCTTTTCATCAATGTCATAAATAAGATAAAAGAAAGCTTGCGTTCAGCTAAATAATGACCCCCTCCAAAGATTCCCATGCCCTAATCCCCAGAACCTGTGACTATGTTAAAGCTAACACATGGCAAGAGGGACTTTGCAGATGTGATTAAGTTAAGGACACTGGGATGGGGAGATTATCCTGGATTACCTGGCTAAGCCCAATGTAGCTACACTGGGTATTATAAGAGGGAGGCAGGAGCTCAGAGACCGAGGAGGAGATGTGATGATGGAATTAGAGGTTGGAGCAATGCATTTAGAAGATGGAGGAAGGGGCCACGAGCCAAGGAATGCAGGAGAACTCCTGAAGCTGGAAAAGGCAAGAAAATGGGTTCTCCTCTAAAACCTCCAAAAGGAATGTAGCCCTGCCAACACCCTGGTTTTAGGACTTCTGACCTCCAGAACTATAAGATGATAAATTTATGTTGTTTTGAGCCAACAGTTCGTGATAATTTGTTACAGCAGTAATAGGAAACTAACACAACATGATAACTGGAGTCCCTAAGGACTCTCAATTTCTGCCAAAAGGAAACAGTAAAGAGTTGGAAATGGTCCCCCACTTTTCTGCTGCAGGCTCCCAGACACATCTGAAGGATCTGAGCTGCAGACAGTGAAGACCTAATTCTGCTGTCCAGAGCGACCCCTGGAATTTAACAACCATAGCATCAATGTCTTATGGAATCCTTCAACCAGCTTCAGTCTCCTCATATTGCATATTTTATTCCATTATGATCAGAAGAACGAAAACATGACCTGGGCCAGAGGGTAAGTGGTCCCAAAGCAGAGAGGGGAATGATTTGCACAAGATGAGTCAAGGCTGAGGTTGTATGGAAAGAAGATCTGACAGAGGAAGGCACCACAGGGAGAGAGGAATGCTGTCTTCATCAGGGTCTCCTGAGAGAACTAAACGTGACAAGGGCCTCCCTGCAGGTCATTTCTTTGGCAAGTGACTGTAGGGAGTTGGAGTTAGACCAGGGAAGAGGAACAATGGGAAAGGGAAAAGAATGTGAAGATGCATGATGTGGTGGCCCCTGCTGAGGGTGCTCAGTCTGTAGATGCTGATCGAATGCATCTGGACCTTTCTGCCTGGGGGCACTCATCTGCTCAGCCCCACTGTTCAAGGTGGTCCCTTAAACACACACACACACACACACACACACACACACACACACACACACAACTCCTGTGTCCCAACTGAATGCCAATCATTTCCTACAGGCCACCACGACGTCAGAGAAGCCAGAAATTTGCCCTGCGGATCCAGGTGGGGACTGACCAGTTAAAAATTGTTGAAATCTGCTCTCATCTGATTGCTACAGCAGCATTGGTAATAAGAGGTTGGGCTGACAGGGTTTGTGGTGGTCCACGAGAGGGACCCAACACAGTGACAAAATCCAAATGATGTATTGAAAAGGAAGATCCATTTGGAAGTAAAGAGAAGAAGAAGGAAGAGGAGGAGGAGAAAGAGGAAAACCAGCCCATATCGTGTGGTCACTACCATGCGTTATCAAAGGTGACCAGAGCTCCTGGTCAGCAGTTTCAAAATCCCCAATTCCTGCCACAAGGCTGGAAACCATATAGTAGGTCCTCAGCAAAAGTTTGTTAAATTAAATTATTTCCCACTGCCCTCTCTCCCGTCATAGTTTCCAAGGGCAGCTGTAATAAATTACCTCAAACTCAGTGGCTGAAAAAAACAGAAATTTATTGCCTCACAGTTCTAGAGGCTAGAAGTCTAAAATCAATTTCACTGAGCCCAACTTAAGGCACTGGCATGGCCATGCTCTCTCTGGAGGCTCTAGGCGAGAGTCCTTCTTTATTTCTTCTACCTTCTGGTGGCTCCTGGCCTTCCTTGGTTTGTGGTAGCATGACTATAATCTTTGCCTCCGTCTCACATGGCCTTTGTCCCTGTGTGTCTGTGTGTCTTTCTGTGTCCTCTCCTCTTCTTATAAGGATATAAGTCATTAGATTTAGGCTTACCTTAAATACAGGATGACTTCATCTCAAGATCCTTAACCAATTACATCCTTTAAATGCTCTATTTCCAAAAAAAGTCACAATCTAAGGTTCCAGGCAGACATGAATTTTGGGGACATGCTGTTCAACCCACTGCACTGCCTTAATCCCCAACATCACAGGGATCTGGGGCCAGTTTTAGGTCTCCAAGTGAAGGTTGGGATCAGGGAAACCAGGGATGATCCAGGAAGAAGCATCTAAACTAGGTGGAGGCAAAAGAGGGAAAACAAGCAAGAGGAGGGTTTCAAGAAGCATGGAAGAGATGGAAAATTAAAAATGACCCTGAACTCTAAGCCTGAGTGAACAAGAAAGTAAAGAAGGGAACATGTGTATTTCAGTGGACAACTATGCACTGTCAAGAGTGCACCTTCCAAGTTGTCTAATTCTATAGACACTACTTTCCGACTTTGTAAGTTGTAGATAACTGATAGCAATAAAAATAATTCTGGTATAGACATGGAAATAAATTATGTCCAGTAGAGAGACGCCTACTCCAACTCCCCACTCCTTCATCCCCATGAAAAAGCCAATTTTGTATCCATTTGCAAATACATTTTAACTTTCCTTTACTTCCCATAAATTTGTGCTTTGAACTGTTTGCTGCCTGTTTTCCTCATCTAATTGAGTTAAATAAAGTCTTTAACATGTGTTTCAGTTTGCTAAGGCTGCCACAACAAATTACCACAAACTGAGTGGCTTAAGACAACAGAAATTTATTCTCTCACAGTTCTGGAGGATGGAAATCTGACAGCAAGGCATCTGCAGGGCCATGCTCCCTCTGAAAGTTCCAGGAAAAGATCCTTCCTTGCTTCTCCTTAGCTTCTTGCAGTTTCTGGCAATCCTCGGTTTATAGATATCATTCTACTTCTCTGTCTCTGTCTACACACAGCGTTCTCCCTGTGAGTCTGTCTTGAAATTTCCCTCTTATAGGGATTTAGGACCTACCCTAATTCAGTATGACATCATCTTAATTTGATCACATCTGAAAAGACCTTATCCCTAAATAAGGTTGCCTTCACAGATGTGAATGGGGGGACACTATTCAACCTAGTGTGTTTATTCTGTATCACTATGGAAATCATAATTTTATGTTTTTTGGAAAATTATCCCATAATAGGGCTGTTGCCAATGGAAGTCAGTGGGAGATAATGGATTGAGATAGAAGAGGTGAAAGAGAAGGAGTTGAATATGTCGACTTGGCCTAAATGAAGGGCTGGAGGTCAGAGGAGAAGGAAAGACTAGATGGAGAGAAGGCCTAGGAAACACAATGGCAAAAGCTCTGTTCCATCTAAAGTGCTCATTTTACAGATGAGAAAACCGAGGCCCAGAGAAGGGAAACTCTCCCAGGGACACAGAACGGGCAATGGGAAGAAGCAGAATGCAACCCAGACTTTTTGACTTCCAGCCCAGGATCCACCCACTGGTTGGAAAAGCTTTCAAAAATTTCGGCATTTGGACAGAGACCTTCACACCATTTATTTTCCCTGGACAGCTTTCCACATATCACATCTTTAACATGCCCGTGTATGCACACACATTCATATACATACAAGAGAAAGTTCCACCCCCATAATGGCTCAAAACCTAAGTGTGAAATCTCTTATTAGAAAAGCGGAAGCTGAATCAAAATTCAACCGTAGATAATTAGCTTACATGCCTCTCTGATTATACCACTGTGTAATCTTTTGGCTGCAAGGAAATGTCTAAACTATAGACAACTCTATAGCTATTAGTACAATGAAATAGATTTTGAGACAACCATTTCAGTACTTGACAATGGCACAGGTACAGAGGGTCTCTGAATTCTTAGAATTTACAAAAGCAGAAGAAATTGTGAAAATGGAAAGCATCCCAGCTCCAAACTTGAGTTTTTAAAATTATGGTACTAACACTATGGGCCTGGAAATATCATAATCAAGCATCATTTTCTTGTCTAACCCTACAGTGATATTCCAGCTCCCAAGAGTTTATAATCACCAAATCATAAAATGTAGCTTAATTCCCACTTTCTTTTACTCTGTACTCTTGAATGTATTATAGTCACAAAGCCATATTTCTTTACCAGCAAAAAAGAGAGACTTGAGAAAATTTAATCATTTGTTTCATGAACCTTCTCAAAACTTTAGTACTTCAGAGAGGTACCTCTCCTATTCTGCAGGAAAATACAAATTTGTACCAGGGAGGAGAAGAGATCAAGATGGCAGAGTAGGAGGACACTGATCTCAACGCCCCCCATGAACACATCAAAAATACATCTACATGTAGAGCAATTCTCACCGAAAACAAATGAGACTGTCAGAAAGACTCTTCTACAACCAAGGCTGTAAAGAAAGGTCCACACAGAGTCACAAAGGGAGGGAAGAGAAGCGGTAAGTTTGGGACCTGTGCCCAATATGCGGTTTGAACCACACACTCCCCAGGGAGGACCTCCAAGCTTGTGATATTCCCATCCTCTTCTGAGTCCCCTAGGTCACATTATAGAGGTCCCAGAAGAAGAAATAGAGAAGGGGGACAAAAATGTATTTGATGAAATTATGGCTGAAAACTTTCCAAGCCCGAAGAAGGAAACAGATATCCAGGTATAGGAATCAGAGAGAGTCCAAACAAGATGAACCCAAAGAGACTCACACCAAGACATCTCATAATTAAAATGGAAAACTTTAAACATAAAGATAGAATTCTAAAGGCAGCAAGAGAAAAACAAAGAGTCATATACAAGGGAACCAGCTATCAGCAGACTTTTCTGCAGAAAATTTGCAAGCAAGAAGGCAGTGGCATGATATATTTAAAGTGCTGGAAGGGAAAAACCTAGGATACTCTACCCAGAGAATTATCATCCAGAATTGAAGGAAAGATAAAGAATAACAAATTTAAGAGGGTAGAAATTATTTCAAGCATCTTCTCTGACCACAACAGTATAAAACTAGAAATCAACCACAGAAAGGAAAACAGGAAAAAAAAATGATGACATGGAGACTAAACAACATGCTACTAAAAAATCAGTGGGTCAGCAATGAAATCAAAGAGGAAATACCTTGAGACAAACAGCAAGGAAAACAACCTTACAAAATCTGTGGGATGCAGCAAAAGCAGTTCTAAGAGGGAGGTTCACAGTAACACAGGCCTTCCTAAAGAAACAAGAAAAATTCAAATAAACAACCTAACCTACCACCTAAAAGAATTATAAAAAGAATAACAAACAAAACCCAAAGTCAGCAGAAGGAAGAAAATAATAAATATCAGAGAGGAAATAAATAAAATGGAGATTAAAAAAACAATAGACAGGATCACTAAAACCAAGAGCTGGTTTTTTGAATGGATAAACAAAATTGACAAACCTCTAGCCAGGCTCACCAAGAATAAAAGAGAGAGGACACAAATAAGCAAAATAAGAAATGAAAGAGGAGAAATAACAACTGATACTGCAGAAATACAAAAAAATCATGCGAATATACTATGAACACGTATACACCAACAAATATATATATGTGTATATATATATACACACACATATATACACATATATGTGTGGGTATACTATATATATATATTGCTGAATCACTTTGCTGTACACCTGAAACTAAATCAATATTGAAATCAACTATACTTCAAAAACAAACAAACAAATATCTAGAATATCAGCTCTGGAAAGAACATATCATCTAGTTCAGTAGTTCTCACCTGGGGGTGTTGGTTGACAGCTGTGGGGACAATGCTACTGGTGTCTAGTTGGGCCAGGGATGCTATTAACCATCTTAAAACATACAGGTCAGAATCCCACAAAAAGAATCATTCAGCCCAAAATGTTAATAGTGCCAAGTTTGAGAAACCCTGATATAGCTCAGAGGTCTGAAAACATTTTCTGGAAAGGGCCAGATAGTAAATATTTTAGACTTTGCTATTTACAGCAAAAGCAACCTTAGACAACATGTAAATGGATATGATTATGTTCCAATATAACTTCATTTACAAAATTAGGCAACTTTTGGATTTGGTCCACAATGGATTTCTAAATTTCTTTTCTAAACACAATTAAATGTTTCATTCAAATGAAATATTACATGGAATCCAAGGTGTAAAACAGAACAAAGAGATGCTTCTCACTTGAGGCAAGTGGGCATTCAAGGTAGTTCTCAAAGAAACTCCAGCAGGAGTGTGAACAAGCCTACTAAGGGCAGTTTGGAACACTCTAATCTTACCCAAATGCCCTTTTCAGAATGAGTTAGCTATCCTTTGCTCAAACTCCTTCAGTGATACCCTACTCTTCCTGGGATAAAGTCCCTTTCCCAGCAGATATGACCTCACATAGCCGTGTAGCCCAAAGGCTCTAGACTCTGATTTAGAGGCTCCCAGGTTTAACTACAGCACTTACTGGCTGTGGGACTATGGGAAAGTTACTTCAGCTCTCTGAGACTCAGTTTCCTCATTTACACAGAAAGAATTATCAACAAAACCTACCCCACATGATTGTTTTGAGGAGTAAATGAGGTAATGGATGCACAGCCCTTCCACAATGCCTAGTACATAATAGCAGTCAATAAACTGACATCATTATTATATGAATTTATTATTTTTGTTGGGCACTTGTATCACTAGAAACAATTTGTAAGCCAAAGTGAGCTGGTTGCGATACTGGGCTTAAACTAATTGGAGGTGGTTTGTGAAGAGAAAGCTGCCCCAAGGAAGACCTCTCTCGGGTCTCTACATAGTTATTTTTTGTCCTTATTCTGCACAAATACCACTCACAGGAGAAGGTCAGCTCAAGCTGCTTGTGTCAAAGCCTTCTGGACTCCAGGTGGATAAGAACATTGGCAAGTTTATCAGTGCTGCTTTCTGGAATAAAAATTCCCTGTCCTTCAGCCTATGGGAAGCAGAGATGGATCCAAAGAGCAGAGGTAAAGGGTTCCTCTGTGGTATTGTAGTTCCTTCCACTGGGCAGAAAAAAGGTGGCAACAGTTTGTGGTAGACACTGTTAGTTGCTTCCCCAATAGCTATGCCCCCCTTCTTTGTTGCTAACAGAAATGTCAAGACTCATGGGCTATGTGCTCCAGAGGAGGCTCTTCACCAGCCCAGGGGCTATATCTTTATCAGCTCAAGCCACTCATGGCAGTTCCACTTGCCTGTGATTGGCTGAGAGGTGAGCTTGGGATGCAGCTCTGGTCAAAAAGGTGTAAGGAGGAAAACATCTACAAGACCATTCTCACTTCCGACATCAACTACAAGTTTGTTGGTCTCCAAGACCATGCTCAAGTACAATAATTCACTAGAAGGACTCACAGAACTCAGCAAAGTCTTCATACTAACTATTACGCGTTTTTTTTTTTTTTTTATAGCAAAAGGACGCTTTAAAATCAGCCAAGTTTCATGGGCAGCATTCAAGAGATACCCAGTATGGAGATTCCAGTTGTCTTCTTCCAGTGGAATCATGCAGATAGCACTTACTTCTCCCAGCAGCTATAATGATATGCATGATATAATGCCAGCCAGGAACACTCATCCAAACATTGGTGTCCAGAGTTTTTATTGGGACTCAGTCACAAAGATGTGATTGACCATCCCCATGGCTGACCTTAGTCTCCAGCCCTTCCAAAGGTCAAACTGATACACCCTGGCCTAAGGCTTCCCACCATAAATCACATTGTCAGCAGAGACTGTCTGGCCTGGCCCAAAGCCCCCAGGTAAACAGATATTCTTATCAGGCAGGACTACCCAAGGGCTTAGAGGTTACCTCCCAGGAGCTGGGGCCAAAGCCCAAACCTTGGGGCAAGTTTAATCCTTTACTGCACAGACTCACAGAGGAGGACTTGTGGAATTTTCCTCTCCTATCTTTAAAGGAGGTACAAGATAGAGATTCTATCTTTTTCCACATTTAATTGTTCTTGTGAGCAGCTGTGAGGCCTGGAACTGCAGCAACTATCCTGCAACTGCGAGGTGACCCACTTGGGGATAAAAGTCACAAGCGCAGGGTGACTGAGGAGAAACATGGGAAGGCTAGTGTTCTTGCTAATGCCTTGAGACAAACTTTTCTTTATGAGAAATAATACACATCCTTAATATTTAAGCTATTTTCAGTTAGACTTTCTTGTTACTTGCAGCTGAAAGCATCTTAATTCATACACGTGGTCATTAGACTATTATAGTCTGGCTGAGAGCAAGTAAACATGATGCAAAACAAATGGGATTTTCTGAGGCAACCTGTACTAGACTACAAAGCACACCTGGATAATAGTAAATAGAGTCTCCAGTTAAGTTCATCAGACTGTGTATATTTCTGCAGTTTCAGTGTGGGTGGAGTGGAAAAGTCCCAAGGTAGGAGTATGGAGAGATGGGCTAGAGGTTTGCTCTCTATCAATACTTTACTGTGGGACCTTGAACAGGTCACTCAAGTACTCTGAGCTTCCATTTCTTCATCTGAAATAGAAACCAAATAAAAATTCACCTAATTCCCTGTGCTTTGGGGAATTATATGACAGCTCTTGTTAACTGGGACTGAAACCCAGTTAAAATGGTTTAATCAAAAGAGAGAAAGAAAATTCATTTTTGGTGGGGAGATAGTACCACACATGCAGATGGAAATGCTGAGCTAGACGTTGACTTAGGCTGCTGGGGGGCACGTAGGCAGGGTGCTTAGCCCAGTCTTGGGTGGAGGAATATTTCCCAACTCAAATCTTAGAGAAAGGGAGTTAATCAGACAATGAGTAGAGGGAAGAGTGTTCTGGGCTGAAGGAACAACTTAGAGGTGAGAAACCACATAAAACACAGCCATGAATGTCTGTGCATGTGTGTGCGCATGCAAGTGTGCATACTGTGTGTGTGTTTATGGTAGAGTGTGGGCCACTGGATAAGCAGCTCACAGTTACCAGTGAGTAAGGGTCAGCTGGGACACGAGGCTGGACAGGTTAGCAGGGAAGTTTCCATGACAAGCTAAGATTTGTGAATTGACTTTGTAGCTTCCTTTTACACTGTGCAGGAAGGGAGAAAAATTCCCCCTCAAGCCGACTTTAAGCCCACCCGGCACATAAATGATCAAAAGCAGCTGCCACTCATTCTTTCCTATGCTTACAGCTCCCACAATTTTCCGTTGCTTTTATTCTGCTTTTCTTTTACTGTTTCCTCCATTCATCAGGTGAGTGCCTTTTTTATACATTTTACTGGATTTTCCTTTCAAGCAACACAATGCATGCTCGTGGCAACAAGTCAAAAATCAGAGGTTTACAAAAAAAAAAAGGCAACTGTTTCTCCCTTCTCACTCAATCCCTGTCACCCTTCCACCAAAGAAACAAGGCTAAATTTAGGGTGTGAGCTTCTAAGCTTTTCTCTACATTCATACAGCCATATGTAAACATAGTCACATACATAAAGTTATTTTTAAGATAACTGGATCACACTATTCTCAATATAGTGTACAACTTCTCAGGTTAAGGCATAGAGATGTAATTAATTCTTATAAAATCTGTATAATATTCTGTAAAATGAGCAATCCAATCCATTAATTCAACCATCTCTATCAGTGGACGACACTGAATTTCCTTCTGCCTTTTTTAGCCATTGTTATTAATACTGCAATAAACATGCTGACACATTGATCTTCATGTACTGGTACATTTATTTCTATAGGATAAATTCTGCAAAGTCGGATTTGTGAGTGAAGGGGTATTCATATAGCTAATCTTAATAGATACTGCTGGGTTAATTTCATAAAAGATCATAGCATTATATTTGTATTGCAGCATTATATCCATTTTTCAAATGAGGAGTCAACCAGAAGACACCAGTTTTTCATCCATCAGATTGGCAAATACTGGCCAGGGTAAGGGGGCAAGGGTTAATGCGCTTGAGGGTCTTGGAAGAAATGATGAACTACCTGAATGGTGGGTCTTCCCTGATGCTTAAGAACTGGACTAAAGAACCTAGTTTGAAACAAGTCACCCGGCTACTCAAGAAGGCCACTTCTTATGCATGATGAATCACAGAGAAAGTGGTCCTGAAACTACTTTAGCTCAAGCTCATTCCCTATTCCCTGCCCGTCTCCTATTCCTTGAATAAGCCATAAACCCTCCCATCTCCAGATCTTTGCTCAAGCATTCCCTTTCTAGGTTGCTATTCTTCTCCCAACTTATACGCTCGTGTCAAACCCTCACTCTTAGTTCAAGGTGAATCTCAACTTCCACATTTTCCAAGGAGCCTCCAAATGTCTCCAATACAGTTAATCTCCTCCTCTACCATTTGCATGAACAACAGAATCAACTATTAATGTCATCACTGATGATGTGCCAGGCATCATGCTATGTACTTTATATGCATTTACTTATTGACTCCCAGTAACTTTTATTAGGTAGTTCATGGTAATATCTACATTTTGAAGGTGAGGAAACTAATGTTCAGAAAGGTGAAGTCACCAGCCCAAGGACACATAGCCAGTAACTGTTGGAACTGGGTATTACACTCAACTCTATCTGACTTAAAAGCTCAGACTCCAGTCATCATCCAATGTCACATAATAAAAGAAGAATTTCACTGAGCAAACTTCTACTTCAATGGCAGACTGCTTGGGTCACTGCTTTGTAAACCCTGCCTGCTGTAGATGAATTTGTTTTCCACATCTTCTAAGCAATCTTGCCTCACCAATGAATCTTATGAATGGAGCAAAGTTGTCATGTCCTACAGTAAATGGCATGCAGTGTGATGTTACCAGAATTCAAGCTTTCTGCTGCGAATTTTTCACTGGGTTGCAAGCTTTAATTTAACTGTCAGACACTGGGTCTTTGGCCAGACCTAATGGAGGACTGTGGCAGTGATGGTAATTATTTCCAGACTTTGGTATCTTCTTAGTTTACCTACTGGTCACAAATACTCAGCAGCTTCAAGCTAATTTCCTTTCTTATTTTCCTCATTAGCTTGCAAACTTTTACTGCCAATGAAAACAACCAAACCATCTGATAAAAAATGTCAACATGGAGTGTTCAAAATATTAAAACTGTCAAATAAAAATTGTGCTTTTACAAGGCAGTCTAACTATGTCACGCATGTGGAAACCACTTTCTGAAGACAGATTATATAGGTCAAAAGTTGTTGGATTTGGTAAAGTAGCAGGATACAAAATTAATGCACAGAAATCTCTGGCATTCCTATACACTAATGATTAAAAATCTGAAAGAGAAATTAAGGAAACACTCCCATTTACCACTGCAACAAAAAGAATAAAATACCTAGGAATAAACCTACCTAAAGAGAAAAGAGACCTGTATGCAGAAAACTATAAGACACTGATGAAAGAAATTAAGATGATACAAACAGATGGAGAGATATACATGTTCTTGGATTGGACGAATCAATATTGTGAACATGACTATACTATCCAAAGCAATCTACAGATTCAATGCAATCCCTATCAAACTACCAATGGCATTTTTCACAGAACTAGAACAAAAAATTTCACAATTTGTATGGAAACACAAAAGACCCTGAAGAGCCAAAGCAATCTTGAGAGAGAAAAACGGAGCTGGAGGAATCAGGCTCCCTGACTTCAAACTATACTACAAAGCTACAGTAATCAAGACAGTATGGTACTGGCAGAAAAACACAAATATAAATCAATGGCACAGGATAGAAAGCCGAGAGATAAACCCACACACATATGGTCACCTTATCTTTGATAAAGGAGGCAAGAATATACAATGGAGAAAAGACAGCCTCTTCAATAAGTGGTGCTGGGAAACGTGGACAGCTATATGTAAAAGAATGAAATTAGAATACTCCCTAACACCATACACAAAAATAAACTCAAAATGCGTTAAAGACCTAAATGTAAGGCCAGACACTATAAAACTCTTAGAGGAAAACATAGGCAAAACACTTTATGACATAAATCAAAGCAAGATCCTTTTTGACCCACCTCCTACAGAAATGGAAATAAAAACAAAAATAAACAAATGGGACCTAATGAAACTTAAAAGCTTTTTCCTAGCAAAGGAAACCAAAAATAAGACCAAAAGACAACCCTCAGAATGGGAGAAAATATTTGCAAATGAAGCAACTGACAAAGGATTAATCTCCAAAATATATAAGCAGCTCATGCAGCTCAATATCAAAACAACAAACAACCCAATGCAAAAATGGGCAGAAGACCTAAATAGACATTTCTCCAAAGAAGATACACAGATTGCCAACAAACACATGAAAGGATGCTCAACATCACTAATCATTAGAGAAATGTAAATCAAAACTACAGTGAGGTATTACCTCACACGGGTCAGAATGGCCATCATCAAAAAATCTCCAAACAATAAATGCTGGAGAAGGTGTGGAGAAAAGGGAACCCTCTTGCACTGTTGGTGGGAATGTAAATTGATACAGCCACTGTGGAGAACAGTATGGAGGTTCCTTAAAAAACTAAAAATAGAATTACCATATGACCCAGCAATCCCACTACTGGGCATATACCCTGAGGAAACCATCATTCAAAAAGAGTCATGTACCACAATGTTCACTGCAGCTCTATTTACAATAGCCAGGACATGGAAGCAACCTAAGTGCCCAACAACAGATGAATGGATAAAGAAGATGGGGCACATATATACAATGGAATACTACTCAGCCATAAAAAGAAACGAAATTAAGTTATTTGTAGTGAGGTGCATGGACCTAGAGTCTGTCATACAGAGTGAAGTAAGTCAGAAATTGAAAAACAAATGCCCTATGCTAACACATATATATGGAATCTAAAAAAAAAAAAAGGTTCTGAAGAACCTAGGGGCAGGACAAAAATAAAGACGCAGATGTAGAGAATGGACTTGAGGACATGGGGAGGGGGAAGGGTAAGCTGGGATGAAGTGAGAGAGTGGCATGGACATATATACTCTACCAAATGTAAGATAGATAGCTAGTGGGAAGCAGCTGCATAGCACAGACAGGGAGATCAGCTCGGTGCTTTGTGTCCACCTAGAGGGGTGGGATAGGGAGGATAGGAGGGAAACGCAAGAGGGAGGAGATATGGGGATATATGTATACATATAACTGATTCACTTTGTTTTACAGCAGAAACTAACACACAGTGTAAAGCAATTATACTCCAAAAAAGATGTTAAAAAAAAAAAAGAGGTTCAACCTTCCGGTTATAAGCTAAATAAGTCACGGGGATGTAATGTACATCATAAGGAATACAGTCAATAATATAGTGGTAACTTTGTATGGCGACAGATGGTTAACAGACATCCTGGTGATCATTTCATTTCATAATGTGTGTAAATGTCAAATCACTATGTTGTACACCTGAAACCAATATAATATTGTATGTCAATATACTTCAATAAAAAAGAAAAAAGGGGAAAAACAAGTTGTTGGGATATTTTTTTAAAACCCACAAAAACAAACCCATTGTGACAGCTTCTTCTAGATAATTTTTTGATGTCTGGAAAATCAACTTCCAATCTACTCCAGACAAATCTGATTAAAATGCTAGTGTCAAATGTCCTTGCTTCAAATGAAGACCACAGGTTTCTACTCACAGTGAAATTAACAGGAGAATTACCCGAAAGAAGATACAAGAATTTGACTTTCTATTTATATCTCATTCTTCCCACCATTTAACAATGCAGACAGGCAATGGGGCTTGTCAACCAACACTTATTATCAGGGGTTCTATTCATTCGCAAATCTCAGAGGCTGAACACTCTGATTCAAATTGCTAGGTAGCAGCTCAAGTTGTGGATGGGAATAAAAGCACCAAAGATAATTGAAAGGTAGAGAAGAGAGGTGATTGACCTTGGGTGGGACTGAGTTGCAAAAAGAGACAAAGACTGAACCCAAAATGGGTAATTTTAAATGGGATTTTGAGGAGGAAACATCCTCCCAAATGAAACACTTTCCAAATAGACACTGGCATGTTTGCAATGCTGGGTTAAAGAAAAGGAGCCATTTAGAGGGGCCTTTATCTTCCACTTAGCCCAAGTCAAAAGGCTTAAGCCAAGAGAACTTGGATGTGTGTCTTAGGGAAGCCCAGTCCCTCATCATAAAGGGAGAGAAGAGTTGGTATAAGATGCAACAAGATGAAGCAGAGTTATATCTGGGAAAATACTCATGCACACACACACACACACAAAGAGAAAAACAGACACACCATATATATTGTTTTTGTGTGTGTTATGAGAAAGACATCAAAAAAAGAAAGAGACAAAGAATGACAGAAACGCAGACAGAAGCAGAGATAACAAGAAAGACAGACAGACAAATAGAAATTAGGCTAGAAACAGACAAAGGCTGAGATAAAGACAGAGAGACACAAATGACAAATGCTGGAGAGGGTGTGGAAAAAGGGAACCTTCCTATGCTGTTGGTGGAAATGTAAATTAGTGCAGCCACTATGGAAAACAGTATGGAGGTTCCTTAAAAAACTAAAAATAGAGCTGCTATATGATCCAGCAATCCCACTCCTGGGCCTATATCCAGACAAAACTGTAATTCAAAAAGATACATGCACCCCAGTGTTCATAGAGGTAGTATTTACAATAACCAAGACATGGAAGCAACCTAAATATCCATCGACAGATGAATGGGTAAAGAAGATGTGGCACATATATACAATGAAATACTCCTCAGCCATAAAAAAGAATGAAATTCTGCCATTTGCAGCAACATGGATGGACTTGAAGGACATTATGCTAAGTGAAATAAGTAGACAGAGAAAGACAAATACCATATCACTTATATTGGAACCTAAAAACTTAGATGAACTTATTTACAAAACAGAAACAGACTCACAGACATAGACGACAAATGTATGGTTACCAAAGGGGGAAAGGGGTAGAGGAGGGATAAATTAGGAGCTAGGATTAGCAGATACAGACTACTATATATAAAATAGATAAACAGCAAGGTCCTACTGTATAGCACAGGGAACTGTATACAATATCCTGTAATAAACCATAATGGAAAAGAACATGAAAGGGAATATGTATATACATATACGTATAACTGAATCACTTTGCTGTACACCACAAACTAACACAACATTGTAAATCAAGTATACTTCAATTTAAAACCAAAGACAGACAGAAATAAACACAGAGAAAGGCAGAGGCCAGAGACATAAGCGGAGGAAGAAGGAAACAATATATTTGTTAAAGACAATTGCATATATGCATAGTAAGGACATCATATTATTTTGCATATTTTTTTAGTTTGAGTATAGCTTAGCAGCCAGAAATAAAGAAATCAAGAGGTCATGCGACATCATTAAATATTCAGTGAAATGGGCAAGAGAGGTTTCCAAACTGCCAAAGAGCAATTCCTAGAAATGAGGTCAGAATTCCTTGTCACTACAATGAGATTGAAACCTTTCTGCATTTTAAAATCGCTGGGGTCTACAGAGTCTGAAAACCGACATTGTGTTGGCACTTATTTTTCCTGAAAAACATATGCATGTAGTAACAGCTAAGAGCTAGTGGGTGCTTACTATGAGTCAGGCAGTTCTGTAAGCACCTGTATGGATTAACCCGCTTAATCTTCATTACAGCTGAATGAGGTAGGTCCCATTGTTATCATCCATTTTGCCTATGAGGAAACTGAGCCTCAGAAGGATTAAATAACTTGCCCAGTGTTACACAGCTGGCAGCCTTGGGGCCAGGATATAATCAAGGCAGACCTGGGCTCAGAGTCTACACTCAATTACTACACCACACTGATCTTCCCCGCTATGCTATACTGTGCATTTATGTATTTCTATATATTCCACAAAATAGTGCCATGAAAATTTCCAAATAAAATATGCTATGATCAAAAAATATTTTTTAGGCGAACTGCCCAGTTAGTGCTGGGTTAAACAAGTTAAACTTTCTTTACGGTGGAACTTCTCGCTTACCCGATGTTAATATGCATCGTAATTCTCCAAGAGGGTAATTTGCAGCATCTTCCAAACATGCTTAATTTCGAAAGTTTTTTTTCACAGATTCACCTAACATAGAATTGGTGGGAAATACAGATTTAGATGTTTTTTTAGGTCTCCTCCAACTTCAAGACTCCTGGACTAACTTTGTGGTTCTTTACTTAGTAACCAGGAATAAAGATAATTTTTTTTAAATAAGAAAAGGATAAAAAAATCCTTTTAAAATCAGAAAATATCAGCCATATTCTTTTACTTCACTCAACAACTATTTACTGAATAACTACTTTGTACCAAGAACCTGTTCACCATACTGGCTAATACATGAAGCTCGCTTTTGGGTGTGGGAAGAGTGGTACAGAAACAGTTAATAAACAATACCAACTAAACAATATAATCAGAGGAAGATAAGTACTATGAAAAATATAACAATTCAGAGTAAGGGGGAGAGAGAGAAACAAGAGTTGCTCTTTTAACTAGGCATGTTAGGGAAGGTGACACTTTCAGGAGGTAACATTTGGGCAGAGTTCCAAATGAAGTTAGGGAGTAAAACATGTGACTATGGGATAGAGTGTTCAAGGCAGGGGGAAGAGCAGGTGCAAAGGTCCCAAGGAGGACGTTTATTTATACGTTCAAGGATCTGCAAGGAAGCCAATATGGCTGGAGGGCTGTGACAGGGGGCCAGTGGTGAGAAAAGTTTAGAAAGAAGCCAGGAGCTGGATGGTCAGGTGGAACCCTGTAGCCCAAAGGGAGAACTTGGGTCTTTTGCTCTTACCATATGGTCAGTGAAGGGGCATCAAAGAAAAGAAGAGAAGACCTTGCTCTACCGTGCAATGAAGTCTTGAGAGCCAGTTGCTTCTAGGAAGAAGGGTAGACAGTGCTGACCTCAAAATAGTGTCTCAGAAAGAGAGTAGCAAAGGAATCTAATCATTAAGACATCAGCAAAGAAAAAGTTGTCAGGTGAGTACTCTGGGCTGAGCTGTAACACGGTGCCATGGAAAGGTGAGGCGGAGCAGGGTAGGGGCAGCACTGGACCCGAGTCCTATGGACGTAAGTTCATGTCCCTTGTCATCCATGACATGAAATGTGAGAGCCATGTGTGTGCATGTGTATGCAGATATAGCTTTTTGGAACTGGCTTTAGAAACGCTTTCATTTATTTAATTATAAAAATTTTCAAACACAAAGAAAGGCATGGGTCTCCCCTATACTCTCACTTCCCATTCACTTCTCCACCTTAGCTCCCCGACCCTTCTCCCTCCCTGGAGACTCTCTTTCAATATTACTAGTGACCTCCACATTGTCAAACCCAGGGCCCATATGTGGGTCTTCATTTCACTCAGTCTCTCAACTGCGCTTGTCAAGGTCTGTGTGGGCAGCTGGAGCTGGGCTCTGTCTGTTTCCAGCATATTTGGTTTATCCCCCTCTCTCCCTAACCATGCTTTTACATCTATCTGTTAGTCTTCTACTTGATTCCAAAGGGCAGTTACTCAGGATTCAGTCCTGGGCCCCCTTCAAGTTCTTTCCCTTCCCTTCATTTTCCAAGCTAGATTCCCAGTTAATCCAAAAGATCTCAGAGTTGGACTCACCCAAGCCATTTGACCATTATGTCTGCCTGTTTACTGGCTGGAATGTGAGAGGAGAGTGAGTCTCTGTTGCCTGAGGAAGGAAGGAGTGTGTGGTCTTAGGCAGATGTCAGTGAAGGGCAGGATGACAGGGAATAACAAAGGATATTAACCACTGTGTTGCTTATCACAGTGTGACCATAAAGTTTTTGAATATTTATTGACAAACTGCTTGCAAGGATCCTGCAATACGGGCAGTTGCATTGAAAAATAAGAGAAGTACGCCTGGCTTCAAGCTTCAAAGCATCCACAATTATTAATAATTTCTCAACCAGCTTCAGCGTCCCCAGCAAGAATACACCAACGTTTCAATCCAAAAAATATTAATTAGGAGTAACCTTTAAGTAGAGGCAGGCTCCCTGGCCTTGGTTTTATTTTATACTCTAAATTCAAGGCACTGGACATGTAATAAACCCACAGTTTCAATATCATTCAAAACCAATAGTTTTTTTTCTTTAATTATTGCAGGTTAAGGCTCTCTTCATTTATATGCATTATTTGAGAATTTTATCTGGAACACATGAATATCAAAGAAGACCTTTGACCTTTTTCAAAACTCATTCCTTTCCACTGTTAAAAACAATGACAAGCTCTTGTACCAGATCCCAGTTGTTTTGTTAACTCTATTTAAATGTTAAAGATAGATAAATGGGTAGATAGGAAGACAGATGGAAGGATGGATAGATAGAGAGATAGAGAGATAGATAAAAACAACTGTGTCAGAGCACAAGAAAAAACATATCAAACCAGCACTTCATTTAACCTTCACAGCACTTCCATGTGGAATATACAGTTTTTATTGCCATTTTACACAAGCAACTGAAGCTGAGGTATGCTGAGTAACTTGCCCCGGGTTACTCAGCTTGAGAATGGAGGGGCCATTGATAATGATCACGATGAAAATGATGATGGTGATGAGAATAGTAGCAACACATTAACAATCATCTTTTTTTAATCTCCTATGTGCTAGGCATCATACCTGGCATTTCATATGTATAATGTCTCTTAAAATCTTTAATTATCCATATTTCGAGTATGGAAACTGAGACTCAGAGCAATCAAGTAGCATGACCAAAGTCATGAAGTTATCAGTGCTGGCATCATAATCAGAACCCAGGCCCGTCTAATATCAGTGACCAAGATCTTCCCATTGCACCATGCTTTGTCTCTACTGGTTTGGGCTTTTACAATCTTATTTCATATTCGTGTCAAAAGCTTTCAGCTTTGTCTACGCAGACTTCAGGAGTCTGTTGGTTTTGTGTTGTTCTTCTTTGTGAGGATTGCTTACGGAAGTCACAGATAACAGAGCATCAAAAAGGCTCAGCTCAGAAATATCTCCAGGGTGTTATATTTTGAGATTTGAGTAAATAAGAGTCTCTTTTAAAATGTGAATACCACCTGAAAATGCTAAGCCTATTAGAAAGTCACACTTTAGTTTTAACAGTTAGATATCCAATTTATACTTGAATAGCATACTGAATGGGTGTTGTAACTGTGGTAGAAGGGATCCTTTTCTTCTTTTTCTTTAGTCTGGGACGTTGCAAAGGAGAGGAAGGAAGAAAATGGCTGGGTAGGATTTTTTTTTTTTAAATATAACTTTTCATTTTAGCACAGTTTTGGATTTACAGAATAATTGTGAAGATAGCACGAATCCTCTTATACCCCCATCCAGGTCCTCCTATTATTAACATCTTACATTAATATGATGCATTTTTCACAGTTAGCGAACCAATATTGATACATTGTCATTAACTAGAGCCCATAGTTTATTCTTACTTCTTTAGTTTTTACCTAATGTCCTGTCTCTGTTCCAGGATCCCATCCAGGGCACCACGTGACATTTAGTCATCATGTTCTCCTTAAGCAATCTGGGCTGTGACAGTTCCTCAGATTCATCTTGTTTTTGATGACCTTGAGAGTCTGAGGAGTGCTGGTCAAGTATTTTGTAGGATATCCCTCCACTGAGATTTGTCTGACATTTATCTCATGATTAGACTGGGATTATGGGTTTATAGGAAGACGAACAGAGAGGTAAACTGCCATAATACCAAGGGTACATGCTCCCAAGATGACATCACTGTTGATGTTGACTTTGATCACCTGGCTGAGAAGCGTTTTCCAGGTTTCTCCACTATTCAGCCACTCTTATTTCCTCTTTCCGTACTGGACTCTTTGGAAGGAAGTCATTATATGGAGCCCACACTTACAGGGTGGGGTCTGAGGCTCCCCCCTCCTTGAAAAGGGAATACCTACATAAATTCTTTGGAATTGTTCTACCTGGGAAATTTGCCTATTTTCATCATTTATTTAACTATTTACTTACATCAGCATAGACTGGTGGCTATTTATTTTCTGCTCTGAGTTATCATCCAATACTACTTTATTACTTTTTGCTCCAGTTGTTCCAGCTTTGGCCATTGGGAGTTCTTTCAATTGACTCCTCATGTCTTTAACATATCCCTGTCATTGTGGATTTGTTTTACGTTTGTTGTTATTTTGGGGTTTTTCTGGGGGGGGGGGTATCTTTTTTTTTTTCTCTTTTTTGGTTTTGGTTTTGGTTTTGTTTTGTTTTGTAGCACTTTCTTACTCTCTAGCACCAGAAGCCGCTCCAGACTTATCTTGTATATTTTTTGCCCAGTCTTGAAATCAGCCATTTCTCCAAGGAGCACTGGTACATTTTATTGGAGCTTAGAATTTATTGGGGAATGTATGAGAAACTAAGATATGGGCTCTAGGACTGCTTGTTGCTACTGAAGTGTTGCTTCTAGGTCCTCTCAACTAACAGAGAAAGAACTTCATGTATGTATACTAACTGTATATATACATGCATTTATCTATAAGTATTTCTATATGTAACCATCTGCAACTATATTAAGTTAAATATGAGTTCCTACTAATGCCTGGGTATATTTTTTAAAATACCAATGCCCCAAACCCAGTCCAGATCAACTGAATTGGAATCAGTTAAATTTGACTCGAGGAAGATGGAGAAAGGTGTCTTGTCCAGGCCCAGGTAATTTTTTGGAAAGCCCCCCCAGGTGACTGAAAGATGCCACAAGCCTTGAGAATCACTGATAAAGACAAAACAGCAGATATGGAGGCAAGAATGTAAAGGCAGATTTTTTTTTTCTGGGAAACTACATATTAGAATTACTAAAAATGGAAGAATTCGAGGATTTTCCTAACACCTTCTACCTTTATATTCTCAGTGTTTTTTAAAACTTTTCAATTTAGTTCAATATTCATTTATCAAACCCAGCCACAGCAACACTGATATTTTATATATGAGCGGAAATGGAGCTGTCCTAATCTTGGAAAAAAACAAGATGGGAGAAAAGACCCACGTGCATGAAACCCACATACACAGAACACAGGCACCATTTTATTCATAAACCCAACGAGACTGAGAATCATCTGAGCACAAATAATTAGTGGAGCACCTTTGATGTACAAAATGCTATGCTAGGCACCTTTATTTGGACAATGTCATAATAGGAATATCCACTATTAAAAATAATATTAAATTGAGAATAATCTGCGTAGTATAATTTTTTTAAACGTCTGGTCTTTGTCCCTGGTTCCTGGCATAGAGCTTCAAAAACCTTGAAATTTCTTGAGTGATGGACATGTCATTGTATGCTAATGAGATGATTTATGTCAGAGCCCCTAGAGAGCTTCAGGATTAGGGCTGGTCACCAGAAAAACCAACCACATGATTAGAGGGTTGGAACTTTCAGCTGCCCAAACTTTGGGGAAGGGAAGAGGCCTGGAATTTGAGTTCAATCACATTGTCAATGATTTAATCCATCATTCCTATGTAATTAAACCTTGGTAAAAAACTGAACACCAAGGATTGAGGGAGTTTCCTGGTTGGTGACCATATCAAAGTACTGGAGAAGGGGCACCCTCTGACTGCATAAGACAGAAGCTCCTGGACTAAGAACCTTTTGAGACCTTGCCACCCTACGTATCTCCTCATCTGGCTGTTCATTTGTATCAGTTATATTAAAATGGTAATTGTAAGTATAGCACTTTCCTGAGTTCTATGAGTGGTTCTAGAAAATTATTAAAGGCAGCAAGTTGTGGAAAGCCCCCAAACTGCAGTTGGCTGTGCAGAAGTGAAGGTAGCCTGGGGACCTCACTTGAGGCTGGTGTCTGAAGTAAGGAGGGGGGGTCTTGTAGGGGACCTTACCCTTTACCTTGTGAGACTGGATGTTAACTTTGGGTAGTAAATGTCAGAACTGAATTGAATTACAGGAGCACAAATTGGTGTTGGAGAATTGCCTGCAGGACACAAATTGAAGCAAATAGCCTAACTGTATATCGCGTTGTTGCCATAATCACCCACAGAATTATTTTAAGTGACGGCACAGAGGATGTTGACTTTACATACCAAGTGGCAGGTATCCAAAAAGCAAGAGTTAAACTGTCTCCAGCAGTCTTAGCATTAATAAAAGTATTGTTATTCTTACCTTGAAATTATTATATGCACACATAAATATATGATACAGGACTTACCTGGCGGTCCAGTGGTCAAGACTCTGTGCTTCCACTGCAGGGGACGTGGGTTCGATCCCTGGTCTGGGAACTAAGATACGTCCTGCTGTACTGCATGGCCAAAAAAAATAAAATAAAAGTTTCGTTAAAAAAATATAGGGGCTTCCCTGGTAGCGCAGTGATTGAGAGTCCGCCTGCCGATGCAGGGGACACAGGTTCGTGCCCCGGTCCGGGAAGATCCCACATGCCGCGGAGCGGCTAGGCCCGTGAGCCACGGCCGCTGAGCCTGCGCATCCGGAGCCTGTGCTCCGCAACGGGAGAGGCCATAACAGTGAGAGGCCCGCGTACCGTAAAAAAAAAAAATATATATATATATATATATATATGATATAATAAATATATATAATGTTAATGCCACTTTGTACCTAGATTTTAAGCATCAGAGAAAATAAATACAACTATAAAATCTAAATGATTAAGTTTAAAAAGCCACTAATTTTTATTTGAATTGAGAATATCAGTATGAACTCAGGATTTTTTTTTTCTTTCTAAAAATATATATATTTCTTAGCTCTGAACACTAAAAAGGCCAAGAGACATTGACAGTACATTAGTAATTATCACTCTTAGGCCCAGATTGTGGTTTCTAAATACTATTTCCTTAGAAAAGGAATTAGGGCTACTTGGGGAAATGGTTAACCCCAGGTATAAGACAGGTAATAAGCAAGGGGAGCCTGGGACATTTTGTGTCTGAAAGCAGGGAAACTATCAATAATAAGTGTTGGTGTCAAAAATGACATAGTAGTTACTTTGATGGGGCTTCCACTGTCCAAAGTGGAACAATTTGAGCATTAAAAAAAAAAGTCACCGCAAAGGATTAAAGCACACTAAATATGTAAAAATTCATGAGTTTATAATTATATCAACCTAAAAAGTAACCAGTCAACTTTAGCAGTTGCTAGGGCATCAGTCCGTTATTCTAAATTAGTAATTAAAAATACAGAAACCAAGCATTCATCCTGCTTTTTATAAATAGACTATACTCATGTTGACTCTTGAACAACACGGGGTGGTTAATTTGCATATAATTTACAGTTGGCCCTCCATATCTGCAGTTCTTATGAATCTGTGGGTTCAACCAACCATGGACCTGACCGTGTAGCACTGCAGTATTTACTATTGGAAAATATCGAGGTATAAATGGACCCTTGCAGTTCAAACCCACGTTGTTCAAGGGTCAGCTGTATTTCAGAGTCACCAGATTGTTTCTTCTAAGAGAATTCCTATTAATAAATACAGAAGAAATTATATAATTTTTAAATTGCCATTTTTCAATCACTAAAAGTGGGACAAACAATGCCTCCAGATGTGATACAACAGGAAGCAAACAGAGGTATCCAAGAGGTATTTTTTTCCAGAAAAAACAAGCATGAAAATAAAGCTTCTAACCCTAACTAACAGTTTATAGGAAATAAAGGAAAAGGAGGAAGCTGTTAAAGAGCCACAAGATTACAATCAGCCAAATCTGGGATATGAGAAAAAAGAGGGGGAGATGGTCACAGTTGCATTCTTTCTCATGCTAATTTTTTCCCTGAGCTCTAGTCCCATATGTCTCCGCCTGTCTTCAGAACCGCTCTTTTTTTTTTAAATTTTTTTTATGCGGTACGCGGGCCTCTCACTGTTGTGGCCTCTCCCGTTGCGGAGCACAGGCTCCAGACGCGCAGGCTCAGCGGCCATGGCTCACGGGCCCAGCCGCTCCGCGGCATGTGGGATCTTCCCGGGCCGGGCCACGAACCCGTGTCCCCTGCATTGGCAGGCAGACTCTCAACCACTGCACCACCAGGGAAGCCCCCCACAGTTGCATTCTTATATAAACTGTTATAGTTAAAATGTAAGGGTTGTTTGGATACCAATCTCAAAAAACATAACTATAAAAAGACATTTTAAGAAAAATGTAGAATTATGAATATAAACCAAGTAGTAGGTAATATATAAGAAATTATTTTCATTAATAGTTTCATAAACTATTTTTCATAGTTATGAGCACCTCCATAAATATCATCCAAAGTCTAAAATTTTGCATAAGACATTATAGCCGATAATATTCAATTCATTATTTAAAGTGCTCTGATTTATCTCAATATGAAAATCACTTCAGGTGTATAAAAAACAGTTAAAACATTTTTATCAAAAGAATCAGTTTATTTGAAGTGTATTCTAGTCTTTTCTACTTTAATCTGAATACAGCCAAAATTTTCTTGTGAGAGTGGATTTGTTTCTATTTCAAGTTTAGGTTGTGTTGTGTGTGTGTGTGCACTCATGTGTGTTTATATCAGAAATTTCTAAGTAGCCTTTGTTTTTATTTACAGAAGCACACAAACTTTCATTCACTAACATGTATCACATATACACTGTGATGAACTCTTCAACTTTGAGGTCCTTAAATATCCCAAATCAGACTGTACAGAACAAAGCAAACGTATACCTACGTCATAAACCAATTCTGAGAGTAAATTAGCAAAATATTCTAAAACGAAGCTGAACAAACATTCAAAGCATGACGCCCCCCCGCAAAAAAAGACATTTTAAGACAAATGTAGAATTCTGAATATAAACCAAGTAGTAGAGAATATGTAAGAAATGACTGTTAAACTTGTAAGGTATGATAATAATATTATAGTTCTGCTTTTAAAAGATTCTTTATGTTACTAATGCATACTAAATCTTTTACAGTTGAAATGCTATAATACATTATTTGCTTTAAACTATTACAGAAGAAAGAAAACTGGGAAGAGTAGCTGAACCAAGAGTGGCCAATGTTAATAATGGTTGAAGCTGGGTGATTAGTACCTGGAGGTTCATTATATAGTGGCTCTATTTTTATGTATGTGCAAAATTTTCTATAAAAAGATTTTTAAAAAGAAAAAAATAAGTTATTCACAGACACATTCAACTAACCCTTACTGGGCCCCACCCCTGAGCCAGGTCCTGTGCTAGAATTAGGGATACAAAGATGAGTTGCCCATGGATTCTAACTTCAAGGACTTTTTACTGGAGTACAGGAGTCTGAGGAATGAGGAGGTAATTACCATACAGAGGCATGTTCCCACTGGGAGGACTTTTCCAAGCTGTGCATTCCTTCTGATGGCCCACTTATCGCTGTCCTTCAACTTTCAAAGAATTTCAGCCATGAGGCACCTGCCATTCTTGGAAATGCTGTCTGAAATCCAAAGGTAGGCCAGCCTTGGAGGCCAAGTATGGACCACGGCAGTGAGTGGTGGGCAGGCTAGCAATTCCCAATGTGAGTCATCACAGTTCTGGGCTGTCACGCAGAGAAGGAGCAGCTCCTCCAAATGACATTTGGAGAACATCAAGCCTTTATGGCAGCTGGTGGGTGGGTGTACTGAGCTGGTACTTGACCTTAGGTGGATCAGATAAGCCATCAACACTTCTCAACTGATCACACTAGAAAATGATACACTGTAAATCAGCCAAGAGAAAGGCTCTGATGCTGTCTTTGGTGGAAAACTCCCATTCGTTAGTGCACTTGCTATGTTCATCAGTAGAAGCTACCATTGCCTAAACACTTAGTATGTGTCCTGCTTTGTGCTGTGTGCTTTTTTTTTTTTTAAGTCTTTTTAAAATTTTGTCAGTATGCATGTGTTTTCCTTGGACGATTCTTTTTATTTATTTATTTATTTATTTATCTGTGTTGGGTCTTCATTGCTGCACACAGGCTTTTCTCTAGTTGCTGCGAACGGAGGCTACTCTTCGTTGGAGTGTCCATGCTTCTCATTGCGGTGGCTTCTCTTGTTGCGGAGCACAGGCTCTAGGCATGCGGGCTTCAGTAGTTGCAGTTCACAGGCTCAGTAGTTGTGACTCACGGGCTTAGTTGCTCCGTGGCATGTGGGATCTTCCCGGACCAGGGCTCGAATCCATGTCTCCTGCATTGGCAGGTGGATTCTTAAAACAACTGAGCCACCAGGGAAGTCCCTGTGCTGTGTGCTTTGTATATGTGATCCCATGTAATGCTCATTACAAACTTGCAACTATTTTAACACATAAGAAAATGGAGACTCACAGAAGTGAATTGCCCATGGTCAAACAGCATTTAGAGTTTGTTTTTTTTTTTTTTGTTTTGAATCAATCAAAAACAAAAACAAAAACCCAATATGTAAGCCAAACAAAGCACACATCCGTGGGCAAATTCAACCACAGTTCCCAGTTTGAGACCTATGCTCTACTCCATGCTTCTACCAAATGTACCTCTTACTAAAACCTTTGTTCAATTCCCCAGCTAAAAAGTTAAAGGAGTTTTAGAGCCCTGAGTTCTAGAGCATGTAACATAAGCCAGTTTCCACTCTCTTCGTCACATGATATGGAATGACCAGCTTACATAATACTTGGAAATACATTTTTGGGGCAATGGGTATTCTCTTTCCCTTCTTCTAAGGACACTAATCCTTGTCAAGGGTCAGGGCTCCACCCTTATGAACTCAATTAGGTTTATTTACTTCCTTCAAGGCCCCATCTCCAAATGCCATCATGTTGGGGGTTAAGACTTTAACATGTGAATTTGGGAAGGACACAAACACTCAGGTTATAATACTCTATGAATGTGAGTTGTCACAGCTGAAACTGGCAGGTATGCAAACCCACTGGCATCAATGCGAAACACTGGGACACGTAAAATGTCCACACGGTATGCAAATTCTGCATATGGACACAGAGAAGCCAAACCATCACCCCTGTTTCAGGCCCAGGAAGTAAATCAAATATTTGCCTCTGGGATGGAAAACTCTGCTTCTCAATTTGTTTGTGAAAACTGCCTCTCATTTATAAGAGATCAAGATAGAAATGCATATCGAACCTGATGCAGCCTGAGTTGGACCAGCAAGGAAGTGAATATGGTGAATTATAAATCCTCCAAGAGAAAAGAAAAGTCTGCACAACTCTCTTAAGGAAAACCATGACAACAAACGAAGAACCTTCATCATCCGAGAGCCTAAAGGATGTGCTGCCCAGAGGCTGTTCTACCAACAGGAATGGATCCTCCCATTCAGTTCAACAACTACTTTACCAAACAGATTTCTGAACTGGCCAGTTATCTGACTAAACCAGGACTGGCTCGCCACTCAGCTGTAGTAGGTGATCAGATGGTACCTACAAAGGAATGGAAGTTTTAGGGTCAGTGTAGACCTGGGTTCAAATTCCACCTGCATCACTTACAAATTACCTATAAAATCTATTTTGGCAATGGACGTGACCCACATGAATCTACTTTCCAGATCTGTAAAATGGAGATAATAATATATTTCTCCTAGAGTTTATTGGAGAAAATGTGTTGAGTGGTTACTACACACGCTAGGTGCTGTGCTAAACTTACATAACCTTCACAACAACCAGTGAAGTGGGTATTATTTTTACCCCATATTACAGACAAAGAAACTGAGTCATGGGGAAGTTAAATCATTCTCCTGACCAAGTGCACACAGATGAGAGAGTATGTGACATTTAGTTGCTTCCAGGAAGCAGGGACGCTCTTAAGAACCGCTTCCTCTTCATGCTATGTTGTTCTCACTAACACTGATAAACTTTGGGTTTAGGCAGTTGAGACCCCTTTAAAATGTAAATATTTTAACTAGGACAAACAGCACATCAAACCATATCAGCCATGAAATCCAATTAACTTAGCATCTTGTTTCCCAAACTTCCCCCAAGATAAAAGATCACTCGAGACTCTTGATGTCTTTCCTCTCTTCCCAGGACCCTGCCCTGGAGATTCTGAAGCAGTGGATTGCGCTAGGGCACTGGGAATTTTTCTTCTTAACCAGCACTTCAGGTGATTCTGATGCTTGAGGAAGCCAGGGAAACTGGCATGTTCACCTGAACCCCCAGAGAGAAGAGACCTGTGGGAATTATAGGGCCATTCAAATGGCACCATAGAATCTTACAGCAAGTAAGGATGAATCCCATCCCTTCATTTTACTGATGGGGAAACTGAGTCCCGGCACAGGGAAGTGACTTGCCCAAGGTCATACAGTCTAGGTATGGCAGCTTTGGAATTTGAACCAACATTTCCTGACCCAGTGAGGCACTTTTCTTTATTCTAACATCTTCAGGATCAGCAAGTATTGGTTGGGGTGAGAGGTGGAAGCAATTGAGAACACCAGGAGAGATCCAAGTAGGATAAGTTTGGATGGAACACTTGTGTGAATGGCCCTGAGCAGCCCAGGAGGAAACAAGAGAGACAGAAAGGGGGGAAATAAAATAATTGCTTCTGGTGTGTTTTGTGAGACCTCGTTGTCTCATATTCATTCATATTTATAGTTTCTCTCCCTCTCTCTTCTCCTTCCCTCTCTCCTCCACTTTCATCTTTTTCTTTCTTTCTCTTTTTGTTCTCTTGTACCTTCTGCACCCTTTTTTCAGATAGATTCTGAGCAAACTATGAAGATATCTTTTGTCTACAGAAAGCTCCTATTTCTTATTCAATGCCTGAAAAGGGTCAGAGTTTTCCTTCTCTCAACGACACCTCTGTTCAGCACAAAATCTTCTTCCCAGCAGTGGTTCCCCTCATTCTTCACTTAGTCCAGATTCGTTTTCTTAATCTTCTTCCAGAAAACATTTGAGAACAGCCAGGCCCTAGTTGGAGCAAATCTGAACCACTTGATAAGCAGCCTGAGCGTAAGGCTTGAGAAACCCCGGTCCATGTCTGTCAAACAGACCTCCCCACAGGGAGGCTGGAGCATGCTGGAGCATAGCTTGCAATCAATGAGGAAAGTATATGTTGGGGGAGGATTAAGTTAAAGTGAAAGGCCTTAGATTCTTTGACCTGTTCAGGGCATATGGGAAAAATTATTTCTGGACTTTAGGAAGAGGAGCAGAAAAACCAATGGATTCTACCAGCCTGGGGGAGGAGCAGCCAGCAGGATTCCCACCTGGTGAACTGGATGGCAGCCAATGGCACAAGATAGAACCAAGGTGTCCTTCTTTTTTTTTCTAACATCTTTATCAGAGTATAATTCCTTTACAATGGTGTGTTAGTTTCTGCTTTATAACAAAGTGAATCAGTTATACATATATATATGTCCCCATATCTCTTCCCTCTTGAGTCTCCCTCTCACCCTCCCTATCCCACCCCTCTAGGTGGTCACAAGGCACCGAGCTGATCTCCCTGTGCTATGCGGCTGCTTCCCACTAGCTATCTACCTTACGTTTGGTAGTGTATGTATGTCCATGCCACTCTCTCACTTTGTCCCAGCTTACCCTTCCCCCTCCCCATATTCTCAATTCCATTCTCTAGTAGGTCTTCATCTTGTCCTTCTTTGGAAGCCACAGCTCTGTTGACCCTGAAGGCAAATATCTAATCAACTGACACTCCACAGGGAGCCCTCTAATCCCCGGACTGGAGGTTTCCCAAGTCTGACTAGACTGTGATCTCAGTTCCCACTGGGATGCTCAAATCTGAAGATGTAAATAATAGGACCAGAGAGAAACTGAAAATTCTATCTTTTTAATCTACTTCCCAGAAGAGCCTTCTGCAAATACTATTTTATTCGTAATGAGCATAAACAAAGAAAAGACAGAGGATTTTCTTTTTCCATTGGAGGAAGATGGAAGAAAATACACTAAGCTCTAGTGTCCAAAATCCTTTCAAATCCTGGCTCTGTCATTTACCAGCTGTGTGGTCTGGAGGAAATTACTTAGCCTCCCTGAGCCAAAATGTCTTCATCTGTAAGATGGGAACGATGCTAATAAGACCTATTTCAGAGGGATGCTGAGAGGTTTAAATGAGGTGGTAAGTGTGAAACATTAGAACAGTGGCTAGAACTTAATATGTCAGTTTTAGCCATTAGTATAGATACGGTTGAACTATTAAAATTTGTTCCATTACTTTGCAGTCAGGAAAAAAAAAATTCCAAAGATCCAAACCATGGACTGTGAATAGTAAAGAGTCTTAGCTAGCCATTTGCCAACTCCAAAGCCGTGGCCGTAAGATGCATCCAAATTAAATTCCTAAGAACAAAAGCCAAGCATTTCTAATGCCATTTCTATATAACTTTGATTTTCAAGGTTTTTTAAGGTTTTTTTTTTTCATATGTAGTGGCAGATTTACCTTCTTAATAATATTCACTGTAGTTGAATATTAAAATGAGTTTTATTCTACAAAAATGTTTACGTGCTTTATGTTTATGCTGGCTTCAGAGGTAAGCCAGCCAGGATAGACCCTTCCTGGAGATAAACCAAGAAATGATAAATGACATTCATCTAATCACCAATTATTTAAGTAATGGAGTCAGATTGACCCAGGTTAGAATTCTGTTTCTGTTTCTTATTACTTAACAAACAATTTTGGATAATTACCTAAACTTTCTGAGTCCTGGTCTCCTTCTCTACAATGGAGACAATGATAATAATCATATCGTTCATAGTTTTTAATGGGGATTAACTAAGAGGACTATAAGTGCTCAAAAAATGCCCCTTTTCTTTCCCTTTTCCTGCAACCTCCCAGGCTCTCTCTGGACTATTTCATATTCTTGTTGACGAGATCCATAGGGGCAGGGAGGGACCATGTCTCTTTTTTCAATCATTGTATCTGCAGCCACAGTGTGTGGCACATGACAGTACTCAATAAATATCTGTGGAATGAATGATCAAACAAGCATCAGCTTCCCAAAGAACATGAGGAAACCTGGGTTTTCACCTGTTGCTTCTTCCCACCTTCCTCTTGATTCCATTTCCCTGACTTCCTAAAGTTACAGCCATCTGGACAATATCCTGACAGTAGATATTTTAGGATGAAGATGCTGGGTACTGAGTCCTTTCTCTCTCTCCATCTGCCTTTATTCCTGTGCTACTAATAGCTTTGTGGATTTTTTTCACCCATGGGATGAATGGCAGCTGTTGGCTTGGAACATCTTCTGAAGTGACCCTGGTGGTATGAAGTTATTTTAAACCTGTAGTATCTCATCTAGTTAGCAGGCAAAGATGAGCTCCACGGGCCCTCCCAGAACCATATAATAGGCTGTCTGTTCAAGGAGCACTAGGTAATGAGTCTCTCTTCCTTCCAAAAATGTGTCAGGCAAGCTCAAAGAGAAAAGGTGACATTGCCCAGGTGGAATGGGAGAGGTCAATTCATACTTGGCATTGGAAGTCTGTGTAAGTGGATCCAAAGACTGCGGCAAAATTAGAAGGGAAGCAATTTGTCCTTATCAACTACCCTATTCCACTTTGCCTATAGCTTCAGCCTTTATTGATCCCCAAGTATCCAGGGCTCCACAACATTGAAATCTCCTTTCATTGCCTTATGTCTTACTCCCACAGGGCCCCAGCTTTCATTTTGCTAATATGATTTCTTAAATACACATTTACATGTTAGTTAATGAACTAAGGACCTAACTACCTTGAATAACAAATTGCTCTTTCTTTGATATTTCCCAATTGGTGTTCCACAGAATTTGTGTTTATTATTCCTCACCATTCTATCCCCAGAACTAGCATAGTGCCACGTATCTAGTACGTTCTCAATGGATATGTATTTATAAAATAATAGAATATCCTGTAAATAAAAGGCTTAAATTAGTTTTGAATTAAATTAGGTTCACCTGCAACAGAAACTCAAAATATCAGAGGTTTAAACTAAGTCATATTTATTTCTCTCTCATATTAAATGTCTAGAGGTTGACAGTTCAAGGTTGACATGGCAATTCTGCTTCGTAAGAAAGCAGAGCCAATAAAGAAACTATGGAGAGGCTGGTACTTTTAGAAGTTGTAAGTACTATATAATTACATACTATAAGCAACTACAGGCCCTTTAGTCAGACAGGATCCAATCTATGCCCCCAAATTTACTACATGTATGAACTTGGGAAAGGGATTGTATTTTCTGGGTCCATGTTTTTAGCTGGAAGTGGAGGAGGAAGAAGAAGAAGAAGGAGAAAGGAGGAGGAGAAGGAGAAGAAGGAGAAGGAGAAAAAGAAGAAGGAAGAGGAGGAGAAGAGGAGGAGGAGGGAGAAGGGAAGGGAGAGGAGAAGGGAGCGGAGAAGGGAGAGGGGGAGGGAGAGGAGGAGGGAGAGGAGGAGGGAGAGGAGAGAGAGGAGGGAGAGGAGGGAGAGGAGAGAGAGGAGGAGGGAGAGGAGAAAGGAGAGGAGGAGGGAGAGGAGAGGGAGAGGAGGAGGGAGGAGGGAGAGGAGAAGGGAGTGGGAGGGAGGAGGGAGAGGAGAAGGGAGAGGGGGAGGGAGAGGAGGAGGGAGAGGAGGAGGGAGAGGAGAAGGGAAAGAAGAGAGAGGAGGAGGGAGAGGAGGAGGGAGAGGAGAAGGGAAAGAAGGGAGAAGAGGAGGGAGAGGAGGAGGGAGAGGAGGAGGGAGAGGAGGAACAACAACAACTCCTGGTGAACATCGAAACGCCTTGGGTGAAGAAAAGGATCCGAGTCCCACACTTCCTAGGGAAAACTACGGTCTCTCTGGCTGGCCATCTCTCTGATTTGTGTCCGCCCCTCAACCACATTCCTTCTCTCCCACCACTGCCTCTTTTCTACCATGGTTCAGAATACGTAACAAACAGTGCCTCACTATCCCTAGAGCTGGGAAAAACAACCAAATAAAACAAGGGTTTGGGGAGGGGTTCTCCTTAATCTTTTCATCACTTCTACAAAAACATCCTCATAAGGTTGTATAGACTTTACCTGCCAAGAATAAGACTTGGCACATAGCAGGTGACCAATATAGTTGAGTTTTCTTCTCTTTCATTCCTCAGTAGTAGTGGTATTTATTAGATTTATTTTTGTACCTCTGTTAAAGCTATATCTTCAGATTTAAATCCAGGATAATCCAAAATCTACTTATTTTATTCTCAAGAGTATGACTTCTTGATCTTCTACAATACCTTTAAACGAATATAAGATGTTTCTAATTCCTGTGTGTTCAGCAGCAAAGAGTTATTTTAACATCGTATTTTAATTACAGATCTCAGGAGTAGGCAGTTCACCTGGAGTCCATGGATCCAGATGCTTGAAATAATAACATTTTTAGTCCTATACACCCAGGTTCTCCAATCTATAATGTAGGGGAAAATATGTCAGCCAGATTCAGAATCCCTGAACTACATGAAATTAGTCATCCCCAGTGGGGGAGTGGAGAGGGTGGGCAAAGGTGTAAATAAGAAACATTTAGAGAGAGCTTTCATTTTACTATTTTTATTGACGACAACCTCTAGGAGTCCTTCTTTCTCCATTTATAATCTGGAGATTATGATCTGCTCACAGGTCTTCATCATCCTGGAAATCCTTTTCATTAACCTGGAAATTCCCTTTGTCTCTCTCCTAAGTTGGAGCCTCTGTTTCCTGAATTCCATATATTTTTCTTTCTTTAATTGAGGGATAATTGACATTAAAAGCTATACATATTTAATGTATACAACTTGATGAGTTTGAGGATGGGTATACATTTGTGAAAACATCTCATCAAGGCCATAAACATATCCATCACTTCCCAAAATGTCCTCTCATCCCTTTATTATATTATTATTATTGTTACTATTTGTGAGAAGAACCCTTAACATGGATCTACCTTCTTAGCAAATTTTAAGTGCACTGTACGTACTTATTTATCTTGCATAATTGAAATTTTGAACCCTTTCATATCCCTCTCCTAGCCCCTGGCATCTACCACTCTACTCTCCGCTTCTATGAGTTTGACTAATTTAGATTCCACATATAGGTCAGATCATACAGTATTTGTCTTTCTGTGTTTGGCTTATTTCATGTAGCATATGTCTTCAAGCTTCATCCATGCTGTTGCAAATGGCCAGGATCTCCTTCTTTTTTAAAGTTGAATAATATTCCATTGCATTTATATGCCACATTTTCTTTATCCATCCATCCATCAATGGACATTTTGATTGTTTCCATGCTTTGGCTATTGTGAATAATGGTGCAATGAACATGAGAGCACAGATATCTCCTCAAGACCCTGATTTCATTTCCTTTGGATAAATGTCCAGAAGTTGAATTCCATATCTTCTTTTTACTTGAGTTAACCACTTGTTTTATGAGAACACATTCTCAGTACTTTTCAAGAAAGGAGGCTTCCTCTCAATTTGGTCAATTTGATGAGACCTGTCTGTCTGAAGATTCCTTTCTTGTATCATCAAACTTGATGGATCATTTGCCTGAGTGTAAGATTTTAGATTGGAAATAATTTTTCCCTCAAAATACTGAAGGCACCCTTCCAGTGTCTTCTAAATTCCAGTGTTTAGACTGTAGCATTACTCTTGAAAAGCCCGGTGCCATTCCAATTCCACATTCTTTAGGGCATTTTTTAAATCTTGGGAAAGTTTGACATCCATCTCTTTATCACTGCTGCTCTAAAACTCACAGTGAGGTAGCTTAGTGTGTGGAATTTTTCTTCACATTGTGTGGACACCCAATGACCCTTTTCTTTTGAAAATTCACATTATAGAGGTCTGATAGTTTAGTAATTTCCTTCTGTCCATTTTCTCTGTTCTCTTTTCTTGGCCTGCAATATTTCTATCTTCTTCTTTTCTTTTTATTATTATTAAAATTTTGAGTCATTACCTCAATTTTATCTTCAAGTTCTTATATTAAAATTTGGTAAATATCCTTCTATCTTTTAATTTCCAAGATTTCTTTCTTGTTTTTTGCTGTACCTTTTCTATATCATCCTGTTCTTTTTTCATAATGCAATGATTACAGTCTATTATCTCTCTAAAGGTATTTCTTTTTTATAATTTATACTTTTTATTGCTGAGTAGTATTCCATTGTATGAGTACATGACAATTTTTTAAACATCTTTATTGGAGTATAATTGCTTTACAATGGTGTGTTAGTTTCTTCTGTATAACAAAGTGAATCAGCTAAACATAAACATATACCCCCATATCCCCTCCCTCTTGCATCTCCCTCCCATCTCTGAAGGTATTAATTGTTGCCTTTGTGGTCTGGACACTATTTCCTCTGCATTCTTTTTCTTTGCTTATTTAGGTCATTGACTTTTATATTAGAGGCTTTCCTTCAATGTCTAAACCTCTGAAGATTTTATTCATTCATTGTGAATCCAATATGAAATTGGATTTTATTCAATAATGAAACACTAAAATGCAGATTGATGATGGTAGGTAGTTCTATGTTTATAGATAGAACTTGTCAATTTTTGGACTTCACTCTAGGATTAAGGACCTAACTATTTCTCTTGGGTACCACTAAATACCAGTATGTCTACAGATACTATCTTTTCAGATAGTCAATTTCCCCCAGAGATGACTTCACTGTCCTACCTGGGTGGTCTAGGTCTGGCTGACAACATTCTGGGAGCTGAGAGGAAAAAGAGAACTTAGAGTCTCACCATTTAGTATGTATCTAGTATGTAGATATTTTCTCAATGCTTTATTTTTAGTAGAGCATCTTACACTAACCTCGTTTGAATCTGATATCCTAATCTAGAAACCCTCTGGCTGTATCTCCCTAGAGAATAAACTTGCAAACTTCTGCCAAGGAGGAACAGGTGTAGTAATATGATTTCTAGGTTAGTAGTGAGGGGAGAGATCCCATGGTTTCACTTCTTTTAAAAACTTCTAACCAGTCTTCATGCTTTCCGTCCTCTCACACCTTTTTTGAGTCCTTCTGGGCTTCTATGCAGCAAATATGCTTGCTTCTTATTAGCCTTCTTCCTCTTCTTGCAGGTACCTAGCTTTCAACTTTCTCAATCTGCTAGGTAGTTATCCTTTTTTTTTTTTTTTTTTTTTGCGTTACGCGGGCCTCTCACCGTTGTGGCCTCTCCCGTTGCGGAGCACAGGCCCCGGACACGCAGGCTCAGCGGCCATGGCTCACGGGCCCAGCCGCTCCGCGGCATGTGGGATCTTCCCGGACCGGGGGCACGAACCCGTGTCCCCTGCATCGGCAGGCAGACTCTCAACCACTGCGCCACCAGGGAAGCCCAAGGTAGTTATCCTTTGCTCATCTTTTTTTCAGCATTCAAAAGTATGTTGGCATTTCTTGCCTACTATAATGTCTTCTCAGGTTCTCTCTGTAGCTTTTTAAAAATTTTTTACTTTTTATCATTTTACTGTTGTTTTAGAGGATTTCAGGAGGACAGACATAAAGCACGTGTTAATCCACAACGTTGAACTCAAGTTTCCTGAGATTTATTTCAAAATAATAGACACCACTATTCTCTACTGAGGATCCATAATCAAAGGAAGACTAAGAAGACCCAATACTAGGTTCTAAGATACCATGAAAAAAACAATACTGTAAAGAATGTATATAATCATAAAAACAAAGACTCTGCAAAATAATTTATTACTTAAAATATGCACTTCTAGTCAATTATCTCATTTAATATTTACAGAATTTCTGAAAGACACATTTTAATTTTATTATCACTTTACATAAGTAAAATGAGGTTCCAGAAATACTAAATGACTGCTCGGGATATCACAGTCAGTAAAAGGTGGGCGTTGACTCTGGACTTTCTAACTCCCAATGCTGTGCTATTTCCACAACATCACCCAGTAGGAAATTTCATAAAGTAGAAAACTCAAATTCCCCAGTTTGAGGAAGGCACAGTGTGACCTTTGGGGTTAAGAATTCTTGGATCCTTTTACTGAAGCCAAAACTTCCTCTGAGGGCTCATACTGGTGTTCTCCATGGCTCTGACCATCACTCCTGATCTGGTACCCTAGATTGTAGAATTCATCCCTGAAGATCTCTTCTTTTAATCTCTATGCTTCTTCAACTCAGACTTTTAAAGTAAACCTGTGGTCCAGTTGCCTTTCACACTTATTTTTCATCCCTCTACTTTATACCCATGCTACTGGAGGCTGGAAGGTGTTGCAGAAGAAACAAGGGATCTAATCTCAACTCTGCCATTAACTAAATGACACTGAAGAGTTTTTTAGTTCTCCCTCTCCTCATCTTTAATAGGGGCTGGGGATCGAAATGGGTTAAATAACTTCTAAAATTTCTTCTAGGAACAAGTATGTGTGTTTCTACCGCTTAAATAATTGAGTTGTCATTACAATAATGAATTAAGTACCAAAGTAGTCATGCATACCTTATATATGCATGATGACTCCCTTTGAGGCCATCAACGGATGTCCTTCTCAAGACAAGTGAATAAATCCAGAAGCACTAAGAATTGAAATTGTTTTTTTGTCCAAGAAATATTAGGAATCAGACCCATCAAATAAATTGTGATAGTTCAAAATGCCCAAGACAAAGAAGGTAAACCCCTTTCTTGCTATTACCATAGAACCCCATAAAGCTATGTAATAAGCTTTATAGAGTCCTGTCTTGTTCTCCACTGCCTATCAGAGTTCCTGGTATGTTGTTATTCCCAACTAATATAATAACTCTTTGATGAACTCCATTAATACTTAATCTCACTGTGTTGTAATCGTTTTCCAGGTCTACCTCTTACATTAGCTGTAACCTCCTCAATGAGAGTCCGTACTGATATTTTCATAAATCGAACGCCTAACATAGTAGCTGCCACATTACGGATGCTCAATAATTGCTTGCTGAAATAATACTGATCAACGTATTCATTGTCTGAGAGGTAATCACCCCTCTCCAGGATGTTAACATTTCACACGCAAACAGTGAAACACAAAATTCTCTGAACATGGTCCACTTCAGATTGTAACTTTTTCTAGTGGGTTACAACATGATGTCATTAATGCCCAGTGCAGCTTATGGATCTCATTAAGAATTATTCAGCATCTGTCTTGTATAACTTAGAATCCTTCACTTCCCTAAGAACATGCAACAAATGGTGACTTGAAGCTCAATATGGGTACTGAGGTTGCAATTATCTTCCTCATTTCAGGGTGACTATAGGGAATAGCAGAGTGGCTTTAGCTCACTTATCCTGAAATCCATGTTCTCACCAGAGATCTGAAGAAGACATGAAAAATATATTCTGTGTTTGGCTGACCCTGGTACTGATGCCAAACATTTCTCTTTCTTTTAACTTTACCAAAATGTATTTTCTACCTCTCACTTATAAAAAATGAGATGCAAAAAGCATCATCCGAAAAGGAAAAAATTACCTGAAGGATAGACTAGGTTTTCCATTAAAAAAATGATTCCATAAAAATCTAGTATGTTCTCATCATTAAAAAAGAATCAGACATTACACATTTCATGAAAGTCTTTATTTCATCTTCCTGTTTTGAAAGATGTTTTCACTAGGTATAGAATTCAATGTTGACAGGTTTTTTTCTTTCGATCCTTTGAAGTTGTTCCACTGTCTCCTTGCATCGTGTCTAAGAAATTGGCTGTCATGCTTATCATCGTTCCGCTGTTTATGATATGTGTTTTTTTCTGACTGCTTCAAGATTTTCTTTTCACCACTGGTTTTAAGCAATTTGATATGACATACCTTGGATAATTTTTCCTCATCTTTCTTGTGCTTGCAATTTGTTGAGCTCCTTTGGATCGACAAGTTTTACACTTTACATCAAATTTAAAACTTTTTCAGCCATTATTTCCTCAAAATTTTTTTGCCCACCCATGCTTCTACACTGCAGTTACAAACAGACTGAGCCCCTTAAAGTCTTCCCACAACTCATTTATGCTGTTTATTTTTTCCCAGTGTTTTTCCTATGTGCATTTTTTAAACATCTTTATTGGAGTATAATAGCTTTACAATGGTGTGTTAGTTTCTGCTTTATAACAAAGTGAATCAGTTATACATATACATATGTTCCCATATCTCTTCCCTCTTGCATCTCCCTCCCTCCCACCCTCCCTATCCCACCCCTCTAGGTGGTCACAAATTTTATTTCAGGTAGCTTCTATCAGTACATCTTCAAGTTCACTAATCTTTTCTTCTACAACATCTAATCTGCTGTTAATATCACCCAGTGTATTTTTTTTTTTTTTTTTGCGGTACGCGGGCCTCTCACTGTTGTGGCCTCTCCCGTTGCGGAGCACAGGCTCCAGACACGCAGGCTCAGTGGCCATGGCTCACGGGCCCAGCAGCTCCGCGGCATGTGGGATCTTCCCAGACCGGGGCACGAACCCATGTCCCCTGCATCGGCAGGCAGACTCTCAACCACTGCGCCACCAGAGAAGCCCAATGTATTATTTTTTATCTCAGACATTACAGTATTCATTTCTAGAAGCTCAATTTGGTTTTTTTAAAATATATCTTTCGTATCTCTAATAAACATGGGGGAAGAGGGAAGTATTAACTGTGTTACCTACAACAGAGATAAACCAATGTAACTATTATCGAAACCAACCAGGTATCCAAAGGGAAAAAGGGGCATACAGCATCTTGAATGAGGCACTGGCTTAAGGATCTTTTAGATCTATGCTGGGACCCTTCTCCTATTGAAATCATTATACCTTAGACAAAGAGTGGTGTTTCCTCTCATGTCACAGTATTTCTCAACCTTTCTCAATGATAAGAATGGTTTGGAGTGTTTGTTAAAACAGATTCCTATGTTCCAACCCAGTCTTACTGAATCAGAATTTCCTGGGGAAGAAATTGGGTAATCTCTAGACTTAACAAGTACCCCATCATCATGGAAGTTTGAGAAACAGTATGTATTGATTTGCAAGACCAGACACCTCTATACTGCTTCTTTCATAGAACTTGATCAGCAACTAGGACTTCTGGACAAAATAAACAAGGGTGGGGTATGGGTTACAACTAACTACATAATCTAGAAAGAAATACTTCCTATGCCCATAATTACCTAAAGTAAAAAGAACATTTCTCTCTTCAATCATGGTTTTAATTTTAAAAACTGTACTTAATTAAGCACAAGTGCCAATTACTTTTGCTAGTACAGTCGACTGTTGACATTTATCTTTCTTGATTCTAACAATTTACGAGTGGCCCTAAATATCTATCATTTGAAATGATCCATTCGTGATTTGAAGGAACAACTGTAAGAACATTATGTCTCTGTAAGTTGAAACTAGTGAGTGGACCTAGTTGACCACCAGACACTGCTGCCCATTAATCATCAAAGATGCAGTAATTCCTGTGAGTTAAAGTAAAAAGAAAAGAAAGAAAGGTTACTTTGCCCTCTCCCTTTGCTAATGCTCGTCTAGAAGCAGACAATGTAAAGAAGACTAAGGAAATAATAATTTATTAGTTTGATGGGAAAAAATGACATGGTGGTACTTGAAAATCTGGGTCATTTATAAATTAATATCTAGGGTGATATTTCCTGGGAGGGGACTCTATCTTAATTGTATTTTAAAATACTACAGAATGAGAAACTTCTAGGTGTAACTAGGCAATTTTTAAAAAATCATTTCCTATTGATTTTAAATCACTGCTTCCTTTAATGTTTTTTTTTCCCTCAGATTTCAGTAGGACATTTTCTTTAACTGAAGCAGGACTTATGCACGTCAAGACTAAAGTCATCTCATAAACAAACATAGCTACAGTCCTTCTACATCTTTCTCAGGTGTCCCAAAACTCTTTTTCTGCCAGAGGCTCTCATTTTCCTATTGAGAACACCTCTAGAATGCCAGTGATGTTCGAAAACTCTTCCTAAGCAACTAAATCTCTCCTGGACTTCTAGCTCATTAAACATTCACACAAGTAAATGACCTTGGGCAAGTCACTCCACATCTCTAAGATACAGTTTCTTATCCATAAAAGAATGGGAAGAAGGGAGAGAAGAGATGGACTAGATTAACTTGACAGTTTCTAAGGTCCAGGATCTAAGGCACTTATTTTATATTTATATTTCATATTTAAAAGCACTAAAACCAGAGTGAAATACCTTTGGATTCTAATAGTAGCTCTGCCATTCATTGTCTATGAATCCTTAGGAAAATTCCTTAATCTCTCTAAGCCTGTATTTCCTTTAAATGAGATAATACTATTATGTGCAAGGCAAGATTATTGTAAGAATTAAATGAGTCAATTAGTGTAAAACAATTAACATAATGCTTAGCCCATGATAGTTTTCAATAACTTTTAGCTATTATATATCATTATGATGATGATGAATCATAGTACTAATAAAGGTAGTAATAGAGGTAGTTGTAAGCTGTTGAGAGTTTAGCTAAACTACTTCATGGTATTGCTGCCTTGGTATCCATTCTGTTTGGCTAAATGGTCTGCAGGGACCTTCAGCATGCCCTAGATAGCAACCTGCAGAGTCACAAGCAAATGTAGGTTCCTGATACGACTTCCCCAATGTCCCTTATGTTCACGCCTTAGATAACACCCCCATGGTGCTTACCAAAATCCTGCTCTTTTGGTTTAAATTGACCAATCTGTCCTTAGCCCAAAAGCACCCCACCTACCGACCCTAATAAAGGCATATGCCCCAAGTCCTATCTCTCTCTATATATCTGTACTCTGCCTTGACCTCCTCACGTGACCCCTTGAGGCATACCAGTTACTTCCTCCAGGACCTGTGAGTAATAAAGTTCTTTATTCCAATTTCTCTTGTGGTCTGTTGTTGAACCATAGCTCACCATCCTGCACTCTGTACTCCACTTAACAAGCATAAATTTGACAGATTCATAACATAAGCTCTAAAACATTGATGCTATAGTTGACTTTGCTTGACCTAGCTGTCTCTTGGCCCCTCTAGGAAGCTGGAGGACTCTGAAACACATTCTCAGTGGTGCTCATACTGCATGGCTCCTTCCCAGCTACTGCTCAGAAAAGAGCAGTTCTTCTCTCTGTGTACCTCATCTTCTGAGGTGCATCTTATTGTTTTCCACTGGAAACCAAGAGGAGCTCCTGAGATATAAACTGTGGTACAAGTAGTCATTTAAGTTGGTTGATTTAGCTCTGGCATTATAAGACCCTTAATTTCTCACCAGCTCTGTCTGTGTTAATACAATTTACAGCCATGTTAAAAACAAAACGATTATCTCTAGCAGGTAGATTAATAGACACCAAATCATTTAGTCTGGTGCTTATGCAAATGTTTTTGTCTTCCTCTGGACAGGGCAGTCAGGAGGGCAAGTGGTGAGAGAGAGCTTGTTTTTATGATAATTCGAGTGACTCTGTAGGTCATCGTCGTCCTTAAACCTGACTCACAAATTTAAAAATCGAAATTACAAATCACCCAAATCCAGGGCAATCAACCCCTCTTTGCCTTCTTCCTTTATTCATTATACCAAGGTGTTTTTACAGCATGACACTAACCACCTAGTATGCAGAACCCCGTAATGGGTTCCTTTGGAAATCTTCCAGGAAAAGATAATCTCCTTGCGGTCAAAAAACCATGTGACGATTCCTCTCTGGCTGACTGTGACTTCCAGGATCATCCTATACTTGTCTGCAATAAAGACATGGATATGCTGACTTTGAGGCAGGAGATAGATGCGTTCCAGGCTAGGTATTTACAAATGGCCTCCTGTTCATATTTCTTGAGGCAGGGGATAGACAGGCTCCAGGTTAGACATTTACAGCCAGCCTCCTATTTATTATACTTTGAGATGGAAATAACAACGGGAAAAAGGTAAATAGCTGGACTTTGTCTCCTGTGGACACTTTAGGATAAAAGTAATGGCAGGGGCGGGGGCTAAACCCTGTTTGGGTAAAAGATCAAGAAGTCACATATTTCCCATCCTTGGGGCTAGGGTGACCTTGACTGCACGTGCACAGAAAGGCTCCTTGGGGGTCAAAAAGGGAGGGGATGCCAGACCATAATAAAGTGTGCTAACTCCCCCAAAGGCCCTTGCACTGAAATCCATCTTGGCTGAAGGACGCATGCACACATAGTGGAGGGTTCTGAGGCAAATGAGCCATGGGGTCAAAGCGAGACAACTGGCCAGAGGAAAACAAAGACCCGCAAGACTGCCAGCTTATAAATGACGTAAACTTCCCAAAGGCACTACTGTCTGTCCGCATGTACGCCTTACTTTCCTCTCTACCTTCTATCTCCTTGTCAGAATTCTATTTTTTCAAGGCAGACAAGGACTGGGGCCCAGACTCTAGCCACAGGCCCTCCTGGTCTAGTGGTTAGGACTTGGTGCTCTCACCACTTTTGATACCTAATCAGGGAACTAAGGTCTTGCTTCAAGTTGCCATTCACTGCAAGCTACTGCTCTCTGCTGTGTGTCTGAAATCAACTTCACTGAGCAACCCCCCACTATGTTTACCTGCATTTTTAAGGGAAAAAAAAAAAAAAACAGGTCTGCAGCATATTTTCCGCAATCTCAATTAATGATATCAACTGCCTGGTTCGCATTGTTCTTTCACTAAAGAATTAAAGGGATGGAGAGAGAACAGCAGATTTGGAGCTAGACTACTTGCATCTACAACCTGCCTGTAGATGCTTATTCACTGTGTGACCTTAAGCAAAGTGATTAACCTTTGAAAATTGAAATGCCCCTGCTAGGTGCCACCTCCCATCCATCAGCAACTCCTGTCCTTCTTAATGTCTCCAAAATATGTCTCGACTCCATTTCCTTTTGTCTATCTCCACAGCCACCACTCTGGTGCAGCTCTCCATCATCTCTTTACTGGATTCTCTCAGTATTTTCCCGTCTGGTCTCCCAGCTGCCTCTCCTGAACTTCTAAGATCCAATTTCCCTGTAGAGTGACCTTATAATTGTGTACCCAATTCCAACTTGGGGGGGGTTTTCACCACCACGCCACCAAGCAGTTCTCCAACACCAGACGGGTGTCCTACAATTCAACTCAATTCTGACACCATCTACCCGGACATAATGTCAGATCCCACAGGTTAAGTAAAGGCTTCGTCTTACAAGACTGACTCTCCACCTCCAGAGACCATTCAAAAGTCCAGTTGTTACCTGGGATTCTGACCAACTACCTCTGGACTGGCAGTTTGATTAATTGGCTAGAGCAGCTCATAGAACTCAGAGAAACATTTTACTTACTGGATCACTTATTTATTATAAAAGGATGTAACTCAGGAACAGCCAGATGGAAGAGATGCACAGGGCAGTGTATGTGGGAAGGAGCACAGAGCTTCCATGCCCTCTCCAAGTGTGCCATTCTCCCCCAAATTCACCAACCTATAAGCTCTCCAAACCCTGTCATTTTGGGGTTTTATGGAGGCTTCACATCATAGGCACAGCTGATTAAATCTTTGGCCATTGGTAATTGAACTCAATCTCCAGCCTCTCTCCACTCCCCGGAGGTCTGGGAGGAACTGAAAGTTCCAATCCTCTAATCACTTGCTTGGCTCCACTGACAACTACTCATCATCCTTGGGTTCAGTCCAACCGTCATCTCATTAACATAACAAAAGATAGCTTGATCTCTCTCACCCCTTAGGAAATTCCAAGGGTTATAGGAGCTCTGTGCCAAAAAATGGGATGAAGACTGAATATATTTCTTATTCTATGTTAAAATATCACAGATCTTAAAACAAATCGGATATTTCTCCCCTGAATAAAATTACTTTTAGCTTCCCATCCCCAAAACTTTTTACCATGGCTTCTGAGTCCCTGCTTAATCTGGCCCCTGCCTACCTCTCAGACCTCATTTCCTCCTTCCTTCTGCTCCCATCACACCAGCCTCCTCTCTGTTCTTCAAAAACAGAAGCACAGGTTTTTTTTACTTCCATGTTTTTGGACTGGTTAGTGGGTCTGCATGGAACGTTCTTCCTCCAGATCTTAGGCCACTGCTCTTTTTCATCCTTCATACTACTCTGTATAAATGTTGTCCCATCTAAATGTCACCTGTGCCTAGCAGGTTTCATATCAATCTGTTTCTTTCACAGAATGTATCACAAATTTTAACTATATTTTTATTGCTGTCTGGCTCTCCCACTAAATATATGTGTCGTCAGGGCAGGGATCAGGCATGTTTTAGTCACAGTTGTATCTACTGCATAGCTTACTAGGAGGAATTCTAAGATGGCCCCCAAGATTCTTGTCCCCTGGGGTACATGCCCTGTATAATCCCTTCCCATGAGTGTAGGCAGGACTTAAGAGTATGATGGGCCAACACTCCCAGGAGGTTATATACATATGGGAATTTGTAGAAACAAAGTCCTCAATTTGGAGGCTGTGAGTTAATCAAAAGGGAGATTATCCTGGCGAGACTGACATTTAATCAAGTGTCCTTAAATGATGTCAGAGAGATGAGAAGCAGCAGTAGATGCTTGTCCAGTGTCTAAGAAGTCAGCTTCCATGTTGTAAGAGAAGAAGGCCATGTGTCAAGGACTTGAGTGTGGCCTCTGAGAGCTGAAAGTGGTCCCCAGCTAACAGCTAACAAACAAAGTGGACCTCAGTCATACAACCACAAAGAAATGAGTTCTGCCACCAACCAGTAAGCTTGGAAGAGCACACCAAGCATCAGATGGGATTGCAGCCCCAGGGGACACCTAGATTTCAGCCAAAGGAGACCCTGAGCAGAGGACAGAGCTAAGCCTGGATTGCTGACCCACAGAAAGTATGAGATAAACGTGTTTGTTTAAGCCACTAAGTTTGTGGTACCTTATTAAACAACTATAGAAAACTGATATACCAATAGCTAAGTGCCTGGCACATAGAAGGCCTGTAGTCATTACTATTGAATGAATGAATATCCAATTTTGTTTTTAAATGCTTCATGGAATTAGAGGGTATATTTAGACATGGCAAAGAAGGAAAATATGAGGGAAATGAGCATAGAAGGGGAAGATGTAAAAGGAAAGGAAGAAACCAAATATGGTCAAATGCTTCATGAGGATTCCAAGGGTGGGCCCTGCCCTGACATCTCAGCATATATAATCCACGATTTATCCACCCAAATGTCCAGGACTGTTTGGAGAATGAAATGTTGGGGAAGTAGACATGGAAAGATGGATTTTGCTCACTGTAAATGAAAGAGGATCGTATTCAGAAGAACTAAACAGAAGAGATTCAACAATTCTAATCGAGGGCAGAAAAAAGACAAATTTCATTCCTGCCATTTCCAGAAAGTCAAACGAAGCGGAGACCTTAACTCAGGCAAGCCTCAGTATCCTTTGAAACCCTCAAGTCAATACACAAAGCAGAAGAGTCTCAGAGGGGTTTTGTTAGTTTGTTTCGCTTTGTTTCTTCCTCTTTCCCAGAGGAGTGGAAATCTATTATCCACACCTTAATTACAACAGCAAGCAGTACCTCCCAAACTTACCAAGCTGCTCAGGGACATCTCACAGGGTTCCAGCCTGTGGGAGTAGAAAGAGAACTGCAGCAAGGTTGGGAGACATTGATTTTTCTCCCTGGCTCTGTAATCCTGGGCTGCGAGACCAAGTCGTCCCTTCACTTTTGATTCCAGCAGTGGTAAAAGGGGAATAATAATTCAAGCTATCCATCATCGCTCAGGAATTAGTGTGAGGGTCACATAAATACAGAGGTAGTGTCGGGAGCTATGCAAATGTGCAACTTATCAAAAGCCAGTCACATAGAGGAATCAGTAAACGGTTTTCTGGCAGAGATGTTGTCTTCTTTTTTTGTATTCTGCTCAGCAGTCAATAAAGAGCTCTGGACCCAAGAAATCATCAATCCTCCAAGGCTACTGTTGAAGGACTTATTCCAGCAACACTCCCAGGGGCCCAGCACATTAGGAAAATGCAGAACAGCTATTGTTTTATCAACAGCGCACTGGGATCCATAGGCTGGTTTCCAGACTAGATTAACTTCTATTGCTGTTGCTAAATTTGACTTGTTGACTACACAACAAATATCATTGAGCACCTTCTCAATATCTGGCTGTAGGCATTGGGTAAATCATAGTCAATGAAACAAATCTCTTGTCTTCACGAAGGTGGCAGTGTTCTCTGAAGATAACCTTTGCCTACCACACCCCTCCCCAGCTTCCACCTGCTTATACATACCTCCGAATTTTTTAATCATACCACTTTGTTGAGACACCTACTTCATGAGGACTTCCCTCAATCTCCCAGCAGGAAGTTGCCCTCAGAATATCCGTGCACTCAAATCAAGGCAGGAGCTGATCGTGGGGTGTCTTGTGATATGTACTTCCCTTCTCTACTTCAAGAAGCTTTATGGTAAAGATGGCACCTTGGGGACCTCTCTGGTGGTGCAGTTGTTAAGAATTCGCCTGCCAATGCACAGGACATGGGTTCGAGTCCTGGTCTGGGAAGATCCCACATGCCGTGGAGCAACTAAGCCCATGTGCCACAACTACTGAGCCTGTGCTCTAGAGCCCACGCACTACAACTACTGAGTCCACGTGCCACGATTGAAGCCTGCAGGCCTAGAGCCCGTGCTCTGCAACAAGAGAAGCCGCCTCAACAAGAAGCCCGCACATCGCAGTGAAGAGTAGCCCCCGCTCCCTGAAACTAGAGAAAGCCCATGCAGCAACGAAGACCCAACGCAGCCATAAATAAATGAATAAATAAACAAAGATGGCACCTTGATTTTCTCGGTATCACACACACACCTTTGCACAACATCTCTCCTGAAGGCAATGACTGCCCATCAATATTAGTGGTTCTCAATCACATGTGCCTCATATAATTTGCTTTTGAGCTAGATGGATAGATGATAGATAGATAGATAGATAGATAGATAGACATATATCTATATATCTATAAAGTTTAGATATAGATACAAAGTTTATCAATACCTTTACTTTTAAAAGTAAATTACAACATATTTAAGGTTATTCTTATAATCATAGTACCCTGACTCAAGTCATTTTGAGTGCTCTCTTGAATGGGAGAGGAAGAGATGGAGTTATCACTTGGGGACTAGTAACTATGCATGACCTGAAGACATCCATGGGAGTCTGTCATAGACTCTTTACCCATGATTTGAATTGTATAATCAAACAAATAAAATAAAAAAAATATGGAGAGTTGATTTTTCAGAACATTTTAAAAAGATTTTATAAGTAATGTAAATATATATTTAGATATAATATATATAATTCCTATATCTATAAAATAAAGTACATAGAGAGTAAAAATCTCTTCCCTCCAAACTGACTGTCCGTAGTTAACCTAATGTTAATAAGTTTGCACATGGTCTGCCGGATTTTTTACTACACCGTTATATTCATTGTTATATTCCACCGTAGAGTCACACTTTAAACTTCTACCCTAGTCTGTATAAGGCAGACGGTATTCCACTACATGGATGCACTGTCATTTACTCAGCCACTCCTCTTTTGTTTGACACTTAGGTTGTTTCCATTTTTATTAATACAAACAAGGCTATAATGAACACCTTTATACACACAGCTTTGTGTAACAATGTGACAATTCTTGGAGGACAAATTCCTTAAGTTGTCACTTGGCAATATCTAAATTTGACGTGCACCTCCCTTTTGACCTGATAATGCCACTTTTGGGCTAATCTTTAACAGACTATCATCTCAGCACCGTGTAGTGATCCCACCCTACAACCCCTATTCTTCTACAGTAGCTTTAAAAGCTTTGGAGAGGAAGAAGAAAAGTGTTTAGGTGATGCTGTCAAGAGTCATGGTGATTTCTATTGCATCAAATGACCAAGGAATGTGGGCAGTCATTGAATCTACCAAAGATAGAGAATCAAAACTCAATAATCATATTTAACAGCCCATTATATGCAGCTTCTCTGGGGATTCTGACCTAGGGATGCTTCAGTAGTTTGAAAGATTTGGAATCTGCTTGCCTGAAAGTCAGAAATTGACCTATGAATAGTATGAAACTGGGCAATCTCTTATGGGTCCTCCTCCATTGTCCACCACCTTTATCTCAGACCCAACCAGTGATACTTTTTGGATCTGATCCATGGTATTCTCCAAGCATTTTGGAATACATTCTCCTCACAGACTCTGAGTGGGCAGTAAAAATGGGAAGAAGATGCATGCAGCCAAATCTTTCATTTCCCTTCATGCAAAGGCCTCCAAGTTGGGCAAAGTGGTCAAAGAACTTTCCCAGTTTCTTATCCCTGCTGCAAATGAAGGAAACTTAGCACTTGAGAACACTTCAGTGTTCATTAAACCACTCTCTAAAAGTGAATCTGTAAAATACAATGGAGGGCTTCTGTGAAGCTGAGATATTCTTGGAACGTCACTTGGTTGAGCCTATGAGAAGGAATGATCAGCCACAAAAGCCTCATCAGCTTTCAGCATGAAGCAACAGATAAAGCAGGCTCCCATAGCAACAGAGGCAGTTGACCTACCAAGAGAATCAAGATAGAGATTTGCACAGTTTAAATTCTTGCTGCATTATAAAGCCACCAAAGGGATCCAGCTCAATGGTTAGAGACCAAATGCTTTCAAATGTGCCCACATAATGTTGAATCAGTTCAAGGAAGACTCTTTAGTTCCCAAGCATGGATGATCCAAATCAAAATATGGAAGTAGACAAATCCCATCCTCAACTCCTAATTGCTCACTGGAGTGACTCTGAGTGGCAGCTCATGTGGAAAATAATATGACTCATCAAACTACTAGGGAAAAAAACAATAACCTGAGAGTCTGTAATGTAAAATTGACCCATAATCATCTTTTCCACCACTGCCACCAAGATGGTAGTCTAGTCTATTGTGAGTATAAAATAGATAAAACATGTACCTTCATCCACTGCAGCTAAGGGGGAGGTTTAACAGTGTTACACAGGAAGTGACACAGTGGGGGATCCTTTTCAGCTTGGACACATTGAAAATTATCTTTCTTGCCTGCAAGGAATAGAAATGAAAATCCCTCCTCCTTCCACCGAAGCTCAAACAGAATACAGAGGCAACAGTAGGTGAGACACAGAATATTCCATAGAAATAGAGAAGTTATTTCTGGATAATTGGCAGCAGACATGTTGCAGAGCACATAAGAGGAAGGATCTCCATAGCAACACAGTTGATGATGGCTCCATATTTAAACTAAATGTTGAGCCTTTACACTTTCAGAGACAGGATTTCCTGTAATTTTTGGTAATAAGTTCTCTAACTCAGGGAAGCAAGCATTCCAGCAGAGGTCTACATAAAGCAAGAAGAAGATGAGGTATGCAGAAAATAATTCACAGATCTTAGAGGTTTTATAGAAGAAAGAAAAATCCAGACCAAATGAGAATAGTCACTGACTAAAGCTTTCAGGATTTCCTAGTGAGGACCAAATGGATACTAATTGCAAGCCCTATGTACATCATTTTTAGTTTGTAATATATAAATATGTTTGAGTATATAATAAAATTATACATAATATTCCATAACACCATTTATTTACTCTCAATGAACACTTTTTTGCCTTTATAAAGTTTTGTGCTATAGAGGGATAGAACTCCATCTCATTCAAGATTCGGTGTCTATGGTAGGCTCAGGTTGATAGCACTCCCGGCAGAATTCTCCATTGGACAAAGCTTAGACCAACTGTGAGAAGGGACAACACTCTCCAACCATCACAAAAGTACATCAGGGACATCTGTGTTCTTGGTGTTTATTTTTTTTTTTTTTTTTTTTTTTTTTTTGTGGTGTTTATTTTGATCTACTCTCCTCTGTTTGAAAATATGATCATGGAATTGAGATATAATAGTCATCTTGATGGCCCATACAGTTTACTCTCTTCATTTTCCTTTAAAGACTGGAAGACTGAAAATTGGCTATTGGTACTTCCAGGACCCATTCAATGCCACATGTGACACCCTGCCTGCCCCCTTGTTCCACTGGCCATGCTGCCACCATTAATCAATGCTTAGTTAAAGATCCAATAAAATGAAGTCTGTCTTTTAGTGCATAAACTTTTACTATTCCCAAAAGTACTAATAGTTTAACAAGCAAAGAAAGTCATTAGCCGAAGAAATTCAGACATCAATAAGCTGCTGGGGCTCTTTTCAATCAACATAATTGGACACTACAGGCATCCAGACAGTTAAATGGCAATAATTTAAAAAATCTGATACTGTCCTTACGCTTAACCTTCTACCACCTGATAAAGCAATCCAAACTACCCTTAACATAGCAAAGAAAATTCTTAAAGCATTTATTATTTTTTGTATTATTTGACTCAGAATTTCCACTTCTGGTAATTCATCCTAAGCCATCCAAAACATGAAAGGATTTTTAGCATTGTTAATCACAGTGTCATTTTAATAGCTAAAAATTGGAAATAATCTGAATGTCCAGCAATAGGAGAGTGATTAAAAGTAAATTATGATACATTCATTTATGATGAGATAATATTTTAAAATATTAATCTTTGTGCTTTCTTTTCTGTGCTCCATTATACATGACCCTTCTCCTAGTTAATCAGAGGCATTCAAAGGAAATTGGGATTGTTATGGTAAGAATGGAAAGAAATAAACAGGCCATATCCAGTCTTTTTAACTTCCAAAATAAGCCTTGATAAATAATCGCAAAGAATGGCCTTTGGAGAAAGCTGGCTGATGAAGTTTATGCAACAGTAATTGGCTGGAAAGAAAAGGGTAGGCAATCATACTTCCCATCTATGTTCTGGTTGGGTGAAGAGATGGGACATGATCTTGGAGGGTGGATGCTGCCTAAGACTGAGGAAAAGAGGGACGGACCTCAGGGGACCACATGAAGAGAAGTCAGCATCACAAAACAGCCTCAACATCCCCTTTAGAGGAAGCTTGTAATGGGGCTGATGCTTAGAACCCAGTGATCAGTCCTCGCTGTTATCAATCAGGGCCTTCCCACAGTAGCTACCTGCAGGTCTCCAATGATATTCTGTCAAAAGAATAACGACCTATGCCCTGAGCATTTGAATATGTCTAAATTACCCCAAGTGGACTGATGCCTTTCAGGACACTCACGAGCCCCTCAACCTCTATGTATAGAGAGTAATGAGAAGATACCAAGGAAAGCTCTAGCACTAATACTTGAGTGGGCCTGGAGGGTGGTGAAACCCATCAACCCCTATACACACAGAATAATGATAACAACAACTACCAGTTACTCCCTGCGAAGCACAGTTTATAAGTATCAAATTCCAACAGCCCTACCTATGAGGTAGATACTGCTATTAGTCCATTTTACAGATGGGGAAACTGAGGCAAGAGATGGTCAGTCTCTTGCCCATGACCACGCAGCTAATAAGTGATGGATTCAGAATTCAAACCTAGATAGTATGGCCTGCCCAGGATCCTAATGAGAATGGTGTGCTGTTTCCCATGGGCTGCCATTAAAAGTAATGTTTCTAGTTGCAGCACGCAGGATCTACAATACCACAACTAAAGATCCTGCATGCCACAACTAAGACCCGGCAGAGCCTAATAAATAAATAAATAAATATTTTTAAAAAAATAATGTTTCTAGATGGATGCAAAACCAAATTATTATGCTGTATACGTTAAACTTACACAGTGCTGTGTGTCAATTATATCTCAATAAAACTTGGGAAAAAAGAAGTTTAAAAAAATGTTTCTACCAAGTTTATAACAACACAGAGGAAGCTTGTGTTATTATCTTAAGTGAACTGATCAGAATTCAATAATGTACCTACAATGGGATACACATAGAAAAAACCCAAACATCAAAATGTTAATAAATGACTAGGATGGTAGGAGAATTATAAGTGATTTAAGTTTTCTTTTTTATTTTTCTGTATTGCAAATTTTCTCTATAATGAGACTGCATTATATTTAAACTTGAAGGAGAGACTCACTTTTATTGCTTCTTGAACTTCTCAAGCATGCACGTCCACACACACACACACACACACACAAATGTTTTTGAGTTATAAACTACAGCTCTTTGAAGAAATTGTATATTTTGGCAACAGTGAGAGAAGCCGCAGAGCATATTTCTAACTAGAGGAGTGCAAAAGTACTTTCACACTCTGCAGAAAAAGCAGAGAATAGCAATTATGCTAAATTTATTCTCTCCATGATTTTGATACGAAGGACAGGGTCACCAATAATGGAGATGAGGTCAGCAAGAGTTGTCACATCCGAGCAGCCCTGACACCCTGTCTACATTCTTATAGCTTGGGATGGTCTTGATATACCAACATTCCCACATAGAACTGAAGGAATTCGGCACCAAAGTTTCCATTTTCAGTTTTTATGCCATGTCTTCGGATAAATGCATATGCTTGGTTTTCACTTGGTTAAATTTGTCAATCATGTTCTTTATGGATTGTGCTTTTAGGTCTTGTTTAAGAAATCCTTCAATATCTTAAGTTCATGAAAGCATCCACATATATATTCTCTTCTAAAAAGCTTTCTAGTTTTCCCTTGTACATTTAGGTGTTTAGTATACTCAGGATTCATGTTTGTGTAAAGTGTGAGGTAGGGGTCCAGTTACGTGTCTTTCCATATAGATAACAAATGTCTCAGCAACATTAATTAAAACATCCACGTTTTCTCCACTGATAGGCAAAACCACTTCTATCCTGTGGGCTCTTCTGTTTGTTCCATTGGTCTCTTTGTCTATAGCTATGCCAATATCACACCAATTTTGTTACTGTAGATTTATAACGTCTTGAGTTATGAGAGCAGCATTAAATCTTGAACAGGAGTGCCATGCTGAGAACTGGACACAGAATTCCATTTGGAACTCCAATATCCAAAAAATAAACAAACAAACAAAATACCCCCAAAACAAAACTGGTAGGTATTTGTGCCCCATTGTTAGAGTTGGTTTGCCTTGTGTTTATTTATTTGTAGTCTTTACTCCTATCGTACCCCCACCACATGAATGTGCAACTAATATGGATTCATGGATTTATCATGTACCAGATTCACTGGGATATAAATAGGAGAGAAAATGAGAGAGCTGAAGATAAACAGCACTCCTGGGTAAAATAACAGAATTAAGTTACTATTAGGGCTTCTATCTGACATTGTCCAAGGCAGGAGGGAATTCTGGGTAGCATTAACATCTCGATGTTCAGAATTCTGATAGGTTTGATTAGACTGATTTAGGCATGTGGAAAAATTACTTTATCACCAGTATTATGGAGACTGCCAAACTGTCCTCATGGCTGGCGTGCTCTGAATTTGTCACCAGAGAAGATAAAATATCACCGTGGATCATCTTCTTGTTGCTATTCATCAGGCAGCACTACATGCCCCTGCTTCTAATTGACAGAGCAAAGGATGGTCTATTAATTTAAGAAATGGACAGCCAAAGAAGTTATTTTTTCAATCATGTACACTCACGTCTAAGTTGCATTCACATAAGGCTTGGGTGAACAGTGAACAAACAAAATCTTGTAGATCCTGCTGTTGGTGCTATTCTTGGGTATATTTGACTTCCATATGGTAACACCAAGGACACTCCTAATTCCATCTTCTATGAATATTCAAAACATTTTCTCTTATCAAAGTTTGCCTCTACATGTCTGAGAGGCACTGCATAACCACAGCAGCAGGTAAATTAAGTTCCTAGAGACTCGCTAGGCAATGACCTAAGAATAAAGAGGTCATATATGAGCTCGCTGTGCCTTGTTTAGCTCTTTTGCTTTTAAGTATTTGAGTATTTTCTTAGTTTTATTCTGGAGAATTTTCTGGAAAGAGTGGATTGGGCCTTAAAAACAATTGTTTCCAACTTATTTTTTAAAAACAAATAGGCTAAGCCTTTGCACACTCAAATGTACTCATGACAACTGATCTTATTCTTGAAAAACTATTCGTATAGGAGGGAACTTAGTATGGATTATTCAATTATTCATACCAAATATGAATATAAAGCAGATTTATTCACTACTCTATAATGAACTGACCTGGGCCTCTCTCCAGAAAACTTGCACTTGGAGTTGATGTTCAGAGCCCCAGACCATCCATCACACTACTTATCCAGCTAGCCACCTGGTCTACAGAGGAAGGATAAGAATGTTCTAACAAGCACCTAGGCATATTGGTCATTTGCCTGCTCACTGTACTCATGTCCACCATTACCTTCTATTAACTTAGCAAGCCTCAAGCTTTGGTCAAAGTTTTAATTTTGAGGAAGTCTGAAACCTCGTTATAATAATAGTAATAACAGCAACAACAGCAGCACCCAAAACAACAACAATAATAATAATGGTTGATACATATCTATATTCTTCTCCCTGGTAATTTATCCAACACATGGATTTGTGTTGTTGACCTCCATATCTATACTTCTAACCAGGACTTCTCCCTGGAGCTCCAGACATGATCAATAGCTCCCTACATAACTCTATTCAGACGTTCAAGAAGCATCTCTACTCTAACATATTCAAAATCAAATATTTTCTTTCCCCTGAAAACCTGTGGTTCCCTTAGGCTTCTTCTTCGGGGTAAATTATACCATCAACAACATCTTCAAGGTCAGAAGTCTAGAAGTCACACTTGATCCCTCTTTTTTCCTCACTCCTCTCATCAGTAAGGTCTGTGGATGCTTCCTTCAAAACATATTAGGAATCGACCCACTTCTATTTCCTTTCCTTACAACCAAGCTCAAGTTGGCATCATTTCTAGCTTGGATCATTAGCAGTATGTACCTAACTGGTCTTTGTCCTACTCTTAGGACCCTATCACATTCTTTACAGAGCAGCCAGGACAATCTATTTCAAACATAAGTCATACAACTTACATGCCCTTATTCTTACCTTAAAACATTGCAATGGTTTTCAATAACAATTAGAGTAAAATCCTAAATCTTTACTCTGGCTTGCAAGATCTTCCATCAGGAGTTTAAACTGGAAAGAAGAAATGACTATATACATATATAATCCATCAATATGTCATTGTGCCAACATAAAAATTCAGTTTTGCTAATAATATCTTATTCAACACCTTCACTGAGCAATGTTGGATAAAGTAGCTGGCATTGCTCATCAGTTCTGCCTCTTCCAAAGAGAGACTGAAAGGAAACGAACCTGAGTCGTTATCAATTTCATACAAGGTACCAAACACCTGAACTTAACCTAATGATCTTCAGACAACAATGGGCTTATTCAAGATTTATTACTTTCATTTTAAGCTGGACACTGGACAGTATAAAATACTGTGTTTGATTGCCACCTTTTAAATATAACTCTAGGTGAGTTGCTGAAATATGCTTATCTGAGGAAAAAACAGACATCTAAGCTCTATCTGCATGACTTCATAAAGAATCAAACAGGGGGACTTCCCTGGTGGACCAGCAGTAAAGAATCCGCCTTCCAATGCAGGGTACATGGGTTTGATCCCTGGTCAGGGACCTAAGATCCCACATGCCACAGAGCAACTAAGCACGTGCGCCGCAATTATTGAGCCTATGCACCTCAACTAGAGAGCCCGCGTGCCGCAAACTACAGAACGCATGCGCTCTGTAGCCCATGCGCCACAACTAGAGAGAAGCCCACGCACCACAACAAAGAGCCTGCATGCTGCAACCAAAAGATCCCACGTGCCACAACAAAGACCCGATGCAGCCAAAAATTAAAATTAAAAAAAAAAAATCAAACAGGAATCACAGAGCTGCATTCAATTTGGGGCCAAGTGCTTTACTCATGGCATTTGGCCATGGAGCATCTGTCCTTTGGAAAGGATGAGAAACAGATCCCAGGGAGGTTCCGCTTGGGGAAACACCAGCATCCCTACCCCAACCCAGCTCTATGGTGGTGCCTGCAGTGTGTGAATCATGGCTACACAGGCTGTCTCAGGGGAGAAGCCAAGATTCTGTCTTTAGATTTCAAAGCAGCTCTTCATCTTATCAGAATGTCACCTGTTCACTTTGCAAACACAACTAGGCAGGAATAGTTCCAGACCTTTGACTCCATTAAACCATGACTTAGATAAGTTAATTAAATCTCCAAAGACAAAGCTATAGGGGAAAAGCACCATCACTATTGTCTTTGAGCTAAATCTTGATCAGGCTGGTTTATTTTTCAGCCATAGAATTTTATTAGGCTTTACATTAAATCAATAAAGTCTGGACCACAGTTTGGAGAACTTTGGATGTAGTCATAATGGATTCCTTGGAAACCTATGAAATAAGCTCTGAAACTGTCTTGGGACTTCTGCCATGTTCAGATGAAATGACAAGAGTTTCAGCCAAGGTCCTCCAGCCATAATGAATTGATTGAATAGCCATCACTGATTAGACTCCACAGGGTCATACAGGAAAAAGTATGGTTCCCTCTCTGAATGGGGATATTTCCAGGTCCTATGATTGGCCTTTCAGATTAACTCTCATAGGACATGAGATTCCAAATGTTAGTTTCAGTTACTTACCTTCTACTCTGTTCCAAGTATTTAAGTTGGCTTATAGACATATGCACAATACAGTCATATAGGAATAGTAAGTGAAAAAATCAAGGTGAATGTACTATGGTACAATACAATATAATATTCTACAAGCACTAAAAATGATGATGCAGCTCTCTGTGTTTTGATAGACAATGCTCTGTTAGTTTCATTGCTAAGAGAAGAGAACAAGGTGCAGAAGAACAAGCATACCATACTATAATTTGGTTTACAGAAAGTGAGAGAAAATACATGAGACTTAGAAAACAAACGTATGGTTACTGGAAGGGAAAGGGTGGGGGAGGGATAAATTAGGCATTTGGGATTAACAGATACACACTACTATATATAAAATAGATAAGCAACAAGGACCTACTGTATAGTACATGGTAAACCATAATGGAAAAGAATAAGAAAAAGCATATATATCTATATCTATATATATCTATATCTGATGACTTTGCTGGACACCAGAAACTAACACAGCATTGTAAATCAACTATACCTTAATAATAAAAAAAAAATACATAGAGACTACCTTTGAAAGGATATACAAGAAATTCTTAATAGTGGCTGCCTCTGGGGAAGAAAACTAGAGACATTTTGTACATAATTTTAGTTTTTTTTAATCACATGCATTTATTATTAATGAAATAAATAAATAAAAATTTTAAAAATTACATGTCTTCCAAATCAAGAAAAAGTAAATAAAGCACCCGTGGTGGACACTCTTGGTGCCCCACTCAGACCTCTTTTCACAGGCCAATGTACCCATAGCTGCTAGGAGCGTTGGCTGCTAATGACTCACAGTTGATCCCTGCTGGTTCCCTTGCCTCAAGGTGGGATCAATTCTGTGACACAACACACGCTCCAGAGCTCCCCTTGGGATCAGGCTGAAGCTAGATTCCACTTGGGACCCATCGTTGATAAGCTCTTTCCCCTACCCTTTTACTCTTCTCCTGAGAGTACTCTTTCAATAAATCACTTGCACAAGAATCTCTGATTTGGCTTTATTTCCAGGGAATTTAGCCTGAGACAGTATTATAGAAGGAAAAGTTAGGTCGTACAAAATATCGAGACTATAGAATCATGTATAGGCTGTCTCCACATTAGAGGCAACAATGATTTTTTTCTTTGAAAGTAGAAATGCCCCCACCCTTAAAAACCTGTCATGAGCTTCCTTTGCTCTCCAGATAAAGACCAAATTCTTTAACAAGTTTTACAAGAGACCCTGTACAGCCTGGCCTCTGCATGCCCCTCCAACCTCATCTTCATACAGTTCTCCCTACTCTTTCCACACCAGCCACATTGGCTTAATTTTGAGTTTCTTCTCCTCACCATGTTCCCTTCTGCAGAAGGACATCTGCGCATGCTCTTCCCTGGAATGTTCTTCCCTCCATTCTCTGCCCAATTAACTTCTATTCCTTCTGACATCCCCTCCAACATTACTTTGACCAGAACAAACTCTCCTGTTCCAAGTTCTCATAATCGCACAGACATTTTCTACAGCACATCTCAAAATTGCAACTGTGAGACTTATTTGTGTAATTCTTTCATTAACCACTATCTGAATATTATAAGCCCCTTTAGGAGAAGATCTTGCCTGGTTTGGTTCACTCCTCAATCTCTAGTGCCCGGGACACCTTCACACTGCAAGTGCTCAATAAATGTTTGCTGAATAATTAGATATTGGCTAATGAACATAACCAGCTGGAATTCAATGCTAAATTTCACTCTGGCCTGCTTAAAAGCCAAACAAAAGGGGGAAAATGAACAGTTCTTTAATTTTCAGTATCTATAGACAAAAAAACCACAAATCAATTATTCATGAGACAGCTCATCTCTGGAACTGAAACCAGAGAAAATGTTTTACACTATGTGCTCATTCAACGATAATTTTAATGGAAACATCTTCAAAACCATCCCCACAATAGATGAAATAATGAATTTAAGCTAGTTGTTTCCTTCATTCACTGAGAACATATTTATTAAGCACCTATTATGTTCCAGGCACTGTGCTGAACTCTGAGGAGCAGAAACAATGATAACTAGAAAGAGAGAAAATTCCTGCTCTCATGGAGCTTAGCTTCTCATGACAGATTCAAACAAAAGTTCACAAAACACAGGAATAAATGCAAGTGCCATGAGGCAGAAACCCATGCAGTGATAAAAGACGATGATAGATGATTTAACGTAGACTGGGGGTTGACTGACTTCAGATCGGAAGGTTGAATAGGCTTTCCCTGGGCAAAGCGAGGAGGGTGTTCCAAGCAAAAGGTACAACACATGAAACTGCCCCATGGAAGAAAGTTGTTATGGTGAGTTTGAGCCACTATGGCTAAAAAGGTGGAGTGTGGTGGAAGAAGAGGCTGAGGATATAGACAAGAGTCAGACAATGGACCAATTTGTCCTAAGACCAATGAGGAGCCACTGAAGGATTCTCAGCAAGTGGGTGAAACAATCAGACTTTCATTTTGAAAAGATCACTTGGCATCTAAGGGAGAACAGGTTATATGGGACCCATGGACAATATGGGAAGATCAATGGGCAGGAAGTTGAGGTTAGGTTTTGTAATAATCCAGATGATAAATAATGCCATTTTTCCCTATGGTATGGACAGGAATATGGAAGGATGGGAACATATCTGATGAAGTTGGATATCATAGAAACCAAACAATTCTCCCCAAAGGCAAAAGAGTGTGTGCCAGGTACACAATTCTCTGATAAACTGGATTCAATAAAGTCTAAATTTTGGAGAATCTGAAAACTGGATTAGTAATACTATTTTTTTAAAACATATTTATTGGAGTATAATTGCTTTACAATGGTGTGTTAGTTTCTGCTTTATAACAAAGCGAATCAGTTATACATATACATATGTCCCTAAGTGTCTCATAATTGAAGAGGTCTAGTGTTCAAATTTAAACTATCCACCAAGAACTGAGATGTTGACATCCACAGAGCCAATGGTGGTATGCGTAGGTTCTCATTGTGCTGGAAGTAAATGATGAACATCCTCCTATAAAACTCAGAGATCTTGCTGTATATACTGCATGTATTTATATAAATATAAAGTTATGGATGTATATGCAGAAGTAACTATATCTAGGTATTCCAAAGTATAGAGATAGATCTCTCCAATTAATTTTTTAGTATCTTTGTAAGTTGCTCAGGTTAAAAGAACATCTTGAGGTGTTGTTACAGAGTTACACATAAGTCGGGTAGAACCATTGGCATTCACTGTCAAAGTGACCTTTCCAACTAAGTCTATACCCTGTACGACATTATCCACACAAGTATTATTCCCATTCAGGTGTGCCTCACTTTACATTGGCAGGAAGTTTTAGAGCTAGGTTTTTTTAAAACAAGGAACATGGTATGTAAAACATTAGCCTGATCAAGTGGTAAGATCAAGGATTTAAAAGGGCAAGTTTATGTATTAAAGTTTGTGTATTCAATTGTGGGTCAATTAGCTCCAAATCAGAAGATAGGATTTTCAGCTTGAAGGAATTTCAGAGGTAATCTTGTTCAAACATAAAATTTTACAGATGAGAAAACTGAGACCCAAGGGGGTGAATTCTCCAAAGCCATCAAACAGTCCAGTGACAGAGTTGCTTTAAAACCTAGCAAAACCAGGCCACTTGGCCTCCCATCCCCCTCAAAATAATCAAAAACTGCTCTTACATGAATACAAATTAGTCCTCTTACACTGAGTAGCCAACTGATAAATGTGTTTCATGTTTATGGTTTATTTGAAAATACAGATACACAGACTAGGTTAAGAAAAGGAGGGTTTTTACTGTAGTAGTAGGTGGCTAATATATTCAAACAAAGGGAGGAGAACTCAATCTCAGGGAAATGCCATAACTAGGGCATCACAAGGGATCTCAGCAGTAGAGGCCCCAGAATTGGTTCCCTAGAAATAACCACTGGGTTTTTCCATTTCTGCATCTCAGACCAAAATTAAAATTTCTAGCAGAGGGTGATGCTTCCAACTGCAGTGGTCTAGTTTGTATCAGACCAAAAGTTCCAAAAAGAATAACTTTAAAAGCTGGAAATTTAAGAAAATATGTTTCAAGCAACTGAAAAGCTACCAAGGTGGCCAGGACGTGAGGGAAGCCCAATATTCTGTACTAAGTTTCCCCTTGAAACATTTGCCATTTGGGAAGTAAAGGTGAAAAGCTAGGGAGAAAGTGATGACTAAAGGGTTAAAAAGATGAACAGCTCTTTCAGCAGTCTCAGGGGGCTGGGGAAAAGTAAAATTCACGGCTTCCAAAGTAGGCATAACTTGAGGGGCAAGGTCATGGAGAAGATGGAAGTAAGCTTTACATTTAGCTTCTGCATTTCCCTTTTAGGAACTTATAAATTTGTAACCAGGGGCTGAGAGGCTGAGAAGCCAAGGAGAAAGCATAAACTAAAATCCCAGGAAGGTAAGCAGAGTTTATAGTAGTTTCACAATGATGGTGGGATAAAAAAATTGGAGTTCAGCACTAGCCAAAAATAAGAGGCTCTGGTAAACATCATAACGTTTTGATTGGGGGCCTTTAAGTGTTCCACTCTAAAATTAAGGGCAAAATGAATATATATCATCCCTTACAAAGACTAATTCAGTTTCATATCAGATCAATCTCATACTAGATAAAGGTAATCTGCCTCTACATTAACTGCCTTCCAAAATAAAAAGTATGCCCTTTCTAGATGATGAACAACATCATTCAGAGTTTCTATACTGTTTAATTCATTCATCTGGCATTTAATAAAACGTTACCAGGCACATCAAGAGATGAGACAAAGAGAGAGAAAAACAGGATGTTAGATCATCAGACAGAGACTTTAAAATAATTTTAATATATTCCAGAAAATAGATAGCAAAATGGAGGATTTAATCAGAGAACTGTAATCTACATCAACAATTCAAATGGAAGTTCTAGAGCTGAAAAAAATACAAAAACTAAAATAGTTTTTGATATCTCAATAGATATTTTAACATCAGATTAGACACAACACAACAGAGAGTTAGTCTATCTGAAGATAAATCAGTAGAACATACTAAGAATGGAACACAGGGACAAATAAAATGATGGGAAATGCATTTTTTAAAAAAGTATAAAAGATATACAAGAATTCTTAAAAAGCTCTAACATTCATGTAATTGGTTGCCCAGAGGGGAGGTAAGAGAAACTGGCTGGAGGTGGGAGAAGCAATTTTGAAAAGAATTTTCCGAAAAGGACTTACAACATCAAAACAGTTTCAGGAAACTCTATGAACCCCAAGCAGGGATAAAAATTATATATATATATAATTATTATAAGTTATATATATATATTTTTTTAAACCTGGACATATCAAAATAAAACTTCTGAAATCCAATGTTAATGAGAACATTTGAAAGCAGAAAGAGGAAAGAGAAGCTTTTAGCTTCAAAAGAGCAATAAGAATTATGGATGACTTCTCAGTAGTAATAATGGAAGCCAGAAGACAATGGAATAATATCTTTAAGGTACTAAAAACAAATAAATTTTCATTGTTAAAATTCTGTTTGGACTTTTTTTGACCAAATGCCCATAGCTGTGGAAGGTTGGGCATTATGGAATAAAATTTCCCAAAGGAATCAGGGCTGTAACCAGTAGAAGGGATAGGGAAGAGATATGCACGGCAAACAGAAACAAGAATTATCTGTGTACTGATTTAATCCTCATGACAGCTTTCTGTGGGAGACAGAGAAATAGTATGCCCAAGTTGTCAAAAATGGAACTCAAATCCAGATCTAATTTCCAATCCCATCCCTTTAACCTATATTCCCTGCAGAATGCCTTATAAAGAAGGAAAGAAGCTAGCAGTCAGGTCATTGAAGTCAAACCTGGCAGTCCTGGGGTGGCCGATGCTGCAGCCTAATCACCTGTCTATCCGAAGGGGGATCTTTTTAGCACTCCAGGGAAAAGAACAATCTTTCTTAGAGATAAAAATCAACATTTCATGAAAGAGCTAGAAGTGTTTCACGCATATGTAAAATGCACAGCTTATCAATTTCCCAGCTAATGTGCAAAATTATGCTTCTCATCAGGGATATAACTCAAGGCAAGGGACTCACGACTGTCCTGTTTATAAATAAAACAAAGACAACACACTCATCAGCAGAATAACCCAAGTAAATTAAATTCACTCCCATGAGAGAATAATGATAATAAATAGTGCAGGTATAATGAGCCCGTTCATCTAACTTGGTGGATGAACACACAAAGGAATGGATAGAGCTGTGCAGCTGATGAAGTTCCTTAAACTCTCAGTATTTTTGGTGAATTATACCCATGGTGAGATGAAATAAATACCCAGCTAAGGGCTTCTCCTGGAACTTTGCCAATGTTCACTTTCCTTCCTTAATGATTAACAAGTCACAGAGGGGTTATTTTCCCAACCTTCCAAGTCAGATTTAATGAACATACATTAAAAGAGGACAGCACTTCAGAAAAATTATGCCCTTCGGCATAAACTCCAATCCTACTTGTCTGGCAGAAGTGACTCATTTGGTTTCTAAGTGGTGTTTTCTTATTTTGAGCATCCATTTCGCCGTCCAAAAACACCCTGTCAGATCAGCCTTAGACACTGCCTATTAAAATGTTAAGCTTCACCTGATAAAATATAATTATAGCATTCCTGACATTTTTACATAGCGCACACATGCTTCGAGCCAATTTTGCTGGAGTTAAGATTTTTCCTTTAGATGTGTGAATGCATGATGAAGCTGTTAGGAAATAACATTACGTCAAACTCTAATATAGTTGAGAATATGGGTTCAAAATAAATAAGAAAACTAAACTGGAACATGTATAAAATGAATACAAATGGGTAAAAATGGTGGCAAAGACAAACAAAAGACCTGGAGAGCTCATCAAATGATGCAAGTAAATAAAGATTAAAATGACATCCAAAAGCTAGACTCTTAAAGATTTATTAATCAGTAATTTTTCAGTTTATTGGGCAGTGGTTTATTACCTGAGGAGTTTTTTTTAATTACCAATATCCAGACCCCATTCCAGACCATTTGAGTCAGAATTTCTGGAGGTAGAACCCAGGTATCAATATTTTTGAGAAGCTCTACCCCCAGTTATTCTAATAGGTGACCATTATCAAGAATCACTGCATAGTTAGTACTTGAGAGTGGTTAGATGGTTCAGTCAGCTTGCTAAGTTTGCATTTGAATCTAGCTATAACAAAGGTAACAAAGTCCTTTATGTAAAGATGTCCACAAGTTCTTCAACATGCCTCCGTTAAAAGGATGGGGCCTAATTCCCCTCCTCTTGTGTGTGGGCTACACTTAGTGATTGATTTCTAAGGAAGTCACAGTATGTAACTCCAAGATTAGGTCACAAAAGACATTGCAGTTTCCTCCTTGCTCTCTTGTGGATCACTCACTCTGGGAGAAGCCAGCTGCCATGCTGTAAGGACTTTCAAGCTACACTATAAAGAGGCCCATGTGGCAAGCGACTGAGGCCCCCTGCCAACAGCCATGCATGAACCATTCCCTCAACCCAGTCAAGCCTTCAGATCACCACATCTTCAGCCAACATCTTGACTTCAATCTCATAAAAGACTCTGAGTCAGAACCACACAGCTAAGATGCTCCTGAATTCCTGACCCACAGAAATTGTGAGATTATAAATGTTCAGTGTTTTAAGCTAAGTTTGGGGTTAATTTGCTACATAGAAATAGATAGCTGATACAGGAGGCCATTCTTCAAATGCAGACACCATATAATTAGGATTGTCCATCAGTCTGTCACTAAGGCATAGATTTGTACCTAACATGTAGTAGACATTCAATAAATATTTGTGGAATAAATGAAAGACTGATTGATTCATCATCTCTCACTGTTGAATAGAAATGTTTTCCCTTCTCTAATGCACCACAGAATACTAGAAGTCTTTATCTATCTAGAAATAATCACAAAGATTTCAGTCTGCACAGAGCCTAAAGTATGAAAGAGTTAAGGTTCCAAATGAACAGAAATGTGTCCAGTTACTAGAAACAGCCTATATTATGTCCTGCTTCAGCTCACCACAAAATTCCTTCCTGTTATTTTTGCCCCTCTGGGAAAACTTCAATGCTGTGAATATCATTGCCTTGGCTTTTCATTTTGTAAATCAATGTGACTTTTCTTGCCCCTAAAAATTCTTAATCCGACATTAAACAAGTAAATTTCCCTAAATAATTAATTAATTATCCACATCTTGTCAGTAATGCTGCATTCCTCACTACACCCATTGCAATCACCTCTCTCTTCCCATCAAGTCTTTGGGTGATATTATTACTCTCATCCATTGCTCAAGAGGCACATGCCTTCTTACTTCCCCATTCCCTGGATGGAGTTGTTTTCCTCTTTCCCCTGTGGGAAGCAGATGAGCTCTCTAAAGCTAAAGTTCATGAATCCTGGGAAATTCACTAAAAATGTAGTACCTGAGCCTTGCTTCTAGAGATCCTAATTTTGCAGAATCAGGGAGGGTGCCCAAATCTATATATTTTTAAAGACCCTAAGTTATTGAAGAAACCATTGCATTTACATGTCCTTGTGCTTTTGTTATTTTAAAAGAGTTGTACTTGACAAAAAATTAATTCCTATTTTTGGCTAATGTTAACATAGTTTGAATGGCTAGGGTTTTTCTTTCCTGGGGCTCGAACATTCCAAAGATAATTTAACAAATGGGGGACAGGGCACATTTGCTAATGTAACTCAAGGTGAGTTAAAAAAAAAAAAAAGAAATTCTTTTAACATAGTAATGTCAAGCACTTGAGCCAGGAGGAAGGTCAATGTGGCAGTTTAATTGTCCAGCACTGTCACTGCTCTACCCACCTGGTCCAAAGTCACCATCAACCTTCAACCCAGAATCGCATCCCCGCACTTATTTGGTGGAATCAAATGTGGCTGAGTGACTGACATCCTATTTTTAAATACGGAATAGAAGAGGCAGGACGGTGAGGGGAGGAGAGGGAGGGGTGTAGGATCCTGAAGAAGAAGAAAGAGCTAAAAGCGAGGAGTTAAATTCTATAGTAACCATGAAGATAAAGCACTTGAACCAACATGAGAAGATTCATCCCTGTTGAGATGCTGGTGACAAACTAGGTAGAAAGGAGGAGCCACTTCCCACGCACACCAGTTGTTAGTGGCCTCTGTATAGTTTGAAATAGAACTTGACCTGAAAAAGGTTTTTGTGGGGTTTTTTTTACATTCTTCTAGACTATATATGTGTAACTGGTAAATTTGGAGACTGTTTAATAATGGACTGTATCATCACTCCCTTCCACTCTTAAAGGGTTTAGTTATGGGGTTTTATTAACACCCTATAGTACTAAGAGCCATGAATTATCTACCATTATTACAAATAAGTAACATTTTCTATAAACTCGAAAGTGAAGAAGGATTGAGAATATTCATAACTTACTATTTTCAATTTGATAACTGTTACCAGGGGCAACAATTTGCTTCTAAACTGGCCAAGAGACATGAGATCAGCTACTCATCTCAAAGATCCACCAGCCCACAAACATGTGTTCCCAACCTGCCCACACCCAAGAAGTTGCACTCATATAAAAATGAACGATGCCAAGAGCATGTTCTAAATTCACATTTGTCCCGGGCAAGTGAGAGAGGGGTTGTTTTCTCGGAGGATTCAGGTTGGTGCACACTCAGGAGGGGACCATGATTTTCCCTTGTCGTGTCGGCAGGTAGGGCGCCCTCGCAGCCCACGTGGGTTGCATTCTCCACCGACTGCTGGCAGGAAATTGACTACTCTAATGTGACTGGCACACAGACATGCAGCCTCCCCTCCAGGAGGTACATCGAGTTGACTTTTAGGAAATATGCTTGCTGTCTCAGACTGCGTTTGTTTTGTTGGCAGGCTCACAGAATACCAAAGCTCCTGGGGTGTTGCAGTCTGGATGACTGGTCAGCAGGGTTCTGCCAGGAGGCCTGCCTATCCAAGCCAAGAGAAGCACATTTCCTTCCACGATGGGCTGTTCCCTTGGCTTCCCACCTCCTCTGCCCTCCAGCCAGAATCAACCTTGGCGCTGCCTCATTTGGGAGTCCTCCAGGCGCTTGGTCCCTCATGTGGAGTTGATGAATTGGGAAAAGGGAGGAGATTTTACTCTCCTTCAAAAATAAACAGCAAAATGATCTTGGATTGGACAAAAATGCTATAAAGGACACCAAGTGAGACAATACACAAAATTTTAATATGGACTGAATATTATAGACTTATTCTGTATCAACATTAAATTTCCTGATTTCAATCACTGCATTGTAGTCATGCAAGAGAATGTCTTTGTTATTAAGAAATACACACAATATATTATGGGGCAGAGGGTCTTGAAGTCAGCAATTTAATTTCAAATGTTCAGCAAAATTATAATAATTCAGAGAGAGGGGAGAGAGGAATAAAGCACTGGAATACTCTTAAAAAATCAACAGCAAATACCTTCAATTCCAGAAGTTTTCAGACGTTTTTTTAAATCAGCAGGGATATGAAAGAATTTTCTAAGGTGAAGGAAATGTTCCGTATTTTGATTGGGGTGATGGGTATACAGGTATGTAGGTTTGTCAAAGTCCACTTAATGTACACTTACTATGTATATATTTGATTGTATACAACTTACACTTCAATAAAACTGACTTTTTAAAGTTTATTTATTTATTTTTGGCTGTGTTGGGTCTTCGTTGCTGCTCACAGGCTTTCTCTAGTTGCGGCGAGCAGGGGCTACTCTTCGTTGCGGTGCACGGGCTTCTCATTGCGGTGGCTTCTCTTGTTGCGGAGCATGAGCCCTAGTTGCATGGGCTTCAGTAGTTGTGGCTTGCAGGCTTTAGAGCACAGGCTCAGTAGTTGTGGCGCACGGGCTTAGTTGCTCCATGGCATGTGGGATCTTCCTGGACCAGGGCTCGAACCCATGTCCCCTGCATTGGCAGGTGGATCCTTAACCACTGCGTCACCAGGGAAGCCCAAAACTGACTTTTAAAAATGTAGAACTTAAGCCCGATAAAAAAATAGGTTTTTAAAAAATGAATCATTCGGGTTCCAGTTCTGGGTAAGGTGGAGAAAGCATAGCGTACCTTGTCTCTCCCACACTATACAACTAAAAACCTTGCAAAGAATGCATGGGACAGCATTTAAGGACTCTGAAAAGGAAATCGTAGCAGGCTGATTGGAAAAAGAAGAAGAGGAAGAAGAAGGAGGAGAAGGAAGGAAGGAAGGAAGGAAGGAAGGAAGGAAGGAAGGAAGGAAGGAAGGAAGGAAGAAAGGAGGGAGGGAGGGAGGGAGGGAGGGAGGGAGGGAAGGAGAGAAAGAGAGAGAAAGAGAGAGAGAGAGAAAGAAAGAAAGAGAGAGAGAAAGAAAATGAAAGAAAGAAAAGAAAGAAAAAGAAAGAAAGAAAGGAAGGAAGAAAGGAAGAAAAAGAGAGAGAAAGAAAAAATAAAACTCAAAGCAAGACCAATCCAGCAGTGAATTATTGGGATTTTTTTTCCACCAGTAACTCCAGCCTGGTCCCAGAGGCAAGCAAAAATCCAGAATTAGGCACCGGTACAGACAGTAAGAGCTCCAAGAGATCTCTCATTTTAATCTAAGAAGTGAGAAAGGGTGCACCTACGGGGTCCAAGAAGAGACATAATTTCCCATTTTTATGTTTTTTTCCATTCTCTTCTGCCCCAGCCCGCAAGCCATCCTCGTACAGTAGTGGCAATGGTGACAGCAGCTGCCATTGGGCCAGTACCTAAAACTCTGAGGGAGGAAAGAGCATCTCCATTGGTTTTTTTTCCTCCCCAGGCCCTGTGGACTTTTATTTTAATTATTTTTTATACAGCAGGTTCTTATTAGTTATCTATTTTATACATATTAGTGTATATATGTCAATCCCAATGTCCCAGTTCATCCCACCACCACCACACCACCCACCACTTTCCCCCCTTGGTGTCCATATGTTTGTCCTCTACATCTGTGTCTCTATTTCTGCCTTGCAAACCGGTTCATCTGTACCATTTTTCTAGGTTCCACATATATGTGTTAATAAACAATATTTGTTTTTCTCTTTCTGACTTACTTCACTCTGCATGACAGTCTCTAGGTCCATCCACATCTCTACAAATGACCCAATTTCATTCCTTTTTATGGCTGAGTAATATTCAACTGTATACATGTACCACATCTTCTTTATCCATTCATCTGTCGATGGGCATTTAGGTTGCTTCCATGACCTGGCTATTGTAAATAGTGCTGCAGTGAACATTGGGGTACATGTGTCTTTTTGAATTACAGTTTTCTCTGGGTATATGCCCAGTAGTGGGATTGCTGGGTCATATGGTAATTCTATTTTTAGTTTTTTAAGGATCCTCCATACTGTTCTCCATAGTGGCTGAATCAATTTACATTCCCACCAACAGTGCAAGAGGGTTCCCTTTTCTCCACACCCTCTCCAGCATTTGTTGTTTGTAGATTTTCTGATGATGCTCATTCTAACCAGTGTGAAGTGATATCTCATTGTAGTTTTGATTTGCATTTCTCTAATAATTAGAGATGTTGAGCATCTTTTCATGTGCCTCTTGGCCATCTGTATGTCTTCTTTGCAGAGATGTCTATTTATGTCTTCTGCCCATTTTTTGATTGGTTTTTTTTTTAATATTGAGCTGCATGAACTGTTTATATACTTTGGAGATTAATCCTTTGTCTGTTGATTCATTTGAAAATATTTTTTCCCATTCTGAGGGTTGTCTTTTCATCTTGTTTATAGTTTCCTTTGCTAGGAAAAAGCTTTTAAGCTTTTTCATTAGGTCCCATTTGTTTATTTTTAATTTTCATTTCTCTAGGAGGTGGGTCAAGAAGAATCTTGCTGTGATTTATGTCATAGAGTGTTCTGCCTATGTTTTCCTCTAACAGTTTTATAGTGTCCGGTCTTACATTTAGGTCTTTAATCCATTTTGAGTTTATTTCCGTGTATGGTGTTAGGGAGTGTTCTAATTTCATTCTTTTACATGTAGCTGTCCAGCTTTCCCAGCACCACTTATTGAAGAGACTGTCTTTTCTCCATTGTATATCCTTGCCTCCTTTGTCATAGATTAGTTGACTGTAGGTGCATAGGTTTATCTATATTTCTGTTTTTGTGCCAGTACTATATTGTCTTGATTCCTGTAGATTTGTAGTATAGTCTGAAGTCAGGGAATCTGATTCCTCCAGCTCCTTTTTTTCCCTCAAGATTGCTTTGGCTATTTGGGGTCTTTTGCGTCTCCATACAAATTTTAAGATTTTTTTGTTCTAGTTCTGTAAAAATGCCATTGGTAATTTAACAGGGATTGCATTGAATCTGTAGATTGCTTTGGGTAGTATAGTCATTTTCACAACACTGATTCTTCCAGTCCAAGAACATGGTATATCTCTCCATCTGTTTGTGTCATCTTTGATTTCTTTCATCAGTGTCTTACAGTTTTCTGAGTACAGGTCTTTTAACTCCTTAGGTAGGTTTATTCCTAGGTATATTATGCTTTTTTGTTGCAGTGGTGAATGGGACTGTTTCCTTAATTTCTCTTTCTGATCTTTTGTTGTTAGTGTATACGAATGCAAGAGACTTCTGTGCATTAATTTTGTATGCTGCAACTTTACCAAATTCATTGATTAGTTCTAGTAGTTTTCTGGTGGCATCTTTAGGATTCTCTATGTATAGTATCATGTCATCTGAAAACAGTGACAGTTTTACTTCTTCTTTTCCAATTTGCATTCCTTTTATTTATTTTTCTTCTCTGATTGCCGTGGCTAGGACTGCCAAAATTATGTTGAATAATAGTGGTGAGAGTGCACATCCTTGTCTTGTTCCTGCACTTAGAGGAAATGCTTTCAGTTTTTCACCATTGAGAATGATATTTGCTGTGGGTTTGTCATATATGGCCTTTATTATGTTGAGGTAGGTTCCCTCTCTGCCCACTTTCTGGAGAGTTTTTATCATAAATGGGTGTTGAATTTTGTCAAAAGCTTTTTCTGCATCTGTTGAGATGATCATATGGGTTTTCTTCTTCAGTTTGCTAATATGGTGTGTCACACTGATTGATTTGCATGTATTGAATCCTTGCATCCCTGGGGTAAATCCTACTTGATCATGGTGTATAATCCTTTTAATGTGTTGTTGGATTCTGTTTGCTAGTATTTTGTTGAGGATTTTTGTATCTATATTCATCAGTGACATTGGTCTGTAATTTTCTTTTTTTGTAGTGTCTCTGTCTGGTTTTGGTATCAGGGTGATTCATGGTGGCCTCATAGAATGTGTTTGGGAGTGTTCCTTCCTCTGCATTTTTTGGGAAGAGTTTGAGAAGGATGGGTGTTAACTCTTCTCTAAATGTTTGATAGAATTCACCTGTTAAAGCCAGCTGGTCCTGGACTTTTGTTAGTTGGAAGATTTTTAATCACAGTTTCAATTTCATTACTTGTGATTGGTCTGTTCATATTTTCTATTTCTTCCTGATTCAGTCTTGGAAGGTTATACCTTTCTAAGAATTTGTCCATTTCTTCCAGGTTGTCCATTTTATTGGCATAGAGTTGCTTGTAGTAATCTCTCATGATCCTTTGTATTTCTGCAGTGTCAGTTGTTACTTCTCCTTTTTCATTTCTAATTCTATTGGTTTGAGTCTTCTCCCTTTTTTTCTTGATGAGTCTGGCTAATGGTTTTTCAATTTTGTTTATCTTCTCAAAGAACAAGATTTTAGTTTTATTGATCTTTGCTATTGTTTTCTTTGTTTCTATTTCATTTATTTCTGCTCTGATCTTTAGGATTTCTTTCCTTCTACTAACTTTGGGTTTTGTTTTTCATCTTTCTCTAGTTCCTTTAGGTGTAAGGCTAGATTGTTTATTTGAGATTTTTCTTCTTTCTTGAGGCAGGATTGTATTGCTATAAACTTCCCTCTTAGAATTGCTTTTGCTACATCGCATAGGTTTTGGATTGTCGTGTTTTCACTGTCATTTGTCTCTAGGTATTTTTTGATTTCCTCTTTGATTTCTTCAGTGATTTCGTGGCTATTTAGTAATGTATTGTTTAGCCTCCATGTGTTTGTTTTTTTACAGTTTTTTTCCGTGTAATTTATCTCTAGTCTCATAGCATTGTGGTCAGAAAAGATGTTTGCTATGATTTCAATTTTCTTAAATTTACTGAGGCTTGATCTGTGTCCCAAGATGTGATCCATCCTGGAGAATGTTCTGTGTGCACTTGAGAAGAAAGTGTAATCTGCTGTTTTTGGATGGAATGTCCTATAAATATCAATTAAATCTATCTGGTCTATTGTGTCATTTAAAGCTTCTGTTTCCTTATTAATTTTCTGTCTGGAGATCTGTCCATTGGTGTAAGTGAGGTGTTAAAGTCCCCCACTATTACTGTGTTACTGTCGATTTCCTCTTTTATAGCTGTTAGCATTTGCCTTATGTATTCAGGTGTTCCTATACTGGGTGCATATATATTTATAATTGTTATATCTTCTTCTTGGGTTGATCCCTTGATCGTTATGTAGTGTCCTTCCTTGTCTCTTGTAACATTCTTTATTTTAAAGTCTATTTTATCTGATATGAGGATTGCCACTCCAGCTTTCTTCTGATTTCCATTTGCATGGAATATTTTTTCCATCCCCTCACTTTCAGTCTGTATGTGTCCCTAGGTCTGAAGTGGGTTTCTTGTAGACATCATATAGATGGGTCTTGTTTTTGTATACATTCAGTGAGCCTGTGTCTTTTCGTTGGAGCATTTAATCCATTCACGTTTAAGGTGATTATCAATATGTATGTTCCTATTACCATTTTCTTAATTGTTTTGGGTTTGTTTTTGTAGGTCCTTTTCTTCTCTTGTGTTTCCCACTTAGAGAATTTCCTTTGGCATTTGTTGTAGAGCTGGTTTTGTGGTGCTGAATTCTCTTCGCTTTTGTTTGTCTGTACAGCTTTTGATTTCTCCGTCGAATCTGAATGAGATCCTTGCTGGGTAGAGTAATCTTCGTTGTAGTTTCTTCCCTTTCATCACTTTAAATATATCATGCCACTGCCTTCTGGCTTGTAGAGTTCCTGCTGAGAAATCAGCTGTTAACCTTATGGGAGTTCCCTTGTATGTTACTTTTCCCCTGTTGCTTTTAATAATTTTTCTTTGTCTTTAATTTTTGTCAGTTTGATTACTATGTCTCTCAGTGTGTTTCTCCTCGGTTTATCCTGCCTGGGACTCTCTGAGCTTCCTGGACTTGGTTGGCTATTTACTTTCCCATGTTAGGGAAGTTTTTGACTATAATTTCTTCAAATATTTTCTCAGGTCCTTTCTCTGTCTCTTCTCCTTCTGAGACCCCTATAATACCAATGTTGGTACATTTATTGTTGTCCCAGAGGTCTCTTCAGCTGTCTTCACTTCTTTTCATTCTTTTTTCTTTATTCTGTTCCACAGCAGTGAATTCCAACATTCTGTCTTCCAGGTCACTTATCTGTTTTTCTGCTTCAGTTATTCTGCTATTGATTCCTTCTAGTGTATTTTTCATTTCACTTATTGTATTGTTCATCTCTGTTTGTTCTTTAATTCTTCTAGGTGTTTGTTCTTTAATTCTTCTAGGTCTTTGTTAAACATTTCTTGCGTCTTCTCGATCTTTGCCTCCATTCTTTTTCCGAGGTCCTGGATCATCTTCACTATCATTATTCTGAATTCTTTTTCTGGCAGATTGCCTATCTCCACTTCATTTAGTTGTTTTCCTGGGGTTTTATCTTGTTCCTTCATCTGGTATATGGCCCTCTGCCTTTTCATCTTGTCTGTCTTTCTGTGAATATGGTTTTCGTTCCACAGGCTGCAGGATTGTAGTTCTTCTTGCTTCTGCTGTCTGCCCTCTGGTGAATGAGGCTTGTGCAAGCTTCCTGATGGGAGGGACTGGTGGTGGGTAGAGCTGGGTGTTGCTCTGGTGGGCAGAGCTCAGTAAAACTTTAATCCGCTTGTCTGCTGATGGGTGGGGCTGGGTTCCCTCCCTGTTGGTTGTTTGGCCTGAGGCAGTGCAGCACTGGAGCCTACAGGCTCTTTGATGGGGCTAATGGCAGACTCCAGGAAGGCTCACGCCAAGAAGTACTCCCCAGAACAACTTCTGCCAGTGTCCTTGCCCCTTCGGTGAGCCACAGCCCCCCCCCCCCCCCGCCTCTGCAGGAGACGCTCCAACACTAGCAGGTATGTCTGATTCAGTCTCCTGTGGGGTCACTGCTCCTTCCCCTGGGTCCTGATGAGCACACTATTTTGTGTGTGCCCTCCAGGAGTGGAGTCTCTGTTTCTCCCAGTCCTGTTGAAGTTCTGCAATCAAATCCCATTAGCCTGCAAAGTCTGATTCTTTGGGAATTCCTCCTCCCGTTGCCAGACCCCCAGGTTGGGAAGCCTGATGTGGGGCTCAGAACCTTCACTCCAGTGGGTGGACTTCTGTGATATAACTGTTCTCCAGTTTGTGAGTCACCCACCCAGCATTTACGGGATTTGATTTTCTTGTGATTGCACCCCTCCTACGGGAAGGCTCACTGTGGCTTCTCATTTGTCTTTGGATGTGGGGTATCTTTTTTCGTGACTTCCAGTGTCTTCCTGTCAATGATCGTTCAGCATTTAGTTGTGATTCTGGTGCTCTCTCAAGAGGGAGTGAGTGCATGTCCTTCTACTCCGCCATCTTGAACCCAGTCCCTTCCATTGCTTTTTACTATCTCTCTCCACTGCCTCTTGGCCCCAGAGTCAGTTATGGGAAGTGCATAGAAGAGGGGAAAGTAAAGTTTCAGATTTCCAGAACAGAAAGAGGAGAAGGAGGCTATGGAAGCAGAAAGTGTTAGGGAATTCACAGAGAGAATTAGTAAAATCATTTGCCTGTCTTGATCCCGCAAAGCCAGGTAAGTGCTGAGAGCCTCCTCTATGTTTCCCAAGGGCAGTGCCCTGAGATGCTCAGTTCGCATGGTTTTCCCCAGTCCTGCAGAGTCGGGCAGGCTTTCTGCATGCACATGCTTGCTGTCTGCAGAGGTTCATGCTCGTGGTCCATGAGAACACACAGGGATCCAGCCACAAGGAGAGGAGTTACAGGGAGTGTTGAGTGGGTCCATGGGTCAGTTTGGGGGTCCACAGATGACATCCCCAGCAGCTTGTGGGCAGGCTTCCTGATGGAGTCCAGGGAAGAAGTTAGTAGGATCTGCATCCCTTTGATACTTTCTGAGCCCTGGTTTCTATGCTCCCTGCCTCTCCCCAGCCCTCAGCCCTACAGCTCACCTCAGTATTCTGGATGCAGTGGGATAGAGGCCAGCCTCTTGGGAAACAACCCACATGGCTGGGGAAGGTAGACCTTCACTCACACACTCTCACTTTCCCCCACTGGAGAAATCGCAGACTAAAAGGTTCTCCTTGGCACTGAGCTGTGTCACCGAGCTGTGTCACCAGGGAGCAGAGGATGACATGGGTAAAGTGAAACTGTTCTTATCCTTTCAATGTGTCTATTCTTGGGCTTTTTTGCTCCAACAATGTGCTGCAACTTTTCCACTGGACTCCCAGATCCCTACAAAGGTACCCTTGTCCATGGGTGATTGTCAAATTCGATGTTCTGTGGGGAAAATGATGTAGGAAGCTCCTATCCCACCATCTTGCAGATGTCACTTGCTTTCATTATACTTTCGTTTATGTTTGAAATTTTCCAAATTTCAAATTGAAATACGCGTGTGTTTCTCTCTCTCAGTAGTGTTATCTAGGCTAATGCCAACTAACCCCCAGCCCTTTGAAGTACAACGTAATTTAAATAGTTATGGAAAAGGTCATCGCAGCCTATCTTGCTCAAAACATGAAAACCCGATTCAGAAAGATTGGTCCTGTTCAGCCACCCTCCCTCGATGACAACCAACAAATATTTTTCAAACACCCCAACACTGAGGATTTCGCATCAGGTCCTTCATTGAGAGCAAGGAGCATTCGTCAAAACACGTGACAGTCAAGAGTTCATTGTCATATCATTTTGGGAGGTGGGGGTGCTTTTCCCTTTTGTTGTGCCTGTCATGGGTCAGGGGAGGACCTGTTGTTGTCATGACCTATAGGTGAACAATTTGACTCCTCCCATAGGGCTACAGGTCAAGTGGTGGTGAAAGTGTAGGATCTACTAACAGGGAACAGAGGGGTTTTCCTGGGCCAAATCAGCTGTTTGAATAACAGTGGAACCGGTTCAGCTTAGATATCTCTTGGCCCTAGGAGAATCCACTTAAGAAATGAAATCCATTTGCCACCCTGCTCCACTTCAATTAAGCTCCATCGCATTGAAATATCTCAAAACTCCATGTCAGAGGCAATCATCGAGAATCTCCGGAGTCTGCTGATTTTCCTCAGTGCTCATTTTAGCTTCTCTTTTATTAGCATCAGGCACAGTGGCCTGTTGTGGTTGCTGACACTGACACCCCCAGGGGAACTGGGGATGTTTTCCTTGATATTGTCCAATAATTTTCACTCTTGTGCTTACTGTAGCTTTCTTCTTCAATTAGCAATGTAAATGTGATTGCCTGGGCTTGGTGATGAGCTTTTCATGGGAACATGGGGAGGCCACCATTCCCCTGGGGCAAATTTGTATGTCTGCTTGCATCCAGCTGGGGTGGGGAGGGTGTTCATTAGAACAATGTCACAGGGTGATTGATAGGAACTTCAAAGAGAACTGTCATGCAAACAATCTTATTAAATGAGTGAACTACAGCACCAGTGTCTGTGTCTGGGAGTTCTGTTTACCCACATGGAGAGCTTAGCCCAGCACTGATTGGAAACTGTCTTTACCTTCTCCTAGTCTCCTAACCTTCCCTCTGGAGTCAGAAGGGCAAGGGATACCTTGACTCTCTCTACGAAGGAGCTGCTTGGACATATACAAAGTCCTAAGTTGGTGATTTGATTTACAAAACACCTTTTAGAGAAAATGTTGCAAGTGATCCAGGGGAAATAGAACCAGAGTTATCACTGTTGCTTTCTTTACTCGTGTGTTTTCTTTTGGTTTGGTTCTGTGTCATCACTGTCAGGACTGTATCATCACAGCATCCACCTCCTGTGTTTATACACCCACTGCTCTAGCAAAGTGATTTGCTTACCTGATCTCTCCCTTGCCTGCCTTTCCACCCTCATGACTTACCTCTCCTTTCACTTGCTGTATTCCAGCATCCAGATCTTAGCACGTGCTGTTCCACCTGCCTGGAACACTATTCCCTCCTTCCATCTGGTTAACTCCCAGGCATCCTTCATGTCTCTGCGTATATACCACATCTGCACAGAGGGCTCCCTGGCTCTTCAGGCTGCTTTAGTCTCCCTGTTATATGTTCTCATAACTCCAGACATTTTCCCCTTCCTAGAACGTAGCATAGTGGTAATCACATCGTCAGGTATGTGATTTTTTTTTTCCAGGCCTCTCTTGCATTATTAACTTGTAAGCTACTTATGGGCAGAAGCCACATCTGTCTTGTTCCCTGCTAGAGACTCAGTGCCTAACATATCCTAAGTGTTTAATAAATTACTGCTGAATGAATTTGATGGAAATGGGGAAGGAGATAAAGGCATAGAGAGACAGATATAGGATAAAAGGCATTTCAGCACGATGATACATGATGAGAAGCGTTTCAAACAAAACATGCAGTGAGCCTGATAGTTTAAATAATAGGCTTATTATAGATTCTCCCACACTTCACTCCCTCTCTCTGCTACTAAAAATATAAGAACTTTCTGAGATGTCATCTCCTTGGGTTCCTACAGTCCACTGGATTGGTTGAATAGGCACTGATCTTCCCCTCAGCTTACTGATGAGGTAACTGGGGTTCAGCAAGTTTCCACAATCTGTTCAGGGTCATCCAGCTCAGAAAAGGCAGCACCCACACTTGAACCCCAAAATATTCCCTCTCCTGGCCTGGTCTCCTCCATCCTATCCCCAGAGGATAGAGTTCAATAACTATTCTTTATCACTTCTCCACCCGCTCCTTCAGAAAAGAGATTTTTGCCACTGAAGAAGCTGTTAAAATTAGGAGAAGCGGCATGATTTGCAGGTGCTGTAAATAAAGATGAGACTTTTCTGGTCCCAAAGGCGATTTAATTTTAATTGCAGCCAGTACAGATCAGCAAGTGAGAGGTGACTCAGATATGACGCTGGGGGAAGGGGGAATGACGAAATATAATAAAGTTTATTTTTTCCCTATTCTCTGCAAATAATGCCGTTAAAAGATGGTTTGCACCTGATGACGTAAAATGATAGTGCTTTGAAGTGCAAAGGGGCTTTCACACCAGGGCACTCAAAGTGGCTGTCAAAAAAAAAAAAAAAAAAAGCATACATTTACAAGATCAGCCAAAACACACTTGAGCCTGCACTGAGTCACCTGCAGCTGTGATGTTTCCAAGAACGCAGGAGATGGAAGCCAACATATCATTCATGTGAAACATTTTTATGAGCACCTACTCTGTGCCAGACATGTGCAAGCACTAGAGATAGAGCATGGAGCAAAGGAAAATCCCTGCCTTCGTGGAATCCACCCACTTCTTACAGCACTACTGCATCCATACAGGTACGCACAGCAAAACTCTAGGGATGCCGTTCCCATCAGAGCCACGGCAATGGGTCCCCAAGATGGGTACACACGACTAGCTCAACCACACACACCAGCCCTGAGTCACGCCCACTGTTCCATCCTTGCCAAGCCACCATCATTTCCCAGTGGGAATCGTTGCTGTAACCTTCCTAACTGATCTCCCTGATTCTACCCTGCTCCCCAGTCCTCTTTTCTCAACACAGCAAACCCACTGTTAGAAACGTAAATCAAAACAACTCAGTCAAAAAATAGGCCTGTCCATTTGATGGCGATCCCTCCTGTCCACCTCTTCCCAACAATGTACAGATGAAAGAAAGAGCAATTAGGTGGCAGCTTTCAGAAACTCTGTTCTTCCCCAGCCCTGTGAGGAAAAGATGAATGCTGAGCAGTGGAAATTACAGGAGTTGTTTAATGATGAACCTGCTCCAGGTTGAGCCTGGATGGCAATCATTCCCTCTAGGTTTCCACCGACGACTCTGTAAATGGAGAACATTTATCACAGGCAGAGGCACGTGGAATGACAAGGCACTTGTGCTATAATGGTTTTCCTTCCTGTTATCACAAAGAAGATGATCAATCCAGGCAGGTGCACTGGAGGGCGGTCTCTTACAGAGTGTTTGCCAACAAAGGGAGCAGATAGGACCAGCTGCTCACAGGTCTGGCCGGGAGCTGGTGCCCGCTTTGTGTGGGTCCAGTTATCTGCTCACATCCTGGTCTCAAACACAGAAAAGAGAAATCATCCTCCCTTTTCGTCTCACTCCTTCATTCAACCTGTGGCTCCTGAGAGTCTACCAAGCACTGGAGATTCAACACTGAATAGGCAGACACGGTCCTGCCTTCCAGGACCTTACATTCTACTAAGAAAATAAGTGAAGCCACAGGGCATCAGTGGACCAGCGTTTTGGTTTTGTTTGTTCTTTCTCATGGGCTTTATACTTTTTAAATTTTTATCGGAGTATAGTTGCTTTACAATGTTGTGTTAATTTCTACTGTACAGCAAAGTGAATCAGCTATACGTATACAAATATCCCTTCCTTTTGGACTTCCTTCCCATTTAGTGACCACAGAGCACTGAGCAGAGTTCCCTGTGCTATACAGTAGGTTCTCATTAGTTATCTATTTTAATACATAGTGTCAATAGTGTCAATAGTGTGTATATGTCAATCCCAATCCCTCAATTCATCCCACCTCTATTGAGCACCTATATTGTGCCAGGTGCTCCAGATTCAGAGATCAGCACATACGATCCCTGTCTTCAAGAAGCTTACCATCTAGCTGACTTCTCTGCACAATGCCATGGGAGCTGTGACAGATGTGAGTATGAAGTATGTAGCAGAGCTCAAACAGAAACACCGAGATCAGATTCTGTAGTCAGATATGTTATTCCCTTCACAAGGATTAAGACGTAACTCTCTCTAGCAGGAGAGCAGAGGCCTGAGGGGATGGGACACAGGACTCACAAGTTTTGATGGTAAACCTGGGGGGAGAATATTGGAAGCATGGGGCGTACAAGAAGCTTTCAAGGCAGCAAAGCCTCATAGGCCAAGAAAAGCTTGTCATGCTTGATTCCCAGTGGAGACAGTGCAAATGAAGATGCTATACTACCTTGAACTGCTATCCAGGATCATCAAAACAATAGAAAGCATTCATTAAACCTACTCACACATGTTGACTCCTTTAATCCCCACAGCAACTCAGACAGGGAGGCATTAGAACCCCGATTTCACAAATAAGGAAACTGAGGCCATGAGAGGTTATTTTTCCAATGTCATACAGCCAGTAATTTGCAAAAATCACAATTTGAGCCCAACGCTACTTGTCTCTAAAATCTTATCAGCACTGCCTCTGATATCTCTGACTGAATGATATATGACATGGAAATTTATCCAAGCATCCCTTTGACCTTTTTCCCACAGATTGAAGCTGTGCCCACTCTGGTCTTGCTTGGCTGTGGCCCCACCAAAAACGCCACCTCCAATGACCCAGACATGCTGTGTTCTTTGTATGATCTGGACTCCAAGCATAAGGAATACATGCCTTTGCACACTCACATGACTGTGTCTGTGTGTGTTGGGGAGATTAGTATGAAACTGAGTGTGGGACCCACAGGAGGGGATCAACTTATGACAGCATTTGCGGCCATGACCAGATTCCTCCCATAATATTATTGTCTTAACATTTTTTTTCTTTCAGACAACTTGCTTTTTAGATGTAAACAATTTGTGAACAGATTACATCACTACCATAAATACTACTAGTATTACTTGCCATCCATTCTACTAACACTAAAAATTAAAAAACAGTGAAGACAAAACAACCTCGAATCATTTCTAGCTACTGTTGCCTTCTAAACACTAAGAGCCTGTGTCTTGTTCTCACTTTATTAAAAAGGAAGATTAGCAAGTGCTGGAAAGGTGTTAAATCAGACTAACACCATGCTGAGACTCTTCATTTGATATAATTGGGATTAAAGAAAATTGGAATAGAAGTAAATTTTCACTGTGTGATTCAGTATTTTGTAATATGCTGTGTCTATGTAATACTTAGAGTAAAATAACTGTCAAGTGCCACCATACTGCACATCTTGGAAAACGTTGGCTTAAGGTAATTGGATAAGATGAGAATATGGAGATAATAATAATCATAATAGCAGTTACCATATTGGAGTGTTTACTACAGCAGTTGAATATACAGAGTCTCTGATCTCCACAAACACTACCATCTTCACAAACACTGCAAAAGGTGGTTATTATCCACATTTTATAGATGGGAAAACTGGTATAAATTTAGTAATTGTCTCAAGGTTACAAAGCTGACCCTGAACCTAAACCAAGGTCTCTCTGGCTTCAGAGAACATTAGAAAAGTCTGAGGAAGACGAGCCGAGATTCACACCTACTGTTGGTGGTGACATAGAACACCCGCTTTGGAAAACAGTCTGACTCTTTGCTAAGGCTACACAAATGTACACCATAGGACCCAGCAACTGAATACCCTACTAAAGAGACATGAGTGCACATATCCACACAAAGACTTGTACACAAATGTTCCCAATAGCCAAAATTCATAGTAGACAAAAACTGCAATCAATTTAAATGTCCATCCAAAGGTAAATGGATAGACAAATGGAATCCTACTCAGTAACAACAAGGAATCAACTACTGACACAGGCAACACAATGGATGAATTTCAAAAACGTGATACTGAATGAAAAAAAAATTCTTACACAAAAGAAAATGTGCTGTAGCATTTGGTTTATATAAAGTGCAAGAATAGTCTGAATTAACACAGAGAACAGACTTGTGATTGCCAAGGGAGAGGGGGGGTGTGGGAGGCAAGGATTGGGAGTTTGGGATTAGCAGATACAAACTACTACATGTAGAATGGATAAACAACAAGGTCCTACTGTATAGCACAGGGAACTATATTCAATATCCTGTGATAAACCATAATGGAAAAGAATATAAAAAAGAATGTATATATGTGTATAACTGAATCACTTTGCTGTACAGCAGAAATTAACACATTGTAAATCAACTATACTTCAATAAAATAAATTTTTTTTAAAAGCAAAAAAAAAAGAAAAGAATAGTCCAAACTAATCTGTGGTGATTGAATTCAGAATAGGAGTTACCGCTGGGGAGGGGAACTGACAGGAAAAGAGCACAGAGGAAGTTTCTGGAGTGAAGGAAATAAACTCTATCTTGATCTGAAGATATAGATTATATCTATAAGGTGCTGGTACAGGTATGTACATACATATAAATTAACCAAGTTATACATTTAAGATTTGTGCATTTTATTCTATGTAAGTTATACCTCAATAAAGTACCAGGGGAAAAGTCTGTAGCTCTATATATAAGGCAACATGCCTCCAATTAGAACTCTTACATAAGTTGACAAGCTTTCTTAGAATTCTACTCATACTGGATTCAAAGGATGCCCAACTATGTTTGGATGGTTTTATTTGCTTTAAATCATAGTCTTGGGCCTCTATCTTAATTACACCTCTCCTCCCAAGACATTTTAATACACTTGAGGTCAGAGATTCTGTCTTGTCTTTCTATCCTCAGTGTGTCTTCCATTGAGCCTTACACACAGTAGTTCTCAATAGTTGCTGGATTGAATTTTTGTGGGTTTGAGTGCCATTTAAATAGTTATGTCATGATAGTTTAATACACAGTTAAAATTCATTTGTGCGTGTGTGCGCCACACCACGCAGCAAGTGGGATCTTAGTTCCCAGACAAGGGATCGAACCCGCACCCCCTGTGGTGGAAGCACAGAATCTTAACTGCTGGACCACCAGGGAAGTCCCTAAAATCAAATTAAAATTAACAAATGCAGTTTTATTCTCATTCATTTTCAAAGTCCACCTCCCACCCCAGACAACTGCAATTCACCCATGACACTTGGAGGGAAAGGGATAGGGTCTTTAAAAGGAGGACAAGTCAAGCTTCATCTAAACAATCCTCTAGCTTCATGTGAACAGCTCCTAAAGGAAGAATTACTTAAAGTTCGGTCTGTAATTATTGTACCACAGAAGATGGAGATAGAAGAACAAAAGTCAAGTTTTATTATTAATTACAAGCCCTATGGCAATAAAGGAAAGGGAAAAGTAACAATGCTATACTGGCCACTGTCTGTATAGCTTAGATGCTAATGAACGTTGTCCCTAAACAAGAAAAAACAACCAAGCTAATAAAGTATTGGATATTGAACTTATAATGAGTGGTCTCAGGAGTGATTAAGCTTGTATAAAATAAACCCTAGTTCTTCAGTAATGACCTTGGGGGACACAGGCAGGTAAGAAGTATGGATTCTGATGGGAGGAGTCTTGGAGGGATGCTTTTGATTGAGCCATAGTCTTGGAAGGGACCATAGGAGTGCTCCTCTTACTTTTACCGATAATCCATTAAAATCCAAATTGTTCTTGATGCCTTGGTTCTCCCTTTTGGGGAAGACATCTGAAGATAGGAGCCTTGCAGTAGACAAAGCCATGGTCCAATAGGGTTCTCGTTCATCTCAGGGAAGAATACTTGGACTACTGCAGTACCCTGACCTGAGACCAAGGGTGAAGAATGAGGCAGGGGTGGGAAGTAGGTACCACAGCATCCTTCTTTGGCTATGTCTTCTTTAACCTTTACATCCAACATATATGTCTATTTTCCTTTTTAATGAACCTGGTGTCAAAGTCAAGTTAATAATAGCTATCATTTACTGAGTATGGACTATGTGCCATGTACTGTCACTGTACCAAGCAATTTACAGTATCCTATTGTAAACTTTATGAGATAGATATCATCCCCATTTCACAGGCAGGAAAACTTGGGCTCAGATAAGTTTATTGACAAAGGTTGCCGGGCCAATAAGTCATAGAGCTGAGATATGAACCCAGTCTGCCTGACTCCAAAGTCCAAATAAGTCTGGAAAGATTGAAATCTCTCAGATTACCGCAGGAACCAACAGGGATTTCTAGTATATAGAAATCCATGGAAAACCTATTTGGGACCAAACCATGACCTTTCCTTAACCACTGAAAATAAAAGATGATGATAATTCCCGGGGTGAGTGTTACTGTCAGAGAACACAGCTAAAGGGAGCCATCTCACATACTTATCACACCAGTTTCAAAAGTTAAGCTTCTCAGAATCCACTGGACATCCAAAGGAAGACAATGCTTATAACATCTTTAGAGCTCATCATTCAATTTTCAGAGCATTTATGTCAGATCACTGTAACATCTTCCCCTGAAATTACATAAAAATAGGAATTGTTCAGATTTCCCGATTTGTATTCTGAGCACTAGCCTATGTGAGGTCAGAAAAAAAAAAATCACAAAGTGAACCTATATCATCTTCCCTTACATAGAAATAAATGAAAACCTCTGTGCTACCAAGATTTTCCTTCTCCTCTTCCTGGGGAATTTGACAGTATCTGCACACTCATTTCATTATACACCTTGCAAGCGTTCCACAGGCATAATCACTCAGGGCACCTCGGGTTAACACAATGCTAATTTGTCTCTTTTTCCAAGGGCTTCTGGCCACCTGAGCTAGGGAGATTCTACTCTTGTCATGGCCTCTTTGGCTGCGACCTCATCTCTCCATCTTGCAACTGACTAAGAACAATCCTGTATGAAAGCTCCCTCCTAAAAGGTGAAGTAAAAACACGTGTCAAATGGGTTCACTGCATACAAGATGAGAAGACAAAGCACAGGGCAAAAAAAGCCATCTACTGTGGACTAAATGTTTCTGTCTCAAAATTCATATGTTGAGGCCTAATCCCCAATGTGATGGAATTTGGAGGTGAGACCTTTGAGAGGTAATTAGGTTTCAATGAGGTCATGGGCGTGGAGTCCCCATGATGGGATTTGTGGTCTGATAAGAGGATGAAGCGCCTAGAGATCTCTCCAGTTTGTAAGGACACAGTGAGAAGGTTGTCTGTGAACCAGGAAGCGGGCCCTCTCACAGTCCAGCCTTGAGGAGGCTTGGACTTCCAGCCTCCAGAAGTGTGAGAAGTAAATGTTTATTGTTTTAGCCACCCAATCTATGGTATCTTGATTATAGCAGCCTGAGCTGACTAAGATTCCATCATATAAGCAGAGCAGTGAGCAGTGAAGAATACAGAATTTCAGAGTCAGTGGTCAGGTCTCAAAAACCACAACAATCTCTGCCTACCTCCCTTTCGGAAAGCCCACCGCTAAGAATGTTATTTAACTTCAGAAGAGTAAAAATGAATACTAATTGAACTCTTACTATACACCAGATGTTCCTTCCATTCTCAAAACAACTCATCAAAGGGTACTTTCAATTCCTATTTTGCATATGAGGAAGTTAAGATGATCTGATTTGCTCAGAGTTACACAGCTAGTAAACAGCTGAACCAGGATTTGAACAAATAATCTAAATTCCTGCATGGTCCCTGTAAATATGCAGTGTTCACTGGGATGTGTACTATTAAAGTGTTATCAGTAATGTTCACGCTAATATAAATGAATAAAACTCCAATCTTTTTTAAGAAAAAAAATCAGATCCTACATGGTGGCCCAGGAGACTTGATGATGGAAATAAAGACAACTCCCATACACAACTTCCCAGGAACCCTGAATGAATGGCCTCATAGTAGCATAGGGTAAAATGTAAGCATCTAAAAAACTGGCCTTACCTCACATCCATTAGGATGACTATTATCAAAAAAAAAAAAAATAGAAAATACCAAGTGTAGGTGAGGATGTAAAGAAATTAGAACCGTTGTGCACTGCTGATGGTACTTTGGAAAACAGTATGGTGGTTCCTCAAAAATTGAAAAAACAAATACCGTATAATTCAGCAATTCTACTTCTGAGTATATACTCAAAAGAACTGAAAGCGGAATCTCAAAGAGATATTTGTACACCATGTTCATAGCAGCATTACGCACACTAGCTAAAACATGGAAGTAAGTCAAGTGCACATCTACCAACAAATGGTTAAGCAAAATGCGGTCTATGCAAGCAACGGAATATTAGTCAGCCTTAAAGAGGAAGGAAATTCTGACACATGCTACAACCTTGAGGACATCATGCTAAGTGAAAAAAAGCCAGTTCCAAAAAGACAAATAATGTAGGATTCCACTTATATGAGGTCCTTAGAGTAATCGAAGTCATAGAGACAAAATACCTTTTGAACTGTGACTGCCAGGACCTGGGGGAAGGGGAGGGTGGGGAGTTATTCAACGGGTATAGAGTTGCAGTTTTATAAGATGAGAAGAGCTCTGGAGATGGGTGGTGGTGATGGTTGCAGAACAGCATGAATGTGCTTAATACCACTGTACACGTAGAAATGTTATAATAAATTGTGTTATGTGTATTTTTCCACAATTAAAGAAATTCAGAAAAAGAATTGGTTTAGATTTCAACCAAAGAACTCTAGCTAGTAGAAACTGGCACCAGGTGGACAATCTACTTTTGACTCAAGCCCTTTGCACTAAGGCTGCCACCTAATAAATAAACCATGAAGTCGTCCATGACTCTTTCCTCCACCTCAGCCCTCACATCTGATTAGCCACCATGGCATCCATTCTACTTCTTACTGACTTTTCAAATCATTTTCCACTCTAAGTTATCACATCTACTTAATTCAGCCTTGTTGACTCTTGTGTGGCACCCATCTCATTTCTCATTTCCTCCAAGCCATCTTCCCAACTGCAGCCAGGACGACATTTACAAAGACCCAGATCAATCCCTTCTCTACTTATATATCCCTTAACTGACCACTATCTAGGGGACAAAAATCCAAGTTTCTTACCCTAGCATAAAAACTACAACTTTACTGTGCCTCTGTTTTCAAATTCATTTCACACCAGCTCTGTCCTCTCAATATATGCTTTAGAGACTCCTAGATGCTTACAGCTCTCTCCATACAACTGGCGTTTCAGGTCTATGTCATTCCACACACACACTGTTTCACTTGCCCGGAACATCCTTCACCTTCTTTCCGTTTGGAGAATTACTATTCCTTCTTATGCTGCAGGGTAAATGTCACCTCCTCCAGAAATCCTATCCTGCCACTGCTAATCATTCCCTTTTCTGTGCTACCTCCATGACGCCTATAAGCTTATAAAGTACTTGGTATAGTGCCCAAGGCATAAGCAGTAAGTTGTTGGCACTTATTATTATTATTATGTAGAGTGTTGTAACTTATTTGTTTACAGGTCCACCTCTACTGCAAGACTCTGAGCATTTTAAAAATAGCGACTGATTAGTATTGTTTATCTGTATGTCCATCATCTTAGTCCAAAACCCAGGGCAGAGGAGGTATAGCAAGAAGAGAAGGTTCAGACAGCTCTTGATTCAATCCCTTCTTCCTCATCCTCAAGAGAAGGAACTCCTAACCTCATAATAATCCAGGGTCCAAGACAGTGACTGAGCCATGGTTACCAGTAGACAGTGTCCCTCTTCCTCCGCCTGGTCCGTCCAAGCAACCAAATCCTACAGAGCAGCCAGACAGGTCACCTTGAGCCCTTTTCTTCTATCCTTGTATAATTGTTATAGTAGGATTTTGGGGATTAGAAGTTAACAGAGGTCCCAATAGATTCTTACGTAAGGCCACATAACTTCAGCCCACTTTACCAATGAATTTTACAATGATGGCTCTCAGCAGAATCTTAGCCAAACAATGATATGGTGGCTTGTTTCCTGTTCGCTTTAATTTTATGTGAATATTTCACTCCAGAAATCTTGTGAAGAAGGACTTTTCCAGTGTAGGGAAGAGTTTCCCAGAATGCCTTTTATTTTATGTGCTCTTACAGTACCTTGGTCCCATCATTGGTTCTAAGACTAGACACCTAATGAATGTCTATTAATTTGCATTTACTGGGAAGCAAATTGTTAGTGGACCCTGGGCAGCGGTAAAACACTCCCACGTGGACTGCACATCTTGAAGACTCATCCTGCGTACCATCTACACAGCAAGAGAATGCATACCCAATTCTGTCCAAGCAAACTTTACTGCCTAGCCCTGAAGCTTTCTACCCTTATATCTAAAGCAGATTTCAGAGGTTTAATTCTTAAGATTAATAATAGATCAGGAACATAAAGGCCACAGGAGCATAAACTTAATGGCAAATGTATAATCAATGTTTCATAATGATTTTAGAATAGGAGGATGTGTAAGGTTTCCTCTCTGTAATTTCCTTCCCAGACCTCATAAATAAACAGTGACTCTTCTTCCCCCATGTTCAACTGATTTATAGACAGATCTTTAAGTAAAGTGCTCCCATTCATTATTAATGCTTGCATAATGCACAATAATAAGTGAATATAGCTCAGGTATGATCGCTTAACATATTCATAAAGCATCAATGTAATTTAAAGCAACAACTTTCCCACTTTACACAAACAATCTCTGGATGAGAAATCAGAAGAAGTAAGCATGAGAGACCAATATCCAAAGGATAGAGACCCCAGAAATCCCCATTCGTCACAAGAGAACCAGCAGAAAATAACCAAGCAGCAGTCACTAGAGGCAGATTGTCAAAGCCACTGCTGCACACCCTGGGAATGACCAAGCCCCCCATTCCTCCCGGGGCAGAAGGAATCAGCTTTGTTTTTCCATCACAAAAGCCAGAAGCGTCAGTACAGCCTGGGTACAGAACCTTCCTGGGGAAGGCTAGCGCAGGCTATGATTTCAAGCCTGACACAATGACCCACTGCACAATTTTATGGGAAATTTAGACGGGAGCTCTTCGCTGCGAACAGAACTAACCTTTGTCATTTAATATTTCATGCCATCCTGGCAGCTCCCTAACAAGAACAAATGGCTACAGCTAAAATGAGGCTTATTTATCCTGAGTGGGATTTAATGATAAGGATGGCAGAGCAGCGGGTATCCTGAGACATATCAGACCTACAGTCGTTAGCTAGGTATCGTTGTACTTGTCACGCACTGGAAAAAATTAATGTATGTACTTTCTGAGTTTGGAAACACGGGAAAAATAGCTATTGTTCCAGCTTAAAATGGGACATAATTAAACAGGGGAACATGACTTTTTTTCCCTAGAGGGCAGGGTCTAGTAAGAGGGAGAAAGTGAATTACTTTAGGGATGATGTGATTTTTTAAGGTAGGATGGCTAGTTCCCTGGGTTTTCAATTTCTGTAGTCTTGCTTCCTTTGCTCTTCTCCACCAAAAGAACATCTGTTTTATGGGCTGGGCTCTGCCAGCCCTTCCTCCTCATTTTTCAGATGATGAACTGCCTCTGCATTGTGATTTATGAACCTCAGAGATCCCACAGCGAGCTTGTCTGGCTGGAGAATTCAGCACTTCTGTTTCAGCTGGCAAAAATTCTGGTCATGCAAGGCTCTAGATAAAGCACAATGACGGGAGCTCCAACTGGATGGGAGATGGGGCAGAGAGGGGGACATTCACTGAAAGATGTGAATTGTGACATAAATGGCTAGCTGACCAAAGGCTGGATATTCCCTTGCCAAGTGCAGAATTATTGCTGGGAACTATCTGCCCATCTAAAGACTACTTGTCCCAGCATCCCTTGCAGTTAGGTGGGGTCATGTTACTTGTTCTCATCAATTGAATGTGAGTAGAAGTGATGTACATTTCCTCTAGTACAAAGTGGGTAAGAAGCAGCTGTGCCTTCTCCACCCTCTTTTTTCCCCATCAGCCAATAGAAGAGAGGCTTCTGAGGCCCAAGAAGAGGGCAGAGCTATGAGACAGAAGGAGCCTGCGGCCCTGAGTGACTTCATGGAATGCTGTCCATTTATTAATACAAAGTTTATGAAAAATGAGCAAGAAATAAGTGAGTGAAACCACTGAGATTTCAGGGACTCCATGTTACAGCTGCTAATATTACCTGATTAGTACACAAATCAAATCACTTCGGTAGAAAGGAGGTGAAACCCGGAAGGCATGATCATGATCCTGGTTTAGCCGTGGTAATTCAGGGCAAACCTTATCCTTTCACACTTCTCAAATCACCATCTTCTTTTCCTTCCTGTTCTCAGGATGCTGCTTCATCATTTCTAACAAACCCTGCACAGAGCTAACTATGCCTCCTTCACCTCATCTTCAGCCATCTTCATTAGTGCTTCCAAAATCCCAGCTGAACTGCATGCCCCTTCACCTATATTATTATCCTAATTATCCTCTAGATCTCAGTTTGACATCACTTCTTCAGGGAACCCTTCCCTGACCACCCAGATCAAGTCAGAGTCCATCATTATATGCTTTCATAGCACTAGTTTTTCTTTGCACTTATCACAAAAATGATTTTATTTTTATTTGTGTGATTATTTGACTAATTTCCATCTCCCCAACTAGACTCTAAATGAAGACAGAACTGTGTCTAGGTTTTGCTCACCATTTTATCACCAATGCCTGACATATATTTAGCACTCAGTAAATACTAATAAATGGATAAGCCATACTAAAAATTATTGAATGCTTACTCTATTCCAAGCACTCCATGTTTTCTCATTTAATCCCTCCCCCAAACCCTGTAATACCTTACTACTATTACTTATCTATTACAATTACTATCCTCATTTTAGATACCAGGAAACTGAGTTCTGAGAAGTTAAATACAATACCCAAGGACATACAGCTTACAAGGAGTAGAATGGAAATTTAAACCCAATCTGTCTTAGTTAAGACTCCTCCCTGTGGATGAGTATGTGTAGATATATTTTTAAATCTCACCTCTCCATAGTGTTCAAGTTTTAAATAACTCATATGTATCATTTTCATAGGCTCAATAAAACTCCCTTTTGTGTGTTTTTGTTTTTGTGGAGGTATAATTTTCATACAATGAAATGCAAGGATCTTTGTTTTAATCAGTTTTAACAAATGCATACACCCATGTAACCCACACCTGTAGCAAGACATAGAATATTATAAATATTATGTTATTATCACTCCATAAACTCCCTTGTATCCCTCGCTTTCAATCCCATCCCGTCTCCTAGAAGCCACTGCTGTTCTGGTTTTTCACATTTGGCTAGTTGTCCCTGTTTTAGAACTTCATAGAAATAGAATCATTCCATATTTTTGTGTTGTTGCATGGATCATTCATTCAGCTCTTTCTGTTGCTGAGTAGTATCCCATTTGATGGATATACTTTTTTTTTTTTGGCTGCACCACATGGCTTGTGGGATCCTAGTTCCCTGACCAGGGATTGAACCCGAGACCTTGGCGGTGAAAGTGCGGCATCTTAACCACTGCACCGCCAGGGAACTCCCTGGATATACCTTATTTTGTTTATCTATTCACCTGTTGATAGACATCTGGGTTGTTCCCAGTTTGGGCCCATGATTAATAAAGATTCTATGAACATTTTTGTACATGCCTTTTTGTCAACATATGTTTTCACTGATCTCAGCTAAAATGTAGAAATGGAATTGCCAAGTCACAGGCTAGTTACATGTTTAACTTTTTAAGAAACTGCTGAATCATTTTTAAAGTGGATGTAGCTTATTACACTCACAACAGCTATATAAGAGAATTCCAGACGCCTCACATTTTCACCAGCATTTGGGGCTGTTCATCATTCTGGAGGGTATAGTGGTATCTCACTGTGATTTTGGCTTGCATTTACCTGATGATTAATAATGCTTAGAATTTTTTCCTATGCTTATTGGCCATTTGTGTATCTTCCTTTGTGTAGTATCTGTTAAGTCTTCTGCTCAATTTTATTGGGCTTCTTTTAATAAACAGGAAGGAAGGAAGACAGGAAAAGACACAGACGTAGAAAATGGACTTGAGGACACGGGTTGGGGGAGGGGAACCTGGGAGGAAGTGAGAGAGTAGCCATGACATATATACACTGCCAAATGTAAAATAGATGGCTAGTGGGAAGTAGCTGCATAGCACAGGGAGATCAGCTCGGTGCTTTGTGACCACCTAGAGGGGTGGGATAGGGAGGGTGGGAGGGAGATGCAAGAGGAAGGGGATATGGGGATATATGTATGCATACAGCTGATTCACTCTGTTATATGGCAGAAACTAACACAACACTGTAAAGCAATTATACTCCAATAAAGATGTTAAAAAAAAATAAAAAAGATGTGAAAGAAAAAAAAAAGAGGGAGGGAGGGAGGGATGGAGGGAGGATAACCGAGTAACTGAGCAGGTCCCTATGGGAGGTACCCTCGCCCACATCCTCTGCTGTAGCTCTTCTCTGAAGTCCCTAGATAACAGTATCTGATGCACATTTCCTGAGTTGTTTTACAGATGCTAAAACCCCCACCAAATGGAAGATGTTAACTACTTGATGACCACGAGCACATAGCCCCCAGGCCTCCTGGGGCCTAAGGATTGATAACATTAACCCCTGTGACACCACCCTGTTCCCTCACCATCTACGAATCAGAGAATTGTGCATGAGCTGATCACGTACCCTGGGTGCCCCTTCCTCACCTGGCCTTTAAAAATGCCTCCCTGAAACCCATCGGGAAGTTTGGGCTTTTTGAGCACTAGCTATCCCAGACTCCTTGTTTGGTGCCTTGCAATAAATGCTGCACTTTCCTTCACCACAACCTTCTGTCAGTAGATTGGCTTTACTGTGCATGGTTGAGCAGACCCAAGCCTGGTTCAGTAACAGAAGAAAGAAAGGTTGGTTCTTTTAGCAAGCAACTCCACAGGAATCTCCAATGACTTCCCATCAAACTGGGATCTGGGTCAGATTCAAAATTCCAAGTTCAGTCCCACCAAGGAGCTCCTTTTATGCTGGACAAAACTAGAGAGCTCCCTAGGTCTATCTGAATGCCAGAAGCAGTGGAGTGATACACAAGGGCATGCTGGATAAAAAGCCTCTGAGGCCAGAGTATCCCAATTAATGGAGACACACAAGCCAGAGAGAAGGTGTTATTACCCCCACCCAGGAAAAGATGATTCCCAAAGTAGGCAAAGACATCAGCATCTGCAGACAAAATTCCTTGATGGTCCAGGGGTGCATCTCAGGACCAGGAATTCTAATATGATGTCTAGTAAGATATCCACAATCTCCACGTGGAAACTCCAGACCTAATAGCTCCTTAAATTTCTTAACTGCCATACTTAGTCTGAAATGATACCATCATACAGTTAGGAAAGGAATTCTTCACTGTCAGATGCTTTTAACTCTACCAGGAAACTCAGAAGTGCCACCTTTCCTAAAAGGAAGCAAGTTGTGCATGCTTAGCCATTTCAGGGCTCAATTATCACGTTTTCCCCCCGCAACTAGGAAATGACACCCCCTAACTGGGTAATTGTGTACCTAAGTGGCTGATATGTGTGCAAATTTGTGGGGAAATTGAAGGCATGATATACGCAAATCAACCTGCGTGTAAAATTGTTGTCCCATTAAACCTGTCACTGCATGTCAGTCACAAGGACAGCCAATCATACCCACCTATTTCTGAGTGAATCCTTTCAGCCAGAGTGTTTCTTGATATGTGAGTCTCACTAATGATATAAAATAATAATGTATAGCTTCTATGACACCTAGTAGTAAATATGAATCATGTCATTTTCTTGGCAAAAATGAGAGTCATCTGAGCCATGGACTCTTACAAATGGTTAATTCTGCCTTCCTCAGGAGGGATGTCATGTCTTAGTGCTGAAGAAGAAGGAATCAGTCCCCAAGAAAAGGATGCCTAGTAAGGGGTTAAGCACATTTAAAATGTCCAAAGGTTCTACTGATGGTTCTCAATAGCTACCATATATCAGGCTCTATGCTAAACATTTGATACACATCAATTCATTTAATCCTAGAACAGCCTTATGAAGTAGATACTATTGTTAGCCTCATTTTACAGATGAGGAAACTGAGGCACAGAGCTATTAAGAGACTTGCTCGAGTGAGCAACCAAGTGGCAGAGCCAGGATTTGAACCCACTCCCTTTCTCCCACCTCCCACCTCCAATCCATCCTCAAGTGGTATGGATTCCATCTCCTAAATTTCTTTCAAATCAGGTTTAGTCTCCAACTCCACTGCCACTGGCCTGGCCACCATCGTCCACCAGCTGTTGTCAAGTTCACCTCCCCTCCCCCATAGAAGAGCCAGGGTGATCTTTCTATAATGAAAATCTGACCATGTCACTCTTCTTGCTAAAATGTTATTGCCCTCATGATGAAATTCAAACTCCTTTACACAGCAAGCAAATCGTATCATGAGTCTTCTCACAGAACCTTGGAGAAGTCATGCAGCTCTATTCTTCAACCAGGCTATCATCTCCTGCACGCAACTGGAACTGGTCTTGTCAGCGTCCCTGGGGACCCCACAATGCCAACGCAGAGATCATGCTCACCACACTCCCCCTTTCGACCTTTATTGGGCTTTTCCTCCACTTTGATTCCTAGACACCACATCTGGTTTCCCCTTTCCTCGCGGGCTGCTACTTCTCATTATCCCAGGATCCTGTTCTTGAATCTCTTCTCTTCTCTGTTTACACATATTCCCTCCATGAGCCCATCTAGCACCATGGCTTTAAATCCCATCTATACAATAAGGACTTTAAAATGCAATTCTCCAGCCCTAACTTCAATCCTGACCTTCGGACTCAAATTTCCAATTACCTAGTTAAGTCCCTACTTGGGTGTCTAATAAGCCTCTCAAACTTGGCCAAAAACTACTCATCCCATCACTTGCACCCAAACCTGTCCCTCCTGCAGTTGTCTCCCACTCAGGAAATGGCAACTCCATCGTTCCAGCTGTTCAAGAGACATGTTTGCCTACTCTCTTTCTCTCGAGTCTCACATCTGTTAGTTCTGTCTGTTCTACCTTCAGAATATACAACCAAGGGAATTCCCTGGTGGTCCAGTGGTTAGGATTCCACACTTCCACTGCAGGGGCCCCAGGTTCGACCCCTGGTCAGGGAACTAAGATCCCACAAGCTGCGTAGCACAGCCAAAAACAAACAAACAAACAATACTCATCCGAAATCTGACCATTCTTCACCACTTCGGCCACAAGCACTGCGGTCCAAGCCACCATGGTTTCTCACCGGCAGTACTGACATAACCTCTGTCTCTCTGCTTCCACAATTCCTCTCTCCATCTAGTCTCAGTTCTACAGAGAGATCTCTCCAAAACAGAAATCTGGTCACTCCCCCTGTTCTCCTCACCCCAATGGTTTCTCTTCACATTTAGAAGAATCCTAAATCCTCTCCGACCTCAGCTCTCTCCTTCCACTCTCTCCACTTGCACACAAAATTATATGTCAGCAAACCTCCTCACCATGCATATTTTATATCTTTCTTAGTTACTCTGATGTAACTCCGTCCTACAATGCATCAGATTTCCACTGGGTCAATATTACCCATTAAATGATAATAACCACAGTTACCATTTACGGAGAGCTTTGTGTGTGCACACCATTTCTCTCACTTGGTCGCCTGCATTCTAGAACTTGGCGAAATTCAGCCAGGTCTGGAATGGCTCCCCTGGGCTCAGCATGACACTCAGGTTTATCTTCCTTTGGCCAAATGTGACGTCCGCAGTAAGTACTAGGTTCACAGCGAATAAAAGCAGCCACAGCCACTGCTGTATTTGATTTTGTCTCACTTGGCAATGCCGTCTCTCAGACTCCTGGGGACTTACTGGCCACACCACGTGACCTTCAGCAGACACCAAAACCTAGTTCCCGGGTGGTGATGAACAGACACTGTTTCACTGAAGCTCCATGCTGCTCTTCATCGGATTGCAAGTCAAGTCATTCCGACGAGAACGGGGTTGCCACACTGACTCAAACTCACTAGAAAGGACCTGGCAAGTCCATTCCCTTTAATTGTGGAATTAGGGCTTGGAATTCTGTGTCAAGCTCCTCTTTACTAACAAAACCTCTTCTTTACAAACAGAATTCACATTTTGTCCAGGGTGGCTGACAAACATCTTTCCCAGACTCCCTTGCAGTTAGTAATTAGCATGTGAACTAGTTCTGGCCAATGAGATGGAAGTAGAAGTCTAGTGGGTGGGGCTTCTGGAAAAGCCACTGTTTCCCTGATAAAAATGGAATAGACTCAACCACTCTTGCCCTTCCCTTTTCTTCCTGGCTGGAAGGAAGACACAGAACATGCAGAGACATAGAAGAGCCATCTTGTGTCCATTTTGACAAACATAAATGCAAAGTATGGCTGGTGAAGAACAAAAAACAGAAGGAGCCCAGGTCCCTAATAGCATCTCTGGGTCACCACACCAGCGCTGGGCTTCCTAACCATCTCCAAACTTTTCATTACATGAGGAAAATACACTTTTTCCTTATTTAAGCTACTAGTTTTTCGGTATTCTGTTCCTTGAAGATGAATATAAATATTATCTGATATTTACTATTACTATCCCTCTTAACTATCTATTTCTCTGAATCATCTTATCAGGCAAATAGGAAAGTTAATGTTACCTTCCTCAATGAGACTGCCACCCTCACAAATAGATCAAGTTTGCCTTTGCACTGACTTCCCTGAGCCCCTCATTCAACAGATACTTACCAAGCTCCTATTATGGACAGGCACTGTTAAAGAAACAATTCTGTGATGAACAAAATTCCCCAGTGGACAGAAACCAAGCAGGACCCTGTGGGGCTCCTGGGTAGAAAAGCTTTTCTGTGTCTCCCACTTCTTGTTTGTAGGAAATAGTCTTCATTAAGGCTCCATGACCTCCCCTGAGTTCCAAAGGGCAGGTTCAAACAGCTGCTAATCAGGGAAGGGAGGCAATATGGAGACAAGGGAGGAACAGTCAAAACAAACAATAGTGCAGGGACTTCTCTGGTGGTGCAGTGGTTAAGAATCCGCCTGCCACGGGTTCGATCCTTGGTCCAGGAAGATCCCACACGCCGTGGAGCAACTAAGCCCGTGCACCACAACTACTGAGCCCATGTGCCGCAACTACTGAAGCCCGTGTGCCTAGAGCCCATGCTCTGCAACAAGACCAACCATTGCAACGAGAAGCCCACACACTGCAACAAAAGAGTAGCCCCTGCTCGCCATAACTAGAGAAAGCCCTCGCACAGCAACGAAGACCCAACACAGCCAGAAAGAAAGAAAGGAGGGAAGGACGGAAGGAATAAAGAAAGAAAGAAAAGGAAGGAAGAGAGAATAGTGCAGCCTTGGGGCAGGGTCCTGGTTCCCCCTCAAGGGATATACATAACAATATCTTTGAGCTGTTTGGCAGGTACTGAAACCCCCACCAGGTGGGAGAAGTATACAGTATGCATGTAGACCCCAGACTGATTGTAGCCAGAAGGCTGATGATGCTGGTCAATCACCTCACCACCAACCAATCAGAAGAATGTCTACGAGATGATCATGCCCTCTTTGAACCATTACTATAAAACTCCTCACTACCCCCTCCAGGTTGGGACACACAATTTTGAGAGGCACGAGCCCACTGTGTCCCCCTTTGCCTGGCAAACCAATAAAGCTATTCTTTTCTACTTCAACCAAAACTCTGCCTCTGATATTTTAATTCAGTGTCAGGGTACAGAGGCTGGATTCAGCTTCAGGATCCTTACCTCAATGCTTACATGAACCTAGACGCTAACATAGTTTTTAATCATCCGCTCTGGCTTTTACATCACACATTCTTCCTCGTCCTCCTCCCTCCACAGTAAACAAGTATCCAGACCTAAGTACAGGCCAGTTTTCTCTATGACACTGTTCAAGTTTTTCATGCAATCTCTTGCACTCTTCCAAAGTCAAAGAGAGAGAAGATGAGGCTAATTGTGATTCTCTTAAAGTTTAAAATCTCTGGTTGTACAGAGGTTAGATTAGATGATTTCTAAAGTTCCTTAAGGATCTGAAATTCTGAGTTCTACATAACTCTGTCTCTTCTCCAACTGCCCTTCACCTTCCACCCACAGACACACTTCCCATTGAGGCAAAATCTTAGGCAATATAGAAATGCCACATTGACTTTGAATCCATATGTGAGACCAAGATTAGTTTGGTCACTTTCAGGTGCTAAGCCCTTTTTTACATAAGTAAAGGAAGAATTCAATCAATTCCCAAGAGAATAGAAGATAAATGCCATTTTTGAGCTAGGATAACATTTTGAGGACTCCTGAATAACAAACAAAATGCAGCTCTGGTGCTCTTGTCTTTATAAAAACAAAGACTCTCTCTCTCTCTCTCTCTTTCCCCTCTCCCTCTCCATCTTCCTCTCCAGAAAAAAAAAGTGCAGATCCAAGCCACAGCAATCATTCTATGAATTATATCTCTGACAGCCTGGAGATATGCCTAAGCGTGAAACATCAGTCAAGAAATAATCTTGATCAAGCCCCTGTGTCTGGGCACAGACACTCCTAAAAAATGGACACAGATAAAACTTGGGCTTGGCAGATTTCTCTCTTCCCTCAAGGTGGTCTTTCAGGAAGAAATGATGGAATCTCTACAAGCACCTCCCTCACTACCACAGGATTTCTCCACCTCAGCACTATCGACATCTGGGGCTGGACAAGTGTTTGTTGTGGGGTTGTCCTGTGCATTGTGGGATGTTTAGCAGGGTCCCTGGCCTCCACCCACGAGGTGCCAGTAGCACCCTCACCACAACCAGCACCCAGGTGTAACAAATAAAAATGTCTCCAGACATTGCCAGATATCCTCAAGGGACAAAATTACCCCTGTGAGAACCACTGCCCGACAACAGGCAGACTTCAGCTCTACTGATCTTACTTGGGAGTGAAATTAGAGTGTGTCAACCTAAAGAAAAGCACACAACGTAAGAACTGTGGGTGTAAGTTTTATTCGGGGTCTTACTGAGGACTATAGCCCAGGAGATGCCACTCAGGTAGCTCTGAGGAAACTGCTCCAAAGAGGTAGAGGAGAAGCCAGCTTCTATACGATTTTTGTTTAGGGAATACATGCAGTCAAGCATACATCTTGGTAAAAGATTACTGCTAATCCCAAAGAACAGATAGCTCAAGTTAATGATTTTAGTGCTTTCTTATGTATGGGAAGATGCAAGAATTGGGAGTCACTGAAATTCTTCCTGAGGGATGTATCTAACTATCTTAGCACCTGTTTATCCAAAGCACAGAGTGTCCTATCCTGTTTTTCATCTTGAATTCCTCTCAGGTTGCACCATAGGTGGGCAACTGCAGTGGGTTACAAATTAACCCTTGTAGAACTGGGTGCTAAGCAATGCTCTGTCTTAGCCATCCTAATTTTCCTGCATCCACAAGCGTCAGGTACCAGGTACTCCTGTATCACATCTCACTAACACCCACCACTGTTCACCACTGCTCACCTTGTGGAGCAAAATCAGCTCAACCCTTGTCACTCATAGAAAAATAATGTACATGCAATTGCATTGTTAGAGAAAAATGAATCTGCATTTATCTTTTTAATTAAAAACAACGCCTTAGGGCGAAAGTCATGCTCCTTTTAAGATGCTGCACTTTTCTGATTTCTTCCTAGTTCATGGCGGTTCCCCCTTCATCTTCTTAGCCAACTCTTCCTCTTCTTCTTCTTCTTCTTCTTCCTCTTCTTCCCCTTGGGACCTCATCTTTTCTCTCTCTACACCCATTACTTTATTTAGTTAGTTATTTATTTTTTAAATTTATTTATGGCTGAGTTGGGTCTTCGTTGCTGCGCACGGGCTTTCTCTAGTTGCAGCGAGCGGGAGCTACTCTTTGTTGTGGGGGCTTCTCATTGCTGTGGCTTCTCTTGTTGTGGAGCACGGGCTCTAGGCTCACAGCTTCAGTAGTTGTGGCTCGTGTGCTCTAGAGCACAGGCTTGGTAGTTGTGGCGCACGGGCTTAGTTGCTCCGCGGCATGTGGGATCTTCCCAGACCAGGGATCAAACCCATGTCTCCTGCATTGGCAGGCGGATTCTTAACCACTGCACCACCAGGGAAGTCCCTACACCCACTGCTTTAAATGCCACCTTTTTCCTGACGACTCCAAAGTCTGGTACCTGTCCTAGACCTCCACTCTGAATTCCAGACCTGCATATCCAACTATGTACTTGACATCTTCCCTTTAATGTCTCCCAACATCTCACACTTAAATCTAAGAAAAGTATCTTGCTATTTCTCTCTCAAATTTTTTCATATCCGGTCTTCCCCCGTTTAAGAAAATGCCATCAACATCCCCAAAGTTATCCAGCTCAGAACCCTAAGAATCATCCTTAACTGTCCTCTCCCTCCTTTCCCTCCACCAATCTAATTATCAGTACATCCTAAATCCAACCCCTCTCTCTATCTCTCTCTGCTGCTACTACTGCCCAGACTTGGGATGACCCCAGTGTTTAACTCCAGAAAGCACTGCTTACATTATTGTGTAGGTAAAAGGTACCCCCGCCCCAGAGTTGTGCAAGGATCAACTTATAGGACCATAAACATCTGTTCTGATTCCCTCTTCCAAGCTACCACCATCTCTCACCAGGATAAATGCAACAACTTCCTAATAGGTCTTCCTGCTTCCACTCTGTCCCTAACAATCTATTCTCCACCGAACAACCAAGGGTGATCGCTTAAAAAATGTACATCAAGTCACATCACTCTCCAACTTAAAACCCCTCAAGTGTTTCCCACTGCTATTCATATAAAGTCCAAACTCCTCTCTGTGAATCCAGGACTTGCCTAATCTAGATCCTCAAAAATCTCTCCAATTTTATTTCTTGACCCCTTTGTTCCATCCTAACACTTTTCTTTCAGTTCCTCAAATAACAAATTCTGTCCTGCCCCAGGGCCTCTGCACATGCCAGCCTCATTAACTGGGATACTCCTCCAAATCCCCACCCTCAATATTCTTCACATGACTGAATCCTTCTCATTTCTCAATCTCAATTTAAGTTGACCTGACCCACCATTATAAATTAAGTGCTTCCCTTTTTTATCCTTTACCACAGCACACCGTTTTCCTCAGTACTCTGTACATTTTAACCATATGATATTGTCTATTTTGTTCATGACTTCATTTCCAGCACTTCGGACAGTACCAGGGCCATATTGGCACTCAGTAAATGCTTCTTAAGTTAAATGAATTTGTGAAACCCACCATTAGGAGGTAACCATTGTTAATGCTTTGGTGTATGCCATTTCTAGACCTTAATCGTATTTAACTTTAATAATCTTGTTTCCCCATTAACTCTAGGACTAAGGATCCAGTAAAATAAAAATAATAATACATGGACACTTAAAAAGTATAAATATAATTCAGGTATCAATTCAAATGTCATCTCCATAAAGAGGACCCCTCAGCCACATCCATCAAAGGAGACCCTGCTCTCAATCACTACGTCACCTGGTTTTAGTTTCTTCACGGCATCATCACCAGCTGAATCACCTTTTATTTATGTTTGCTTACCTGTCTTCCCTGACTAGGATGTCAGCTCCATAAAGGCAGGGACCAAGTTTATTTTGCTTAATGCTGAATGCCCAGAGCCTTAAGAGTCCCCAGCTAATATCAGGAACACAATAAATGTTTGTTGAATGATGAATGAATGTTTGAAGTTTCTCTGCCTGGAAAGCGCTATGAGTCAGGTGGACTTAAGGAGGAGCCTGTTAATTGCATTTCAAGGCCATCACCAGCTACATAGAGGCACTGACACACTAAAGATAGGCTCTGTCCTAAGCTGTCCTGTGCACTTGGCTCCAGCCTTGCAGAATGCAGAGTGACATTTTTACTGACACAGGATGAAGGCTTGGCCTTCCAGTCTGAATATGGGGCTCCATGTCTCATCTGTCGAGGACAGCAGCTCCAGCTCCCTCCATTTGCTAATCAGAATGACAGCAAACTTCAGCCAGAGTCAGAGCATTGATGCTGTGGGGCCAGAACCACGTGACCTACAATTGAAGAAGCTGCTGAGGGAAGCAGCAGGGCAAGAGAAAGAGGCCAAGACTGTCTGTCTTGAGTCAGAGGTGGGGCATGGAGATGGAAGAGAGTCCAGGAAATACAAATATCGATAATACAATATGTTCAGGATTTTCCTTTTTCTTATTCTAATCCTTGGTGGTATGGCTCATTTCACCAGCCTAATCAGAGGTTAAAAAAAATAATGATGCTTCACTGTCTCAGCTGATGGTGGTGCAAACCAGATGCCACAGACCAGTGACTCCTGGGCTCAGTCCAGCACATCAATATGTTCTGTTTGTCTTGCAAAGCATCTTTTAAAAAGTTGAATGACTTGTCAAAATTTCTAAACTGGAAAATTTTATTGAAAAGCCCCATACTTGGCTGCTCTTGAAAATTTAGATGGTCCGGCAACTCCAAACCCATATTCCCTATGCCAGCATCTGCTGGACCTGAACAGGCACTGTGAGCTTTGGACAGGGTATGCGTCTCCAGGTTCCTCATTCCTACCTGGTCCCCTTTACTTATTCATAACACCTTCCCTCCCACCCCTGAAGGCATTTGAATTCATGATCCCTGCTCCTCAAGGGGGAGGATTCCTTATTCCTCTGTCCTCAGATTTCAAAAGAAAGAGTGTCTACCAAGATGTCCATCCTCTTGGCCCCCAAAGAGATGGCTTTGACCCCTAACTCTGTCCTTCCCTTGCTTCCCCCTGAAGGGTGAGAGTAACTAATCTGATTGGTGAGATTCCTGAGGACTCGCCTTCCAGTAGGCAGACTCAGTTTGCCTCAAAAGCAAGAAAAGGGGCTCCACCCACTCTCCTGCTCAATAGATCTTGGAGGTAAAGAAAGCCAGGATTCCTCTCTGCTTCCTAGCAGTCAACACCAGTCCTCTCTGGCCCCCTCCTGTGAAAACCTTGAGATGTTAAATCAGATAGTGACCCTCCATTGAGTTGACTGGGTGAGAATATTCAAAATCTACTTGCTTCCCAATGCTATCAGCAGATGGTTCAAGACCTAGATATTGGGGAAGGTAGCAAAAGACATCAGATCCACTCTGTGTTCTCCAGTCTGCTTTTTCCAGGGAACTCCATGCTTTGGAACTTGGTGGGCCTTAGTCATAAATAAGGTACTTCATTTCTTCACCAAGATCCTTGTGAGTGTTCCTTTCTCTTTAGATCCAGGATGTAGCAGAAGGCAATAATCAGAATCCCTATCCTCTAATATCTCTCAAAATAGTAAGGCTTGGAGGCTTCCCAAAACCACAAATAAATATGGTGCATCTTCCTGAAGCATTCACTTTACTCAAAGATATGGGAAGTGTGTAATTTTTGAGCTCTTACAAGTTTTTATCATAGGCATATATACAAGCACAGTTATCAAAATATTATTTTTGCAGGTTGACCAATCTCATGGAATTTTTCACATTTAAACTTATGAAGCATATCACTTTCACGTGCAGGGAAGCAACTGGATAATTATGTGCTTCCAGTTATTAGGGTATAATCTAAATATACATTAAAGTCAACAGGGGAAGTAAAGATTATGATAATATCACTGGGTTTCAACATGGCTGGTGGTGATGCAAAGGAGTTGATGAGCTCGAGCAAGATTCCCTGAGTGAGTCTGAGGATCCCTGCACACCTAGATTTTTAATGAGGTTTTCACTATATGCACCAGGTTTTCCACCATTTAATTATATAGAAAATCCACAGGTCTTTCACAATTCAGGTTCTTGCCACAAATTTGCTTAATGTTTGATCTCCTCAACTGACTTCTCTTTCCCACAATAGTGAGCAACTGGTAACGCAAATATACCAAAACTTATTTGTTGTCTGATTGATTTTAGTGTCACTCTTCCTGTACCTTTTTACAGAATAGTAACTTAGAAATTATATTGTCAGCTTGGAATATGCCTTACGGTTTAAAAACCAGAAGCTTGAAGACTAAGCATGAAATCAGTGAACACAAGCACAATGATGAGGGAAATTTAAAATAGCCCAGAACCATCTCTTTCCACAAGGGACTGACAGCAAAGACAAAGGTAACCTACCGCATCAAAACTCCTGCACTGGTGGTAGGTTACAATTATAAACTTAGGCAATACGGATGGTAGCCAAATGCCTACTTAAAATGAGGGGTTTAGATGAACACCCACAATGCCCAGATTTTGGTCTCTAAATACCATTCCCTGCTAAAAGGAATCTAGGTTTTTCTGCAGAAATAGCTGACTTGAGATCTGGGGCATACAACATACAAGACGAGCCTGGAATACTTTATGCCAGAAGGAAAGAAAGCTACCAGAATTCAGTGGGGTTAAGTCAAGAGGACAGAGACCAGCCCAGCCTGAAGGGGCTCCTACTGATCCAAGATGTTTCATTCACACAAAAGGACACTACTGTGCCAGTTATTTACCCATTGCCTCTCAGCTATTTGCCCGCCCTTCTACACTTGTATGTGATCCTAATTGGAACTCTGCACACCAAATTTCACATATTCCTTTGAGGAACTGGCTTCCTGTTAGGATCTGCTGATGGAAGATTCTAGAGGAGGAAGGGATAAGAGAGTGTCTCTTTGTTTTACTTCTATCAGTATCATTCCAGCAGCAGTGGTTGGCTCCAATCTCCAGCTTCTTTAAACGCTCCCAATACCAGCTCTGCAGCCCTTCCCCTGAGCTCCTAGGTTCCAGTAATCCCACATCTTCCTTTTCATCCCCCCAAGGATACAACCAGATCTCTAACCCATGGATGAATGAAAAAATGTTCACTAATGATTTGGCCATTTTACTTGTCTTTTCTTTCTCTAATGATAATGATATTGTCTTATAAGTTATTAGCTATAATAACTGTTAATTTATATCATACTTGATTACAAAATAACTGAAAGGAAAATTTCCACGTTTTTATATGTTATTATATATTTTTTATCAAACATGATAACCCATGGGAGAAAAAAAGTTTGCACTTGGGCATATAAGGCTTAATTTTTATAATTATACACCTTGAGGACATCAGCTATGACTGCATTATTCACCAATAACACCTTGTCCTAAGCAGCCTGCCCCTTGGTTTTCTCATTGTTTAGTGGGATAATAAAAAGCAACATCATTTTAAGTGGTTTTAATACTAGCTTTTTAATAAAACTAGGAGACACCTTGAAAGCTTATTCGATTACACAGCTATCTACTCAGGGAAGATGTTGGTTAGCGTTTCCAAACTCATGACTAAATTGTTATGTTTCTTCTAGGAGATTAGAAAGACATTAAGATAAGGCAGAATCTGGAAAAGGTGAATTAATTCCTTGCTCAATGTCAAGCAGGCATTTATGGAGTTGTTTTGTTTAGCTGTCTTTTTTTTCAAGTCTGAACACTGTTAGCAACTAGTGCAAAGCCAAACAATGGACGTCTTCATCACCTGTGAGAAGTGGCCACAGTGGAAGTGATAGTTAAGAGTTGGAGGAAGATGGTTTGACATGGAGATTATGAGTTGTCTGTGACTCTTAGTTCATTTATATGTGATAAAAATTACAGCCTTAGTATTGAGTAGTTTTAAAAAGCATCAGCTGCTTTCTTCACTGCAAAAAGCCTGTGATGAGTATTTCCTGGGACAGCGCTGTGGTTCAGACCCAAGCAATGTGACTTGGGTCACACTGTCAAAATTGCCACCAGACCCTGACTGCACTGCTTCACTTCTCTGGCAGCTTCTGTGGGCTTCTCTCCTCTATGGCCAACCTGACGTGCCTCACCCATCGGTGAATAAACCCTTCTGTTTCTGTCCGCACATCCTGAACTGTTAGGTCAAGGCAGAGAAGAGACAGGGCCTGGGTACTAAATATTTCTCCAGTCTCCGCTCTCTTCAAATCAGCTAATTAAACTGGACAGAGTGGTCTTTAAGATTCATAAAACTGATCATAAAAATTTTCAAAGTCTTCACATTGTACTTTAAACAAAATCCAGATCTCTGACCACGGCCTGGGGGTCCTTGAAGATCTGATCCCAGCTGACTCTTGTCTTACTCTCCACGGTCCAGCTATGCTGCTGCCTCTTCACTGCTGGGAGAGACAAGTTCTTTCCCTACAGAGATTTTTTTTTTTAATATTTATTTATTTGGTTGCGCCGGATCTTAGTTGCGGCAGGCGGGCTCCTTAGTTGTGGCTTGCCATCTCCTTAGTTGCAGCTCACCACCTCCTTAGTTGTGACACTTGGACTCCTTAGTTGCAGCAGGTGGGTTCCTCACTTGTGGCATGTGAACTCTTGGTTGCAGCATGCATATGGGATCTAGTTCCCTCAGCAGGGATCAAACCTGGGCCCCTTGCATTGGGAGCACGGAGTCTTAACCACTGTGCCACCATGGAAGTCCCCCTACAGGGATTCTTGACCCATCCTCTTCCCTCTGTTCAGAAATCTCTCCCCTAGTTCTTTGCAGGCTACCTCCTTCTCATCCATCGAATCCCTAAAAAAATCCATGTCCTCAGGAATATCCCCTGATCACCCTATCAAAAGTGGTCCGTGCTACATTCTGTCACTGCATCACGTATTTTCCAGAACACTACTCACAGTTTATAACTACACATCTAGGAAATTATTGGATGACTGTCCATCTTTCCTGCTAGATGGTAAGCCCCAAGAGAATAGGAACCATGACTGTCTTACCTAGGGGTTGGCAAACTTTTTCTGTAAAAGACAAACAGTAAATACTTTAGGCTTTGTGGACCACGGAGTCTCTGTTACAACTACTCAACTCTACTGTCATAGTGTGAAAACAGTCGTAGATAATTTGTAGATTAATGAGTGTGGCTGTGTTCTGATAAAGCTTATTTATGAGATGTACAAGATTTGGCCACCGGCCATAGTTTTCTGACCCCTAGCCTAGCCCTTTGTTATACCCTCAGTGTCTTGTACGACGCCTACCATGTAGAAAGTGGACCAAATACTCATTGGATGGATGAATAAATGAATGCTTAGGCTAATGTTTGGATGAGCTTGGGCTTCGGAGTTGGAATTATTCTCCATATTGGACTCAAAGTCCTTTCTCTAGTCGATTTCATTCCCTTCTCTTCTTCAACGTTTCCCAACCTGACTTTCATTTACTGTTTAACAAGTCACTTTCCCTCCTTGAGCTGCACTAAATCTAATTCCAAAACTATTCTTTTGCTGTACAGTAATGTCTATGATTCATCTTTCATTGACTTGGACGGAACATGATCATTTGCTCTTATCACTTCTACTTCACTGTACCCAGCAGTTAGCCACAGAACATGTTTCCAGGAAAAAGAAAGAAAATAAGGAGGGACTGTGAATTCTGTACATGAAAATTGGTACATCCTTTTTTGGACAGCAATTTGCCAGTACCTATTAAAATTGTAAATGTGTCTCCCCTTCAGCACAGCCATTCTTGGGACTTTTCCCATAATGCCCTTGTACCTGTATCATGATTCTAGGATCTGATATAGTGTCAAGATAGAAGGTACACCTCCTCTGTGGCTGGCCAACTATCCACACAGACTACAGGTGATACCCCTATTGTTTTACTCTCAGTTTGCTTCTGTTCTCTGCTGCCTCCAAGGCAGGCTTGTATAGAGCTCTTGTAAGGATGGTTGTGGTCCTTTGTGGTAGGCAGCTTCTGCCGTGGCCCCCAAAAGTTCCCATCTCCTAGGCCCCCATCTCCTGGTATTCATGCCCTTGCACAATCCCCTCCCCTTGAGTGTATATTGGACCTAGTGACTTGCTCTAACGAACAGAATGTGGCCAAAGTGATAGGATGTCACTTCCAAGATCCCATTACAAAATGCTGTGACTTCTGTCTTGTTAGCCCTCTCCCTGGCTGTTCTGATGAACTCTGATAGAGCTGTAGCTGCCATGTTGTGAGATGCCCTAGGCAAGGGTCCATCCAGCAAGGAGATGAGGTGGCTTCTGGCCGACAGCCACTGAACAACTGAAGCCCTCAGTCCAGCAGCATGCAAGAAACTCAATCCTGCCAACAGCCACAGGAGTGATCTTGGAACTGGATCTTCTCCCACTGGAGCCCTGAGGTGACCCCAGCCGCAGCCAACACCTTGATTGCAGTCTTGTTAGAGAACCTGAGCCAGAGAAACCTGCTAAGCCATACTCAAATTCCTGACCTACAGAAACTGGGATATAATAAATGTTTTGTTGGTTTTTTAATAAGCTTTCCAAGCTGTTTGTCTTCTGCTTTTGCATCAAACCTCCAATCATTCATTTGTTCTTTCATTCATTCAAACAGATGTTTACAGGACCCATAAAGTACAGAACGTAGTAACCATCATATCTCACTCAATCTATATACATTTGCTCTGATGTTCCTTTTTCTCTGATCTGAGCACTCCTCTTATACTCACACATTATGCTCAGTGTTTGCTGTTTGAAGCAAACTGTGTTTGAGGAACTTTGTTATGCAGGTAACTCATACATCCTCTCTACTGAGATGCCAGCCAGGCATACTTGTCTGGGGTCTTGATGGCTCCCAGTTACATTGCAAGGAAATAGACCAGGTTTCTTCCCACCGACATCCAAGGAATTCTCCAGTCAGGAGGTAGGGGGAGCCCCACTCTCCCCTTGCACGGCTAAGACATTTTCCTTACACCTATGACTCTCCTTCTCCCTGCCTTCAACCTCCTCCACAACACCTCTAAATTCTGCAAGGGTCAGACTTTTGAAAACAAGACTTTTGAAGACTGCAGCTGACTTCTCTTCTGTGCCCTGCCACATCCATCCCAGAAGGCAGCGGAGTCCAGGGCTGTTTACCTACCCTAATTGGATAGGGGCAACTTAATATGCTTAATATTACCAAAGGTGGTGACGCAGATAAGTTCATTTGTGCCATACTTTAGACTCCACATATAAGTGACATCATATATGTCTTTCTCTTTCTGACTGACTTCACTTAGTATGATCATCTCTAGGTCCATCCTTGTTGCTGCAAATGGCATTAGTACATCCTTTTTTATGGCTGAGTAATATTCCAGTGTGTATATGTACCACATCTTCCTTATCCATTCATTTGTCCATAGACCTTCAGGTTGCTTCCATGTCTTGGCTATTGTAAACAGAGCTGCTATGAACATTGGGGTGCATGTATCTTTTCAAATTAGATCTTTCTCTGGATATATGCCCAGGAGCGGGATTGTAGGATCCTATGTGAACTCTACTTTTAGTTTTTTGAGGAACCTCCACAGAGTAGGAATTAACACAACATTGTAAATCAACTATACTTCAATAAAATAAATTTAAAAAGAAACAAACATGGCAATGCTTTTTGTCTTAGATTTCTATTGCTATTGTAACAAGATTTTCAAGTAAGTAAATAATCCATCCACAGTCATCTCAGTTCTATTCCTCATTCTTGAGATCAGCATTTCATAAAATGTTCTTTTTTACAATGTACTTGTTACTTGTGGGGGGGGGGAGGAGGAGAATACTAGATTTGCAAGATCCTCTTCTAAAAAGTTTCTGTCCTTAAATAAGTTTGGAAGATACTGCATCCAATATGTCCCTCCTAGAGATTCATTATCTAGATAAGCAGATTTAAGACTCGTAAGTCTTCCAGTAAAGAAACCAGCTTTTTTGTTTAGCTAAAAATTTCTAAAATTCTTTTAAACACGGGGCCTTCTCATTCCTTTTTACCCATGAACCTCCTGTGAAATGCACTTTTAGAAACAAAACAACGTCTGGGCTCCCGAACCTGACATGCTGGGTCTCCACTCCATGCCTTTTCTCATAATGTTCCCTGAGCCTGAAATGTCCTTCCCCTATGAGGAAACCCCAGGTTACAAGTTAAAAACCAGGAAAACCTGAGTTACAAGTGGAAATCTCCTCCATGACCTCAATCACACTTCGAAAGAGTGAAGCACTACCCTCCTCCAGGCCATCTCTAGGCCTTGAGTACAACTCCACAGCTGTATTTCTCATACTTTATGAAGGAATATGCTAATGTCTGCCTCACTTCACAGCCTAGAGACCACATGGAGCTAAACTGTGCCTTGTTCCACATCCCAGACTCCAGCTTGGCCTTGCTACAATGCTGAAAACATTACTCAGCTGATTTCATTTGGTCCCCACAGCCAGCCTATGATCATCTCCATCCTATTTGAAAAATCTGAAGCCAGTAAGTGGTGGAGCTAAGATTCTAACCCAGTGTACTGATAGCCAAGATTTCATACCTATCCATCAACCTACACAGGAAGTCCCCTACATATGAACCTTGAAGTTGGGCACTTTCAAAGATGCAAACGTGTGTTCGTATGTCCAATCACATAAGTTAGTTCATGTGTCTGGCGTACATTGTCACGTGCGTGCATCCTCTACAAGTGGTTATGCTTTTGTGTACTTTACTGTACAGTACTGTATAGAGTACAGTAGTACAGTGTCTTTATTTTAAGCCCAGGATGTCCGGAAGCAAGCGTAAAAGCAGCGGTGGTGTAGCTGGTACTACTGTACTTTTCAAAGTACTGTACTGTAAGATTAAAAGTGTTTATTTTTTGTGTTTGTTTGTTACATATTATTTGTGTGAAAAGTATTATAAACCTATTACAGTGCAGTACCATACAGCCGATTGTGTTAGTTGGGTACCTAAGCTAACTTTGTTGAACTTACGAACAAATTGGACTTACAAATGCACTCTTGGAATGGAACGTGTTCATATGTAGGGGACTTAATGTATTCAGCGAGGGCTTAGGAAAAACTCAAAACAAACAAATAAGCAAAGACTTAAAACCGAAGGGACAGCCCTTGGAGGAAAAGTGCCGTAGGCTTCGATGTCAGAACAGAGATCCCCACCAGCCCCCCGCCACTTCAGGACTGTAAGTTTGGAAATACAGCATTGACTTCTGAGAGTTTACAGCTGCTTTCTAGCCTTTTCCACCGTAAAGCTAATCCCAAGCAGAAAAGGAACCCATGTCATCAGTTCTGAGCATGGCCTCATGTGCATCCCAGAGCGGAGATGGTCATGGCCCACAAAGCAAATCCCTCTAAGGCTCTATGACTCGGGGCTGCGGGATTTGTCCGTCAGATCAGCCCCTCATTGTCCCTCTTCGCTTCCCTTGTCAAAGCCACTTGACAGCCATAGCGGCCGAGAAATTCTCTTTCTCTTTGGATTTGTCCCCTTCATGCTTCACGTTCTCCAGCCATGCCCTCATTGGCTGTCGGTTCCATTTGACCCGTCAGCCTTACTCTAAAATGGGTTTTACTTCTTGTGTTTGTCTTATCTGAGGTTCTCGTTACTCGAATCTCTCTCGCTGGCACTTCAGAGTTTGTCATATTTCCCGTTCAGCCACCTTCACTTCACTCCCATCATCCATCTTATTCCAGGACACAGCATCCTTTGCTGCCTTCCCCACTCCTGGTCTCTCTCCTCCAGTTTACCCTTCATGGTTGTCTTGTTCCTAATGCATGTCGTTTACTTTGGGTCTTTTTAGCAAGGAACAATTTTTCTTCTCCCTTTATTTGGGATGTTTGTTCCCCCTCAACAATTTGCTTCATTTTCCTTTGTCCCCTATTTTCCCAAAGATCTATTCCCAGTGTTCCTGGAGATGGGTTTTTTAAATGTCTTTTCTACTCCGTGTCTCTGTGGTTTTCCCTGAATCACAAAGTTATCTGATGAGAAAGGCGAACCATGCCCTTGAAATTACAGGAGCAGCTGTCTCAGACAGAAGACTGTGTCTCCAGTTCAGCTCCTAAAACCACACAGCTGGGGCAAGAAAGGGGGAGCAGCCTCCCAGGAAACATCTTCACCCACAGTGGGGTCACGTGCCCCTAAACTCAGTGCGAACTGTGCTTCTAAGACAGAAAGTTAAAGTACCGAAGATCTCTTTTGCCAAAAGCCCTAGGAATGTCTCCAATCCTTCTACCAGGTGAGGTCCCTTCAGAACACACTGGGGGAGGCCTGTGGCTCATTAGGGATGAAGATTACAGACTTGGGGCCCTCAGGAAGTAGGAGGTTAGCAGAAGGAGCATTTCCCTCCCACACCTAAGAGCAGAGCTCTGCACCTGGAGGCCTAACGGGCTGGGGCAGAAAGGAATGTTCTCCACCCCGAGGTGATACCAATCTCTTACCCTAGGGCTGATGACCTCTTCTCATGAGAGCAGCTTAAAAGAATAGAAAGGGACTCAGCATTCTGGTTGGAATGCTGGTTCTACCAGTAACTGCTGCTTCATCTTGATGACCTCCAAGATTCTCACACGAGAAACAGGAATGATGATTAATTATGGGAGGAAATGAGATCATTGTTATCAAGCAAAGTACCTGGAACATCTAGGCATAATAACATGAAAAATCAGTTTGTTCCACCAGGAATGTGGCAAAAAAATAAAAATAAAAAGCTGTCCATAATCAATATAATATTAGTATCGATAATATCTATTGAGTGTATATTGTCAGAGTTCTAAGCACGTGACGTGGATCAACTCATTGTATTTTCACAACAATCCTACTAGGAACATACTCTCTATAGCTCCATTTTATAGATGAGGAAACTGAGGCACACAGCAAGTGTAATAACTTGCCCATGGTAACACAGCTGCTATGTGACTGCGTCAGGATGCAAGAAAGCTGAGTCAAGAGCCATCACTCTTAGTCACTCTGCTACGTGCCTTCATCCCCCCTCCAGCCAGAGGTGGCCCTTGCTTTGGCAAGGCCTCAGGCAAACATTGGCCAGCTGCCACTTTTGTCTTTTCAGGTCACTGGATTCCAATATTCTGCCAGTGTCGGAAGATCTCGCCCCATCACAGGCACATTGGCAACAATTATAAGCCTATTATTAAATTCTTATTAACTCATGGGATTTTTTAAAAACCACATTGCTTAACTTAATCACATCAATGAATAATAACAATAATAATAATCAGATCACTCCTTCCCACTGAAACTGGATATGGTCTCAGAGGCATTCTCAAGCAAGTCCTTCAGGCATCCCTTGCCAGTAAACCTAGTTGTCATCTGTATCACAAATAGTCTCTCAGTTTACCTTCAGATGGAGCTGCCTCGGATTCTATTTCTCTTTGGAGAAGCTTCCTCCTTCCTCAAGACCCCTTCCCATTTTCTGCCTACCCACAGTCACTCTTCAACCCCCTGCCTATTCAAGGATCCCAATGCCTGCTCCCTCCTGGATATCACCACTAATTAGCTGTGTGACCTTGAGCAAGTTAAACAAATTCTCTGTGCCACTGTTTATCTGTATACTGGAGATAGTCAAAGTACCTACCCCATAGAATTGATGTGATGATTAAATAAGATATACATGTATTCAATATAATATCTGACACATAGTGAATTTTCCATAAATGTTAAACGTTATTCTTATGCTGGATGGCTCCTGGTCCCCTCTCCTGCCTTAATCAAAACTTATTTATCCTGTGTACTATTCTCTACACTACCAGCTATTGAATTTATCAAATACTTGAACTAACCTAAGTGTAAAACTAATGATCATTCCATGTTCTGTACCTCCTTGGTCATATTTTTTATTTTAAATACATCTTTGATATCTTCAATTTTTGAGAGTCACGAGGATAGGCATGGTGGGTACCCACAGAGACAGGAAATCTTTGTGAAAATGAAAGACTTGAGGTCTTTGAAAGACTTGAGGTCTTTCAAACCACACCTCTCCAATAGTCATTTACTCTATCTAGTCTAGAATGAATTGATTGGCAGTGATCACATTTATTTTCTATTGCTGGGTAACAAAATACCACGAACTTAGCAACCAAAAACATATACATTGATCATCTCACTGTTTCTGTGGGTCAGACATTCAGGCACAGCTTAACTGGGTCTTTTCCTATGGGTCTCACAAGGCTGCAATCAGGGTGTGGGGGGCCGGGGAGGAGGAGGATGTGTTCTCATCCTGAATGTTGACTGGGGAAGGACCTGCTTCTAAGCTCATTTTGGTTGTTGGCAAATGCATTTTCATGTTGCTGAATGACTAAGGGTCTTGGTTTCTTACTGGCTATAGGGGCTGCCCTCAAATCCTAGAGACCAGTGCCAGTTCCCAGACAGTTCAAAACGGGGCTGTTTGCTTTTGCAAGGCCAAAAGGAGAGTCTCTCTCTCTCTAGTCTAAGATAGAGACAATGTCACCTCTGCCATATTCTATTGGTTAGAAGCAAATCCCAGGTCCCACCACGGTGTGATGCCAGGAGGTAGAGATTGTGGAGGCTAGCTTAGAATTTGGCCTAGCACAGTGATGGATGGAGATAAAAAGCTGGGGAGGGCCCCAAGCTCTCTCTCAGCCCATTCAACTCTCCCTTCATTTTTTTCCTCTGTCTCTATTCCATTGCAGTGTTTCCACAAGGCTGACCAAAATAAAACCCTTTACTGATTTTTTCTCTGGTATGCGACTTATTTTCCAGGCACACTGTGGATTCTCCTTGGGATCCATGGGTTGCTTATTGATATAAGGAGGATGTATTACTTTCCCACGGTTGCTGTCACAACAATTAACACAAATGTGGTGGTTTAAAACAACACACATTTATCCTCTTAGAGTTCTCTAGGTGGGAAGTCCAAAAGCAGTTTGACTGGAAATTAAAATATCAACAGGGCTGTGCTCCCTCCAGGGATACTACCGAGTGGAGGTTCCTTTCAGTTGCCTTTTCCAACTTCTAGAGCTGCATTCTTTGCATTCCTTAGCTCCTGGCCCCTTCCTCCATCTTCAAAGCCAGCAGTCTAGCATCTTTAAAACCCTCTCAGCTGAGGTTGTCCTATTGACTTCTGTGCAGTCAAATCTCCCTCTGCCCTCTGCTTCCCTCCTATAAGGACATAATAGTTGCATTAAGGGCACGCCTAGTAATTCAGGATGATCCCTATTTCAAGATTCTTAATTTCATCGCATTTTCAGTTTCTTTTGCTGTATAAGGTAAACATTCATAGGTTCCAAGGATTAGGACCTGGATATCTTTGGGGGCCATGATTCATCCTGCCATAGAGGAATTTCTAAACCTTTCTCTGAACCTCTGGAGAAAAAAGAGTGGCTATGATGCAAAATGGTATTTTTTTTTCTTTTAAAGAAGTTTCTCCTTTCACCCTTAAGAGCCACCATAAACAAATCTCTTCTGTTTATTTTGTTTTATTTTATTTTTTGGCCCAGCCTCATGGCATGTGGGATCTTAATTCCCCGACCAGGGACTGAACCTGGGCCCTTGTCGGTGAAAGCATGGAGCCCCAACCAGTGGACCGCCAGGGAATTCCCCAGAATGGTATTGATTTGCTCTAAAACATCTGTAGTGTGGAGGCAAGAAAGCCTGGTACTTCTGCATGCCCAGTTTAAAAGATCTCCTGGACCAGTTCCCATAGAATTGGTAAATCTGTGCTTTAAGAGCAATACAGGGGCTTCCCTGGTGGCGCAGTGGTTGAGAGTCCGCCTGCCAATGCAGGGCACATGGGTTCCGGTCCGGGAAGATCCCACATGCCGCAGAGCGGCTGGGCCCGCGAGCCATGGCCGCTGAGCCTGCGGGTCCGGAGCCTGTGCTCCGCAACAGGAGAGGCCACAGCAGTGAGGGGCCCACGTACCGCACAAAAAAAAAAAAAAAAAAAAAAGAGCAATACAGGATGGCAGGGATGGAATCAGAAAATTCTAGAACTGAAAGAGCCCTTAGAGATCATCTAGCCCCACCTTCTACATTAGAAATGAAGAAACTGAGGTTCAGAGGGAAGGAAGGAAAAAAAAAAAGCAGGTTACTTAAGGTTAAATGTATGGTTTGGGGAGGATTTGAGGAAAGAAGCCAATCCCAGACTGTCTCCATGATACCACACTGTGCCTTTACTGGAATATATGGGAGGTATTTAAAGTGTCTCCCCCAACTAGCCTGGGAACTCCATGAGGACATAAATGAGGTTTATGGTACAGGCTTATGTTACGTTGTTAAGTTAAGGCCAACTTTCTCTGTAAAGGTTCAGAGCAAATATTTTAGACTTTGTGGGCCACACGGTCTTATCACAACTACTCAACTCTGCTGCAATCACCCCCGTCTTATGGATGAGGAAACTGAGCATCAGGAAGGTGGTAACTTGCCAGAGGACACATCATAGGTAGGATGGGAACCCAGACCCCTCAGTTCAGGCTGTTTTTTACCTCTAGGCTGGTGGTCCTCCAACCTGGCTGCAGCTAAAATCACTCAGCAGTATCGCATCTCAGACCATGTAAGTCAGAGTCTCTGGGGCTGTGCTCTGAGCATCCGTGGGTTTTTTAATTACCCCTGCAATACGAAAATGTAGCCAGGTTTGAAGATCACTGCTCTAAGCGGTAATGCTTCATTGTGAGTTTAACACAAAAACGATGAATAGGATGAGGATGACGATAATGGGAAGAGAGGAACAGCGGTCTAGACAGCCAGTGGCATACACAAACATCCGATTTTTTTTTAATATAAATTTATCTATTTATTTTATTTTGGGCTGTGTTGGGTCTTCATTGTGGTGCACGGGCTTCTCATTGTCGTGGCTTCTCTTGTTGTGGAGCACGGGCTCTAGGCGCACGGGCTCAGTAGTTGTGGCTTGTGGGCTCTAGAGCACGGGCTCAGTAGCTGTGGTGCACGGGTTTAGTTGCTCCACAGCATGTGGGATCTTCCCGGACCAGGGATCGAACCTGTGTCCCCTGCACTGGGGTGCGGATTCTTAACCACTGCGCCACCAGGGAAGCCCAACGTCCACTTTTTAAAAAATCAATATACAAAAGCCTCAACATTTACAAAATTCATAAAATGGGGAAGATGGGTAATTTGCACTACAAAGGGAAATGTTCACTTGTGTGTAAAGATTCACTGCAGGGCTCTTTTTTGAGGATCAAGTGCATAACTAGACATCATAAATGGCTTGAGAGAGAATCCAGGAGGTAGGGGGCAGAGGTTTTAAACATTAAAGTGTTTGGTGCCACTGCTAGTTGATGATGAGCAAAAAATGAAAATCAAGAGCATCTCAAATTACAGGGTGGAAATGAGAAAAACGTGTCTTAATCATCCAGATTTGGGACATGTCTCTCCTCTGCATTGCTAGCTACACCTGTATGCTCATGACTATTAAAGAAATTAGCGGCAGAGTGCAAGGAGAGTGGAATTAACTCCCACCCAAAGGGCCTCCAACATCTGCCGTTAGGCCTTAAATCCTCACCCTCTTCACAAGGAGACGTTTTCCCTCAAACTCCCTAAGAATGGAATAAATTGCTTCCCAATCCATCCTGATTCTTGGTGGGGATGGAGTGAGGGTGGGAAATATGAAAATGTGCCATTTCAAATCACTGAACCTAAACAGATTGGATATGTCTCCTGTCAGGGATGAATTAATGCCTTAGGCCATTAAAATTCTTGTCACTGTGTCAAGTCTTTTATGACTTCTGATTTCACATTTAAGCAGGCAGTGGGGAGAAAGAGGCTAATATAAGGCCAGGAATAGCCAGAGACAAAGCAAAACTCTTAGGATTGCAAGATTTAGCACATAAAAGTACAGGATGCCCAGTTCAATTTGAATTTCAAATAAACAATGAATAATTTTTTCGTGTACGTATGTTACAAATATTTCATGAGACATACTTATATTAAAATATTATTCATTGTCTATCTAAAATTCAAATTTAACTGGAGATCTTGCATGTTAGCTGGCATCTTGTATCTTAATCCCTCTCCAACGCACACCTAATTAATTTCTTGGCCCCAGAATAAAGGCACATTTTTGAGTTTATGCTCATTTGACTGCAGTGACTACACCAACTGTGGCTCCATTAGCACCACGCCACAGCAAGAAAAAGTCTGCATTTCCCCAAATCCCTTGTGTTAAGGGCAGTAGCAGCCAACATTCGAGGTGTTTCCTTTGTGATGGTGAATTAGGGGCAGAAACAGGTGGTGAATCTCAATAGCCTTACTCCAAATCCAGGTGTGAAGGCAGGGAAAGATTCTCTCTACAGGGCAGTCATAAGCAGTCCTGGAATCTTCTAGCACCTGCACCCCGCAACTTTCTCTCTTCCACACATCTTATTCTTGCATGGCCCCGCACAATCAAACACCAAGAGCCCACTGGGCCAAATCTCTGTCAACACAACCTCCTCAGGGCACCTGGGTGCTGGGTATAATGGGCAGCTCTCAGGCAAGCACCTTCCTCTCTTGTCCTCAGAAGAGGACAGCTTGGCTTGGTGTCGCAACCAGGTCCCTCTCTATGACTCTGAAAGGGCGAAAGTCCTCGTGTAACTTGGCCCAGCTCACATAGATCTCAAGTGTGTCCCAGTTTTCCAGCTGCAATATGGCGATAACAGTATGGTGGATTAAAGGATCAGAGCACGTGGAAGGCTTGGAAGAGCTCCTGGCATACAGTAGATGGTCAATAAATGCTGCTCCTTAAGCACGTGATCGGGATGAGGGAGCTTAAACAACTAAGTCTACATTTTTTTCCCACAAGCCCGCCACCCCAAATGCCCTGTGCCCAGTGGTACCATTTCCCCAAAGGGTCCTTCTTAGCAGAGGAACTAGACTCTCCCTTTATTCTCTGCCCGAGGTATAAAGAGATGGGTCTGCCCATAACTCTGCTATGATCCAGGGTCCTTGGTGAGGCCTCTATGACACACTTTGCAGATGAACAGAGGCCGGTGGACACTGGCTATAAATATCAACTTTGCACAGAAGAAAATCTGAGGGAAAATGTCACAGCGCAGCATTTCTCTCTGCTGTGCGTGAGTTACTCATGGCCTCGTCTTGCTAAAAACAAAGAGCCAGCTCCTAAAAGTGATTGTTCCTTTTATCGAGAATGAGAAATATTTCTTGCCAGGAATATTCATCCTTTGGAGGAGCCCAGCATCCAAACCATCCCTCCCATTTCATTGATTCTTTCATTCAACCTACATTTATTAAGAGCTTACTATGTGCCAGGCACTGTTCTAGGATTTAGCAGTGAATGAGGGAGACCAAAATCCTGCTCTCATGGAACTCAGATCCTAGTGGGGGATGGCAGAGCATAAACATTGACAGCTGAGTAAATTACATGTTGGGTGGGAAAATGATAGGAGAAAGCAAAGGGGGGAAGACGAAGAGGGAGGAGGATGGGTGGGTGATGGAAAACACTGCCCTTTCAAAGACTCCCCTTATGGGGGTGGAAGGGATGGGGTGCCTGTCCCTGGTACCTGGAAGCTCGGTCGATGGCCATGGCTGAAGCTCAGCTGGTAGGTGCCCATCTTCAGGACTCGACACTGAACAGAGGATGCAAAGACAGTGATCTTTAGAGACACTCAAGGAGCTAAGGCTGGCTTTGGAGTACAGTTGCAAAATAACAATATCCAGGGCAACCACGCAAACGGGGATACCCCACGCTGGCTGGTCTTAAGACCAGGTCCTGGCCAGGTCTTGCCTCCCTTGCTTCCTATTTGTTTTCCAAACCATAGATCCCTTTTCTGCTTCATGTCACTATCATCCATGCTGTCATTTTATTTGCAACCAGAAACTCAGACCTATGTACTTCTGCTGAGGAAAAAAAAATCATCTAGATGATATGCATTAGAGTTTTAGGGCTATCTCTATATTCAGACCTTCAGATCTATGATAAAACAGTCCAGAGATACATGATCAACCCACGTAAGTTTTTTTTTTCCCCAAGAAACTTCTCCAGGGAGGTGACATACATTGTGAAACAAGTGTCATCAATTATTATTTGTTTGGGGCAAGGGGTAGAAGGCAGAAAGGAAAAGTATATTGCCAGACTGCAAGAGTTTGGGCACAAACAAAGAGAAAGGAGGCAGAAAACCAGGAGACCTGCTTGCATATTTTAAGCTCCCGCCCCCAGCAATGGATTATCTTATATAGACTGATGACGACGTAATGGTTTCATGGGGTATTTTTTCCCCTGAAGAACCACGATTATGCATTTCCCCTCTGCCAAACACACAAAGAAAGCAGGACACCAACATGGGCTATATGCACTGGGGAACAGAGTCAATTTCCTTCCCATCATGGGACCTCTCAGCTGGTATACATTGATTACGTTTTCCTCGTGCCTCGAGCCATTATTTCTGATACCACAGCCTGCTGCCAGATATGAATTTTCCCCGCTCGTCTCCATGGGAATATCAGACAGAATGAGGAGGAAGTTTTCCCTAAAGAAACCTGGCAGAAAGGCATCTTCTAATTATGAGTATTTAATTTGCATCCCTAGTACTGGCATCCTTGGGAAATGACAGCCCTGAAGTTAATTCTTCTCCTGATGCCACCTGCAGTTCAGGAAACCAGAGCACAAGGCCTGACCCAGAAGGTAGGAAAAAAGCCAGAATCTGGTTGACTGTTGGAAAGTGTGTCAGAGTCCTGATGCTCTTGGTTCTCCTATGAATTACTGACAGAGCCTTGGGGATCCACTGGGTAGCAGGAGTGTCAGAGGTGAGATGGCAGGCGTGTTATCCTGGACTTGGTAGAGGCTGGTGATTAATCCTTCAGCCCCATGCACGGTGTCAACACTGCTGCTGACATGCTGGCAGGCACCCACTGTCAAATCCTGCCTTAAGCAGAAACACGTCCCAGGCAAGGTTTACGCACATCGCCCCCAGAGGTCCTTCCCCAACACCGGCTCTGAGGTCATGAGTGGGAAAGAGGAAAAAATGTTGAGAGTCTTGGCCCCACGCTCATCACTAAAACCTCCAGCTGCGGAGTCCAAGTGCCTGCCAAGCTCCAAGTGCTCACAGCAAAACTGCACAGAAGCAAGAATGTCCTGGAAAGAGTGTCCCTGCCTTTGGCTGGGTTCCCACAGAAGTAGAGCCTGAGACAAGACTTAAGTGTAAATTTTTTATTGGGGAAGTGGTCTCGGGAAACCTCAACAGGTTAGTGAAGAGGTGAGGAAGCGGCCAATACAGACTGTGTCATCAAAAAGATTATTGCTCTGAGCAACGGGAGCACAGTCCCAGCTCTGGGAGAGAACTGGGGGGCACGCACCTCGGGACGATTCCACAGTGTGGGACTGCCAGGCTGCAGTATTTACCCACTAGCTCCCCATCTGCCATTGGGTGGCTTCTGGGGACATTAACTCCTTGGCACTTCCAAGTTGAAGTAACGGGATGTGGGTGAATCCGTGTAACTGGGGGATGCCTTGCAAAAGCTCTCTATGCATACGTGGACCCACAAGTAGCAGTTTAGCATGGGCGAAAGAATCCTAATTTGTACTGTGGGATGAGAGAGGACCTCTGCGAGCTACTTAAAAGTTCTAGCCCAGTCTTTTCATCTGTCATATGGGGAAGCAATGCCTTCCCCTCATACTTCATAGGGTTATTGTGAATGTGGTTATGTGACTGCATCTCCAGCCTTGCTAAAACCACTTAGTGACTTCCAATATCTCCTATGATGAAAATCAAAATCCCTTATGTGGTCCACAAGGCCTTGTGTGGTCCTATTCTCCTTCCATCCACATTCCCTCCGCTACTGCCCACTCTGGAACCTCCTCTCATGTTCCCCCTGTGATGCTTAATTTTGGGGGTCAACTTGACTGGGCCACAGTACGTCCAGACATTTGGTCAAATATTATTCTGGGTGTGTCTGTGCAGGTGTTTTTGGGTGAGATTAATTTTTCAATCAGTAGACTAAATAAAGCAGATTGTCCGCCCCAATGTGGGTGGGCCTCGCCTAAACAGTTGAAGGCCTAAATAGAAAAAAAGGGCTGACCCTCCCACAGATAAGAGCAAACTCTTCCTGGCTGACTGCCTTGAGCTAGGACATACGTTTTTTGTTTTTTGCTTTTTTTTCCCTGCCTTTGGACTCATACTGAAACATTGGCTCTCCTGTGTCTCCAGCTTGCCAACTACCATCTTGGGACTTGCCAGCCTCCATAATCACATGAGCTACTTCCTTGTGATAAATCTCAAGAATCCTGAATAATACACCCTCCTCCTTTATTTTTTGTGCTGACTCTGCCTCTTTGAAGGTCTTTTACTCCCTCCTACCAAGTGTTCCTTACACATGTGGCTTCCTCTGCCATAATGTCTGCCATCACCACCACCACTATTATCACCATCCCTCACCCTTGCCTTGTTAACTTACACCCATCCTAGAGTTCTCAGTGCAAACACTACACCTTCAGAGAAGATTCACGGGATGGTGTAATTCTGGGGTTAAAATTGCCATATTTCCTGTATGCATCAGTACAATTTTCTCAGAGGAAAGAGTAATGAATGCATCAGAAGCTTAAAAACTGGCACACTCTTTGACCCAAAATCTGCACCTAAGAATCTGTCCTAAACAAATGTTTCCAATTCATGAAGAAAGTCAAAGTTGTTTATTTCAGAATGGTTAAATAGTAAGACAGGAGAAAGGAAGGGAGGGAGGGATGGAGGGAGGGAAGGAAGGAAGGAGATAGAGAAAGTAAAAGAGGCCAGGAAGGAAAAGAAAAGAAACAAATTAAATATCCAACACTAGGTGATTGGTTAAATACATTATATACATCCATCCAATGGAATGCTATTCAGCCATGAAAAATGATCACACAGAGGTATAATTATTGACACATAAACGGGTTCATGATACAACACTAATTTCAAAAACAGGTCATAGAAAAATATGTTCAGTAGTAGTATGTTCTGTAGGCATGTTCAGTGGAATCTCAACTGTATCGTGTGTGTGTATATGCATGTGTGTGGGGGGGTACAATGTGTCTGCATGTAGAACCACAAAATATTTGGAAATATTTAAAACTAGCTTCCTCCCCACCCCCTTCTCCTTTGCTTCATCTAAGTTTTCTAGATTCAACTTAATGAAAGAGCTCAACTGTGGTGGAAAAGTAGTAACTTTGACATTCCTAGCCATCCAAACAAATTGCCCTTTTAATACTCTGCATTTTTCCCTTGATTGAGGGGGAAAAAAATAGGACCACTGGGATGAATCCCAGAGAAGCAGAGCTACCTGAGTCAGGGGAACATTGGCAACTGGTGCTTCCTCTTCCATTTTTCTTCTCTTTGACTCCTATCTTTGCCTAGATGACTCCCCTCCTATCTCCCTTTCCTCTTCCTACATGCAACTCCATGTAGCTCTAAGTTCTGCTTAAATCAAATCAGAAAGAAAACACAGAAATCAAACCCCAAACTGAGGTTCTCCATGCTTCCCACTCATTAATAACCCTTCAAGGTTATAGTTAACTTGAGGTACCTTAGTCCTGTTTCATCTGCTCCCCTGTCAGAGCTGTCCTGAGGAATTACAATCTTTAAAAACAGAGCTCAGAGTGGTCGGAACCAAAAGGAGATAAGCATATGTTTGTGTGAACTGAAAAATTGCCCTATATGGAACCGAGTCAAAATAAATCAATAAAAGCAGTTTCAGACATGTGCTGCAGAGAGAAACTGTTAATTACTGGTATTACCACTGATATCTATTCATTTGAGACTTTTGTTCAGCAAAGGCAATTGCCTGGCCTGGTTACATAACCAAAATCAAGAGAATTTACAAAGAAAAAGGGAAAAAAATGTTTTCAACTCAAACTCAGACAAAAGGATTGAAGGAAAATGAGACAAGTGATATTTGCTGGGGATTTACTGCGACAAATCAGCTCAGAGAAGAATATAAACCTGCCCAGTTTCATCCCAATATCACCTGTCCTCACAGGGTTGTATTCTCTGCATACAGATTTCAAGTTTGAAAGAGCCCTGATAGAGACCCTTTTAAGAGTGTTCTCCACAATCAAAAGGTTTCTTCCTGGGCTTCCCTGGTGGCGCAGTGGCTGAGAGTCCGCCTGCCGATGCAGGGGACACGGGTTCGTGCCCCGGTCCGGGAAGATCCCACATGCTGCGGAGCGGCTGGGCCCGTGAGCCATGGTCGCTGAGCCTGCGCGTCCGGAGCCTGTGCTCCTCAACGGGAGAGGCCACAACAGTGAGAGGCCCGCGTACCGCAAAAAAAAAAAAAAAAAAAGGTTTCTTCCTGATCAAAAGGGATTTTTGTTCTTAGTTGATTCCTTTGAAAATATATATAATAAAACCACAGAGCTTAGTGGTTAAGAGTGAGGATTCTGGAGTCCCGAAGACCTGGGTTCGAGATCCATTTCTGCCCCATCACAGCTTCAGTGGCACTGGCAGGTCACTAAAGGTTTCTGAGAATCTGTCCTCATATGTACAATGGATATAATACTAATCCCTACCTCACGGAGACGTGTAAGTCGAAATCTGTGTGAGGCACACTAACAGTGTGTAACTGGGGAGGAGAAACCACTTGAGTATTTTAAATAGCAGGATTTTAATGCTGGGGATGTTCGGGTGACAAAAGACCAAGGTACCAAATGGAACAATGTGGGAATCCTACTTTAAAGCAATACAGAGAGTCCCCAACTTACGACGGTTCAATTTCAATTTTTTGACTTGGTGTGAAAGTGGTACGCATTCAGTAAAAATCATACTTCAAGTTTTGAATTCTCATCTTTTCCCAGGCTAGCCCTAGGCAGTACGGCCCTCCAATGATGCTGGACAGCTGCCGAGAGCCGCACCTCCTAGTCAGCCACGTGACCACCAGGGTAAACAACCGTTACAACCGTTCTGTACCCGGACAACCATTCTGTTTTTCACTTTCAGTACAGTATTCAATAAATGACACGAGATATTCAATACTTTGTTATAAAATAGGCTTTCTGTTAAGTGATTTTGCCCCAGTGTAGGCTAATGTAAATGTTCTGAGCACATTTAAGGGAGGCTAGGCTCAGCTATGCTGCGCAGTAGGTTAGGTATATTAAATGCATTTTCCACTTAACAATGGGTTTATCGCGACATAACCCCATCATAAGTCAAGGAAGATCTTTACTTTTAAAAGTCTAGACTGATGCAGAAAAAAATCGATCATAAAGAAAATATCAAAACTTTAAATAAAGACAGGATCTGACCCCACACTTACATTACTCAGCCTCACTTGTTTCTTCCTCGTCCTGGTCCTGCCAAAGATGAATAAACAGCAGGAATCGACCACAACCCCTAGGACAAGGGACGAAGGGAGGCTGGGCGTTACTGAGCCCAGGACAAAAGCGGGGTCTGTCCCACAGGACCTGCAGCCACAGAGGAGATACCGCTGCTGCAGAGATGCCACGGCAGACAAAGGGAGAAAGAAATATCATGGCTTATCCCTCCCTCCTGCCTGCCAGTCTCCCATCAGCACCTCCCACTGGCCAAGTTCAGCTGAAACTCTGCTTATGTGGGAGCCTGGGAACCATGGTCTGCAGCGGGAGGGCAAAGGATGGATCTGAGGCCAGATAGGTTCAGAATGGCCCAGGAACTTAACTCAGTTCCTCTTCCACCTAAGGGCTCAGAAGTGTGAGGACAGGGTCTCCCTGAGCCTGATTTCTAGAAGAAAATGGGCTTATGTATTTGAGACTGCCACCAAAATGATGATGACAGACGGTGGTACCCGGCAACAGATGCTGAAGGTTTTGTCGCATCTATGTCATCTCCCATACCATTCTCTCTATAATGGGGGGTGTAGGGGAGGAAGGGTCCTCCTGCATGCACACCTCCAGACATAATGGGAAGTGACAAGGACAAGAACATGACCACTCCCGCCCTCTGGGATTCATGAAGTTACCAAATCAGAACTGCCCCAAACTAAGCCCCTTTCAGAACTACAGGAAACTGGAGAGACACACACATAACGAAAGGGTACACCAGCAGGATTCAGACTCATCAGATGCTGGTTCTTAGACCCTCAGCTCTCAGAAGGAGGTGGTGATGGGCAGGAGGCGGCAGGGAAAGAGAATTGTCCAACTAGGGCAGAATTTCCCGTCTGGCAGTTGTGCTGGTCGGGAGCGTGGGATTGGAGGTCAAACGGGTTTGAATCCTCGTTCTGCTCTCAAATGGGATGTGTGACCTTGGGCAAGCAGCTGAGCCTCCCTCAGCCTCCATGTATCAGTAGAATGAGGATAATCACAGAACCTGTGTCAAATGGCTGTTGTGTGGATTGAACAAAATTATGTGGGTGAAGAACTTAGAGATCCCAGCTCAAACCAAATACTCAATAACTGGCAACTGATACTATCTTCATCCTTACGATTATCACTGAGTTGGAGACAGGGATGGACGTTGCACTGCAGGAGGTAGTAGTTCAATGACCTCTGGGATATGCAGAATAGTATGTTCAGTGATTTCTGAACTTGGGGCCCAAGTTCAATGTATAGTGTGTTTCATAGATAGGGAAGGATTTCAGTTTCTCTCAGGTAGTATTGCTCATACATAGATGTAGATGTAGGTGAAGATGTAGGTGTAGCGTCAAGTAGGTATAGGTAGATACACATATGGCTATACTTTATATAAAGTGCATACTTTAAGGAATCATGCTAAGTGCTAAACAAAACTAGATCTAAAATCAGTTACGTGTTACTCTCACACAAAATTACGACCAACTCTGTTCAAATTAAGTGTTCACTGAGCAAACACTATGTGCTGGGCACCGTAGTAGGCATTACAGGTGAGGGATACAATTAAGAGTAAGACATGATTGCTACCCCCAGAAGCTCCCTAACCTATGGGGAAAAGAGACATTTACAAAAATACTTCTCCCTAAGGCAGGGAGTGACTAAGTTCAACTTTGAATCCTTCCTGGAAAAAGCAGCATTTGAGCTGGTCTTGTTCAGTAAGCTCATGAAAAGAGAAAAATGGAGCGCAGGATTCAAAGAGCATCTCACCTTGCTTTCTGTGGGAAAAGTGGAGCTGTGTGGTCCTTGGAAATACCTTCCTTCCTTTTGTATTAAGTTTGTTATCAGCCTTTTTCTTTCAGCAGGAGGTGGGTGCCTAAAAGTTGTCGCTAAATAATGTTTTCAAGGTTCAACCGTGGTGTAGCATGTATTGATACTTCTTCCTTTATGTGGTTGAATAATATTCCATTATATGGAATATTTTTATCCATTTTGTTTATCCATTCATCTGTTGATGGACATTTGAGTTGTCCCCTTTGGGCTGTTATGAATAATGCTGCTATGAACATTCATGTATAAGCTTTTGTTTGAACACCTGTTTTTAATTGTTTTGGGTATTTTCCTGGGAGTGGAATTGATGAGTCATGTTGCATTCTATGTTTAACTTTTTGGGTAACCATCTGATACTTCTTAACAACCACCAGAGGAATAGAGTTTCTCCTTCCAGAAAGATCCATAAAAGTACTGGGATCAAGTCTCATTGCCCATCTTTGGTCACATGTCCATCCCTGAACCAATTATTGTGGGCAGGAACATGGAAAACCATGACTAATGAAGGTATGTCTACCTCTTCAGTAAAGAAAGCTCTCTACCCAAACCACACGGACTGAGATGGGTGAATAGGTGGTTCTTTTCCAAAGGGAAATCAAAGTAGTGTTAAGTAGCGAAGAGGAGGGGAAACATACTGGAAGACAAAAAGAAGTGTCCACCACTTCACAAAGGAAGCGATAAAACAACTGCTTGTGATCATAATGTGGGAACATGTGATGCATATTTCTTGAGCACCTAATATACGTCAGGCACTATCCCAAATGTTGTGCACAGAGGATAAGTATACCCATGACACAGGTTAGAAAAATGAGGCTCAGAAAATTTAAGTAACTTGCCCAAGGTCACACTGTTAGAAAGTAGTTGAGCTAGGACTTGAACCCAAATCTCTCCAATGCCAAAGCTCCTATCCTTTCCTTTATACCATGCTGGTACTTTATTGGGTACAAGGCAACAGGCATGAAATAATCTGGATGACTTCTTGGTAAAGGATTACCATCTTAATATTCACCATGCTAGGTACCAAAGTTTGAGCCTCCACGTGCACAGATACACTTAAGCACAATTTCCAGTGCTTTGAGTTGAATGGATTTAACCCTCTATCTCCCATTACACAGTCTTCTTTTTCCTCATTAAAATTAAGGACAATGTCCTTTATCAGCCAATGGGTCTCTTAAAGATGGTCAGAACTCCAAAATTCCACTTGGGAAACCTCTTTACTGCACAGTGGAGTCTGTGATGTCTTCAAAGAATGTAGAAATTAAATTTCCTCACCAAGGCTTCCCAGGTCTATCAGTAGTGGAACTTTAGCTTTTAAGCCATATTCCTTCTCTTGGACATCAAAACATTTTTTTGTTATAGCATTTAATTTGATTCAACCCCGAAGGATTTTTTTTCCGAAATGGCAGGGATCTGCTTATCTTTCCATACTCTGGGTAAAATCTCAGTCCTGTTGTTAACATGGTACCTTGTCTCCCTCCTCTGTCTGAGCTGGGAACAAGAAGAAACCTTTACAATGACAGTCTCATAATAGGATTGCATTTTTTCTGCACATTACACCTCAAGGGATCATCGTCATTTGTCTCCTGCAAATGACAATCCAGCTTCTCTGGGCCCCCTAGCTGCTTGGGGAGAAATGCTACAGCATAGCTTGTCTCCAATGATGTTTTATAATTAGAGCAGAAATCCAGTGCTGATAGAGCTGTCTGGCTAAAGAGGTGCATGAGCCTTTCTGCATCCACATCAGCCCCCAGTGGCTTGAAAGCATATCTGATGTTTCTTCACTCTGATGACATTTTGTGCACACACATACAAATAAGAATCAAATCTGATCACACGCAAATACGAGTCTCCAGGAAAAAAAGTCAGCCTGTTTATTCCCCACTAGACGTTTTATAGCTCCCTACCTCTGTACTTTTTTAATGCGCTCTTTGCTTTTTTCTGAAATACCCCTCTCCTTATCTCCACTTAGACAAATACATCTTTCAACTGTCTCCTGAGACCACTGCAGCTTACAATGATTTCATCCTCCAGTGGCATTTGACTGTACCTTCCACTCGGCAATTAATCATGAGCTTCCTTGTGGCACTGCCTGTATTCTGCAACTGAACTGTTTTAAACTGTTCACATTTATTGTCAGGGCCCTGGCCTTAGTTTTAATCTTACCCTGAATTAGAGGGAAATGGGTGGTTAGAGGACAAACCAATTGATTAAAAGGGCTGAGAATTCTCCTGTCCTCTCATGCTCCTCACTGCTCATCCTCAACCACCCTCTTGGACGTTCTATATATCAATGGAAGCTCAAAACAATTACTCACATCAACTACAGACATCAAGAGTTCTTGAGGGTACTGAAAATTACTCCATGAATTCTGAGGAGCTAAGCCAAGCAAGAAGGGAGTGAAGGTCAATTAACAATAAAGACAGTGGATAGGTGACGTCAACCTTGTTTGAGGATGAGGGCTTTACCTGACTTAGACCAACCATAAACGCCTCTTTGGGTGGCTGTCCATGGTTCTGAAAGTTCTGCTGCCACGGACAACTTACCTCCTATCATTAACTTGACCCTTAACTCCCTAACTGCAGCTACCGTTGATTCTGTTCACATGGCCTGACCCCTCATTTGGCCTGACTTCAACTAAATTCTCTTCTGAACAACCCGTGTCCCAGATCAACAGTCCTGGGAAGCAATGGTAGTTTAAAGAATAGACTCTGGAATCAGACTGCCTGGATTTGAAGCTCAGATCCAATCCACGATAAAAAGGAAGCTACTTAACATCACTCGTCAATTTGGGATAGTAGTACTATGTACTTCATGGGGTTATTCAAATAATTAAATGAGAAAATCTCTAAAAGAGTTGAGCAGAATCCCTGACACATAGTAAGTTCTCAGTGAGCCTTTTATTGTGATGGTTACGTCTTAGACCCTTAACTATATGTAAGGCATTAAAAGAAAAGAACTGAATCTTTTCCTTCATGATACCTTCTAGCGGCTAGAGTAATAGGATGGGCAGGTGCTTTGAAGTAATTCAGACTGAGTCCAAATCCTGGTCCCACAACATACTAGCTGCATGACATTAAGCAATTTACTTAACCCTTCTTAGCCTCCTTTTCCTAATTTATAAAGTGGAGTAAATAATATTATTTTTTCGGAGTTGCAAGTATTCTAGAGGATGTACATAGATAGCTGGACTAAACTGTATGTGAAATAATTAGTGATCATTGCGTTTATGGCTACAAATTTGAGAGGACTGCACAAAGATTTTATTATTCCTGCTCAGCTATCAACAACAGTCTGTGAGAGTCAAGAGTGTATACTGAGGAAAAGCAGCAAGGATTTGATGCTTTCTCCTGGGAGGCCCATTTCTCTGGGAGGCTCATTTCTCTGGGAGGCTTCTATGACATTCCTTTGTATGGTGATTCATTTATTTAAGACAGTTAAAGCCTTGGTCGTCAACTCATTTTTTTTTTTTTACAAAGAAGGGAATTTCATGTAGAGAACTTCTGATGTTACCTCTCCATCATTAGCCTGGCTGTGTAACATGGGTAACATAGGTCCAAATGAGACTCAAGAAAGACTATAAATGATTCTATCTCAGAAAATATTACCTTCCTAACTGTGAATCAGGTGCTATCATTGTATTCAATGTTGAAATTAAGCTCTCCTGTTCATTAACATAGTTTTGGAGAAAATCTGGAGACCATCAAAAATGCGTTCATAAATTACCACTCCTGGAATCATTCCCATACAGGGAAACCCTTCCCAACGTACCTTCTCCAGGAGACAGTCCTTTGGAGGTTGAAGGAACAATTGGCCATTGCACTTCACAGTACCAGCTGCGGGTTAAGTAGGACCTGATGGAAATTGGTAAGAAAAATCAGGACAAAATGTCATCTCTCCTTTGTAGACTATATGCCAAGTGCAGAAGCTTCTGATTCAACACACAGTGTTATTTTCCCACCTAGGGAACACCCCTCCATTTATCAAGCTTGATCTAAAGAATAAACTTCAGACATGTTTTTAAAGAGGTAAGGGCTCAGACAGAGCTCCTGCTGGTCATTTTGCTCCCCTGAAAAATCAATCTTTCCTCTGGCCTATGGGAAGCATGACACCATTGTCTGTCCACAGTCTGCTTAGCCCCCAGAGCCCATGCCCCACCCATAAGAAGAGCTTACCAACCTAAGGCTTCAAATGTCTGATAGACCAGGGAATTAAGAGTGGCCATATTGGGAAGTTGTCCCCCGAAATATCTTCTGCTGCTTTCACTACTCTGAGAGTAGCTGAAAAGCTCCAAAACACGTTTTTAGAAGGCAATATTAGGCATGCAATCTACTAACATGTCACCAAATATCAAAACTTATTTCTAAATTCCACAGTGGTTTAGGGAGAAGCAGAAACCAAAGAAAATGGAAGGGAGTGCAGTAATGGGGTTAAGAGCATGGACCTGGGTTCACATCCCATCACCACCCCATCTTGGCTATGTTGAGTTACTTACTGCTCCATACCTCAGCCTCCTGCCCTATAAAATGGGAATACTAACATCACCTATCTTACAGAGTTGTCGTGGGCATTAAACTATATAATCCATATAAAGTGCTTAGCCCAGGGCCAGTAAATGGCAAATATTCAATAAATGGTTTATATAACATTTCTGACCCACGATATGCATGATCTCATTGATTATCACAATGCTATGAAGTAGGTATTGCATCCCTCTCCCATTCTGTCACCAAGAACACTAAGATTTAGAGAGGAAAAGGAATTTGCTTTGGATCCTGCTGCTGGGAATTGGCAAATCCATGATTCAAACCTACATCACTCTGACCCAGACAATCTTAGCAAATTTAATCAACTGTTATGCAGAAGACCCAAGCCCATTGTAATCTCTGACCCCAGTAACACAACCCTCTCCGAGGGACAGATCAGCCCCAGCAATGAGCCAAGGGGAGAACTGCTCTGATTTCCAAATTGCAAAATGGAAACAATTATTAAAATTTTATAAAATTGCACCCCACACAGCTAAATCACCTTAGGGCACAAGTGCAAAATTCAACCCATTCAGCCAAACTGCCTCCAGGTTCCAAACATCGCAAATGTAAAACTGTGTATTTTCATAAAATTAAGATCCTAGGGAACAGGGTTTGTCAAAGAACAACTTCATGTCCCCTTCTTTGCACAGATCCCAAGAAGGGGAAAAGGAGAAGTGAACTCACAATGACTGAGCATTTACTAAGTGTCAGGCCTTGTGGAAAGTGTTTTACAGATCTTATCACTTCATCCACCAAATAACATTAAGACATAAGGATTATTAGCCCCTTTTCACCGGTGAGTAAACTGAGAGTCAGAGAGGTGAAGTGACTTGCCCAAGGTCACTCAGAAGAAAAACCAGCATTAAAATATAGGTTTAGGGTTTCCCTGGTGGCACAGTGGTTAAGAGTCCGCCTGCCGATGCAGGGGACACTGGTTCGTGCCCTGGTCCAGGAAGATCCCACGTGCCACGGAGTGGCTAGGCCTGTGAGCCATGGCCACTGAGCCTGCGCATCCGGAGCCTGTGCTCCGCAGTGGGAGAGGCCACAACAGTGAGAAGCCCGTGTACTGCAAAAAAAAAAAAAAAAAATATATATATATATATATATATATATATAATATATATATGTATATAGGTTTATCTAAACCAAGTACCATTCACATAGTCTATGATGGGGCTGTGCCCCTGCAGACGTCCTGAAAGCTGGTTCCAGTATACCCCACTGGACTTTCCCGGAGCCAGCATTCTTTAAGAAAAATTAAATTAACTAATCAATGGCATTGGTGCCATCACTGAGACCTGGGTGGGCATGAAGTCTCAGAAATAGAAACCTTTCCTAGAAACACTGTCTTTGCTCCATGTCTCCTGACTCCAGTTAACAATTCTGAATAAAGTAAAAGGTTTTTTTAAAAATCCTTATTAAGCAATAGACTCCTCTCTGTAACTCCTATATGTTCACTCTTTCTGAGCTTGGCCTGAGTGTTAATCCTCTTTCCCTGTGATCTTTATACTCTTAGAAAGTACAGCACTCTGAACATGAAGTTTAATTATTGAAAGGGGGTGGGCTATGTAAAAAGTTATACCTGAGGATTTGCCATGCAAAGAACAGATGGATACCACCTAGTAGAACAATTCCTTTTGCTAGAGCTATGGGATTATGGCAAAATTGCAGTTAAACAAAGTAGACCATGCCAGGGAAAGATGTCAGCACTTTCTGAATAAGCCTGCTTTCCAACGGCTTATAAAGTTACCTCTAAAACTTTGCTCTGGGATAAAACCTGGCTTGCAAAATACTGGTTTTAAATTATGCAGCATTTAGGAGCGCCTTCCTAGCATTCACCAAACTAAAATCCTTTCTTTTTTTAATTAAAGTGACTTTACTTTTCATATAATGCTGAGGTGACCTCTTCTATATTGGGAGTTTGCAAGAACATTTTTAAGGAAAAAAAAGATATTAAATTATCAGTCATGTAAAGTTTTACTTCCACCTAGGATGTAGAAAGCTGGAAGGAGCTTCACTCCCACCCTAACAACAAGAAAAAGGCAGATAAACTTCAAAAACATAATTTTTCTTCAATGCATCTGAAAGCTGAGGTCACAGGGAAACTGAGTAGCTTGAACTCCACAGAAAGGCGCCTCCAAGGATCATCTGTGGCAAAGTATGGGATGAAGAGACACCAGGCATACAAGTGAGTAAGAAGAACTCAGATAAATTTTTTTTAATTTTCTAGAGGCCAAGTGTGGGCTAGCATGTGATTACAGAATCCCTGAGAGTCACAGGCACAAGGGAAGCTTGTACACATTTCCAAGCTCTTGTCCATCAGTAGGTGCTTGGGAGAAAGATCAGAAGAAGGGTGAGATACGAGAAAGATCTTTTCTTGGTGGTATAGTCCTATCGTGCTGCTGGGTTAAATGTAAAAGCCCTCATCCAGATCCTTCTGCCCAACAGAACGCATACCTCAAGATGATGGAAGCAGGGCAGCAAATCCAAGGCACAGGTGGAGACCCACTGTAGCAGGAGAAAAGGCAAGAGAAAAATATCTTCTACCCCTGGGGCAGGGGCATGAAACAGTTACATAACAACAGAGGGATCTGTTTACCAGTGTCACAACAATCCTAAATGTATATATACATAACAAAAGAGTTTCTAAATATTTGAAGGAAAAGATGATAAGACTGAAAGGAGAAATAGATAAATGCATAAATGTAGGTAGAGACAAAAGCACCCCTCTCTCAGTGCTACTTGACAGAACAAGTAGGAAGAAAACAAGTAGGGATATAGAAGACTTGGACAAGACTATCAACAACCTGACCTAATTGACATTTATAAAACACTCTACCCAACAACAGAATATACATTTTTTTTCAAGTGCACATGGAACATTCCCCAAGATAGACCATAGTTCTTCTACACAGAGGTCTACACAGGCTCTTCCAGAAAACAGGAAAGAAGGAAAGACTTTTCAACTCATTCTCTAGGCAAGCATTATACTACTACCAAACCAGACAAAGAAATTAGAACAAAGAGAAGAAAACTATAGAACCGCACTGTCAAATAGAACTTTCTGCTTTGGTGGAAATATCTGCACTATACAATATGGCAGCCCCTAGCCACATGGGGCTACTGAGCACCTGAAATATAACTAGTGTAACTTAGGAAATAAACTTTTAATTTTATATAAGAATTTAATCTATTTATATTTAAATGTATATAGCCCAGTGTCAAGGAATTACTGTCTTGTATAGTGCAGCTATGGACCAGTGTCCCTAATGAACACAGATGCAAATATCCTCAAAAATATTAGCAAATGAGATCTAGCCATGATAAAAGAATGATAAAATATCATGACTGGATGAGGTATCCTAGGAATATTACCTTGGGAGTGCAAAGTTAGTTCAGCCTTCAAAAATCAATCAATACCAACAGACTAAAGAGTGAAAACCATATGATCCTATCAATAGACTCATAAAAAGCAGTCAAAAACTTCAGTGTCCACGCATGACATGATCTGTCAGCAAGATAGGAATTATAGGTAACTTCTTTGACCTGGTAAAGAACATTTGCCAAAAAAACTACAAGTAATAGCATATTCAGTGGTGGAAAACTGAACACTTCCCCCCTAAGATTGGGAAAAGGCAAAGGTATCCACTCTCATTAATCCTAGTTAACATTGTACTAGAGGTCCTGGCCAAAACAATACAACAAGAAAAATAAAGACACACAGATCATAAAGAAAGAAAGAAGATCATCTGTGTTGACAGTAACACAATTATCTATGATGAAAATACCAAAATACCTATAAAAAAACTACTAGAACTAATAAATGAGCTAAGAAAGATCACAGAATTAAGGTCAATATACAAATATCAATTGTTTTTTCTATATAGTAGCAATGAATAATTGGAATTAAAATTCTAAAACAAGTACCATTTATTATACCACTAACAAACATGAAATACTTAGGTATAAATTTAACAACGTATGTGCAAGCTCTTATGCCAAACATTATAAAATGCCTATGAGAAAAATCACAGAAGATCTAAATAAATGGAGAGACATATCATGTCTAAGATAGTGAAGGCTCAGGATTCTTAAGATTTCAGCATCCCCAAATTTATCTATAAACTGATAAGCAATCCCAATCAAAATCACAGCAGAATTTTTATAGAAATTGCCAAGTTTATTCTAAAATTTGTATGGAAAAGCAAATGCATTAGAGTAGCCCAACTAATTCTGAAAAAAAGAACAAAACTGAGGACACACACTACCTGTTCAGTTACCATGAACAGTGTAGTACTGGCAAAAGTGCAGACACACTGATCAATGAAGCAGAAAGAGAGTTCAATAAGAGACCCACACATATATAGTCAATTGATTTTTGATGAAGGTGCAAAGGCAGTTCAATGGAAAAAGAATATCCTTCACAATAAAAGGTACTGAAACAATTGGACAACCATATTCAAAGTAATAATAAACAACTGAACCATGACCCCCACCAATGCCATATAAAAAAGTCAACTCAAAATTAATCACAGAGTAAAATGTAAAACCTAGAATTATAAAACTTTTAATAGAAAGTTTTTAATAGGAAAAAGATCTTTGTAACCTAAAGACAGGCAAAAATTTCTTGAACAGAAACACCCCCTCCAAAAAAAAATCACCATCCATAAAAGAAAAAAAATTTTTTAATATCTGCTCCTTGAAAGGTATTGTTAAGAAAACGAAGACAAGCCACAGACTAGGAGAAAATACTTACAAAACAAGTATCTGACCGAGAACTTATATCCAGGATATATAAAGAACTCTCAAAGCTCAATAATAAGAAAACAAACTGAATATTATTCCACCATGAGAAAGAAGGGAATCCTGCCATTGGCAACAACATGGATGGACGTTGAGGGCATTATGCTACGTGACATAAGCCAAACAGTAAAAGGCAAATACTGTGTGGGTATCACTTATAAGTGGAATCTTTAAAAAAAAAAAAAAGAAGTCAAACTCATAGAAACAGAGAGTAGGAAAGTGGTTGGTTGCCAGAGACTGGTAGTGGGAGTGGAGGAAGTAGGGAGAGGTTGGCAAAAGGTACAAACTTTCAGCTACAAGATGAATAAAGTCTGAGGATCTAATATATAACATACAGACTATAGTTAATAACATTGTATTGCATAATTGAAATTTGTTAAGAGTAGAACTTAAATATATATATTCGTATAAATATTTATATATAAATAAATAAATTACAAATATTTATATAAATATATATGTTCTACCCTCAGCAAATTTCAATTATACAATACAATGTTATCAACTATAGTTGATATATATAGTTTATATATATGTGGCAACGGATGTGTTGACTAGCTAGACGGGGAGAACCTTTTACAATGTGTGTATATATATATATATATATATATAAAATAATCATGATGTACGCTCTAAATCTCTTAAAATTTTATTTGTCAATTATACTTCAGTAGTGCTGAATAAAAAAGAAAACAAAAAAACAATTTTAAAAATTTAAACAGTTTTTTAAATGTCAAAGATTTGGACAATCCCATACCCCAAAGAAGTTATGTAGGTGGCAAATAAGCTTATGAAAAGATACTCGACATCATTTTTCATTATAGAAATTCAAATTAAATACACAATGAAATACCATGATAGGTCTATTAGAATGGCTTTAAAAATTAAAAAAACTAATGTTAAGTGTTCTCATTTGTTTCTGGTAGAAATGCTGAATGGTACAGCCACTTTGGAAGACAACTTTGCAATTTCTTGTAAAGTTAAGTATATACCTACAAAACCCAACAGTCTCTCTCCTAGATATTTATCCAAGAGAAATAAAAGCTTATGTTCACACAAAGACTACACATAAATTTTTACAGTGGCTTTATTCGTGATTGCCAAAAACTGAAAACAACCCAACTTGGAGAAGCCAGACTCAAAAGGCCACATCCATTTTTATGATAAATTGGAAAAGGCAAAACTACAGGTATGGAAAACAGATCAGTGATTGCCAAGGGCTTGGGGTGGGGGGAGGATCTGATTATAAAGGGGCATGAAGGAAGTTCGGGGGGGTGAGGAAGGTCTATCTTGTTTGAGTGATGCTTACATGACAGATATATTTGTCCATACACATGGAACTGTTCACCAAAAATTAAGCCTTAATAAACCTGACAACATTAAAAAAAAAAAAACAACCCTATGCTCAAGTGCCCAGGCCACACCCCAGATCCGTATCATCAGAATCTCTGAGATGGAACTCAGGCATCAATATTTTTTAAAAGCTTCCCAGGTGCAGCCAAGGTTGACAACTACTAACCTAAAAAGGACTGAGGTTTAATCAAGATACAAAAGAGATGATATTGTTGTTCTGTGCTATTTGCTTGTAAGTGTCTGTTCAATAAATGTCTCCATGTGTGGAAGAGAAAAAATAAACCAATCATGTAGGTAGCACCTAAATATATGGTGATTCCAGTTTTCCTTTCACATGGAAAATTTCTGCAACTGAGACCAAAGCCTTAACTGGTAACTCGAACTGCTACACGAAAGGATAAAATGTGCTGTGCAGGAAGCCAGCACTGCCTCCCTCTCATACCTCCCATCATTCCAAGTAGTAAATCAAGTCCAAATGCCCTTTGGAATGCCATAAACCTTTGAATCAAAATTTCAAACTAAGTCTTCTGGCTTAAGTTTTGAAAGCCAAACAGAACCTTGATCTCTTTTCTCCCCAAAATGATTTTTTTTGACATTTCCTTTGTCTTCCACTTAGAGATCTTAACTATAGTACATCTGTCTTTATCTCTTATGCAAGGACTTCAGTGTGGTTTTCTCGTTTGTGGATTTGGTGACTTCCAGAGGCCCCAAACTCAGACTAGAATATAACATGACAAGGGTTGTGGTTCTTAGATTGAGTTCCCCAGACACAGGGTTCATGTGCAAGGGATTCCTTAAAGGATTCTTCCGAGGAAAAACCAGGAAGAGAGCGGAAAAGCAGGGCAGGGCAGGAGAAGGACTGAAGCAAGTGTGCAAACCCAGGCAGAATCGCACAGAGAGGGCTTAAGCCTGATGCCACAGGGAACTGAAATGTAAGTCATACAGCAGAGTGGTCCCAAGCCAGGGCAAGGGAACATGGGTCTCCAGTGTTTGGTTTAACGTTGCCTTCTGGACACATACATAGTCCGGTACTTCCCTTTTCAGGCTCCATAACCCAAGAGCATGGGTCTCTCCAAAAGAGAGCTGCACGCGTGAGCTGCAGGAAATGAAAGCAAACTAAAGCCAGGGGTCATGCAAAAATGGGATCCAAGTGGATCTGGGCAGAGCACCAACCTCATTCCTCACTCCCATTTACTGAGAGCTCACTTTGAACCAGGTGTCCTGCTATGCTCTTTACATCCCTGAAAGAGCTGTATTATTACTCCCATATTCTTGTTTAACCCTGACGACAACTCTGTAAGGTAACTATTGCTAATTCCATTTTTAAAATTAGAACGCTAAGGCTCAGAGAAGTTAAGTATCTTCCTCAAGATCACACAGCTACTAAGTGGCAGGGGTGGGATTCAAACCAGGGTTGTTGGTCTCTGCCAAGTTTGTTGCTGCTTTTCTCCCTTTATGTGTCTGTCTTCCTCTTCTCTGGCACATTCCCCCAATTAGGTACTGAGGTCCTTCTGCCGCCGATGCCTATGGCCATAATTCCACAGGCGATTTCCCCTACTTTGAATCTTGTCACTGTCCACACTCTGGACCCCTATCAAAACTTACTGTCCTGGGCTGCAGAACTTGTTCTGCCAATGGCCTGCTCCCTGTTGGTTTGTCCAGTTGGAAAAGACTGCAGTGAGAGAATTCCAGCCAGGAATTCATGACTGGGGATGGGAGGGTAGAACTCTGTCTTAACCTGAATGAACAGATTTCTCTCTAGTCTCAAGAATCCAAACTGGAATGTCAGTGGAAATCAGAACACACGAGGACCCTGACTTGACAATAAACAACAGACAAGGGAGTGAAGGAAAGTGCTTTCTGAAAAGATCTTTTACAGAACGTCCAAGAGTTCTCTCGTGTAACTGTGGCATCCCCATACCCAGCTCCTCAGAGTTTACCTCTCACTCTCTCAGGCCCCCCTAGACACAGCCAAGGAAGGTCTCTAAATTCTCCATCTGAGACCCCTCACCTCCTCTCTGGATGACAAACCCTAAGCAGTGAGCAGAGCGGATCAAATTAGCAAGCAGCTTTCACCCTGCCTCAGCTGCGAGCAGCAGAGAATCTTCTGCTGGACGTGGCCCAGGGGTTAGAAACTTCGGGAGCTTCCTGGATAAAATCTGAAACTTGCCGAGTACACGGAGGGCACGGAGAGATGGAAGAAGGAGGCAGCCACTCCAGATTGGTAGGAGGCAGGGTTAACAACAAGCAAGGGAATCTACGAGGCTTGTCTTGGGTGCCACAAGCCAAGTAGATCTTGGCATCCACCCGCCAGAAGAATCTCAACAGTTTACAGAGGCCTTTAGGGGCTCAGTCGTGAATCCTGTCCACATGATCTCACCAACGCCTTACTCCCTCAAAGCCGCATCCTTGAACCGACTCCCAGTGGGAGGAGAAGAGTGGGCAGAATGTAAATTTCAAGGACAGGGGAGGGGTGAGGAGCCTCCGATCACCCTGGTCCGGATTGAGAGTCATGTCCTCTCGATGACCTCCTCCAACAGTATCATCCGGAACCAAAAAACTAATAAAGTTAGTTAATATGAGGTCATTGGGGTGGGTCCTAATCCAATGTGGCTGGTGACCTTGTATATATAAGGCCAAACAGAGAGTGTCAAGCCTGCCATATGCTGGGGACAGGAGTGCAGGGTAGGGGAGAGCCTCTAAGAGCCTCTCTGGAGAGTGGCTACAAAATAGCCTTTGTGAGAACAAAATGGCATCTTGTGAGATTGGAAACATTGTAATAAAAGTCTAAGGATATGTAAGCAAATAACAAAAATGACTAGCAGCCATGAGCATCTCCTATGTGCCATGAGCTTCTATATTACTTGTATTATAGATCATCTTTTATTTGTATATCATCTTCATCCTCCCATATGCTTATAAAATGGCTATCTTGTAATTCCCACTTTACAGATGAGGGAAGCGAGGCTCAGCGAGGTTGAGTAACTTGCCCAAGGTCACACAGCATATAGAAGTTTGTAGTCAGGAGTTGGACCTGGTTCTGTCAGGCTCTAAAGCCACACTTTATTTAATTTTTATTATAAAGTTATGGTAAGATTGAATAGGCCAGCAGTTAAGTACCCAGCCTCTGAAATCGAATTGTCTTCAAACCTCAGCTATGCCACTTATTGGCTGTGTAAGTTTGCTGGGACTGCCACAACAAAGTACACAAAAAGGGCTGATTAAACAGAAATTATCACTTCACAGTTCTAAAGTTTTAAAATCAACATGTGATGGACGTATTGGTTCCTTCTGGGAGCTGCAGGGGAGAAATCTGTTCCATGTGTTCTGCAGTTTCTAGTGATATCTTGGCAATCTTTGGCATTCCTTGCCTAATTGAAACATCATCTTGATCTCTGCCTTCAACTTCACAAGAGTTCTCCCTGCACACATCTCTGGGTCCAAATTTCCTCTTCTTGTAAGGATACCAGTCATATTGACTTAGGACCCACTCTAATGACCTCATCTTAACTAATTATATCTGCAACAACCCTATTTCCAAATAAAGTCACATTCTGTAGTACTCAGTGTTAGGACTTCAACATATGAATTGGGTGGGGACACAATTCAACCGACAAAAGCAACTATTTGTCAATTACTTTTTCTCTCTGTGCTCACTCATCTGTCAAAATGACTATTACAGGGTTAGGGGGATGGAAAGAGTTAACATATACAAAGTATCTAAAATAGGGGTCAGGAAACTATCACCCAAGGGCCAAATACAGTTTGCCACCTGTTTTTGCATTGCCAGCAAGCTAAGAATGTTTTCTATATTTCTAAAGAGTTGGGGAAAATGAAAAGAAGAAGAAGATTTCATGACACATGAAAAATGAAATGTGAATTTCAGTGTCCAGGAATAAAGTTTTATTGGCACTCAGCCACGCCCATTCATTTACATACTGTCCTTGGTTATTTTTACACTACAGGAACCAAGTTAGGTAGTTGCAGTTTCTACAGAGACCATATGAGCACAAAGCCTAAAATATCTACTGCCTGGCCCTTTACAGAAAACATTTGCCAACTACCAATCTAGAAGGTTACCTAGGATGTAGTAAGAACTATATTAACACTGCTTATTGCTATATTTTTCCCTTTTCTTTCACTTGGTAGGAGTCATCTGCCTCTGTCATCCTTTTTGTAGCAATGAGAATTCTCAACCCACGTGATGGAGGGGGGGTCCCCATCCACAGCCCACCCCGAGTGCCTGGCGGGTCCCAGTCCTCCTGGAATCTTCCCCGGCATTGGCCAGTTTCCTCTACCAGGGCTCATCGGCTGCTCCCCTGGCTGAATCAAATCCAGGACAGTAAAGCTCACTTCCCTCCCTCCTGTCTCAGCAATTTTGTTTTCCCCCACTGCACAAGTTCCCAACAGCTTCAGCGGCTACAAAGGTGAGCACTTCCAAACCTTAAATTATTTACATCTGAGAAACACAAGGGCTTTTTCTCCCTTTCAATCATGTCAGCCGCTGGCATCTCCTCCCTCCTGACTGAAACGCCTGCCTTCTTCTGAAAAATTGTGGGAAATGTGCATCTTTAAAAAAGAAGTATGTGCGCTTTTCCCCCCCATTTTTCCAGTGGCCAAAAAAAGAAGTAAAATGAAGCCTCATTTTAGTTCGAAGGCTCATCTGGGTTACCTGGGAGGAAGGGGGCAGAGGAAGATACAGGTGAACGAGCCTGCAGCCCACGGGGGTGTTTGTGGGGAGAGAGAAGGAATATATTTCGTGCTGAGTCAGCACAACTAGAGAGCTTGGGGATAAATTTGCAGCTCAGAGGGGGAGAAGAAACACTTTTCCTTGCCAGATCTGAAGAGTGGAGAATTTAATTGCCCCAGAGAGCACAATTGTTTTGGCTTAACCTGTTCCTGGCTTTGTACTGGATGCCATTTTTGTTCTCTCAATCGCCTTTTCTTTTCAAAATTGTGGGATTTAGGAATAAAACCGAGTTATAGGCAGATTAAAGTCTTTAACTCTTAATTAAAGGTTTATATTCAGCCATTCTCATCCAACCTCAGGATTTTTCATTCCAGTTGCCATTGGGGAGAAATGAGAAATTCTAAACATAAGTCAATGTCATGCACAGTGCCTCTGATGTCAGACCATTGTCCCCAAGGAGGACACAGCTGCTGTTGGCGTGGTGGTTGTGCCAGTCAGGCTAAAGTCAGCCTGAGATGGGGACATGGCCCTGCTGGAAAGCTGAGGGGAGAAAACTCTCCCCAAAGAGGACCCGGACTAGTTCCCCAGGGACCCCACATCCTAGAAAACTCTCTTTCTCTGCAAGCCTCACTCTTCCCTAGTCCTGACATCCTGCACTTTCCCATCTCACTCGACGGCAACTCCAGCTTCAGTTGCTGAGACCGAAAACCTTGGCATTATCTCTGACACCTCTCTTTCCCTCCAACCCCACATCCAATCAGTTGATAAATCCTATCAGTTCTGTCCAGGACCGGGTTCATGATTTGTGGGGCTCAGTGTCAAATGAAAATGGGGGGCCCCACCCCAAGTGTTACTGAGTCCAATCTCGCTCTGCTCCCCGCACAACAGGCTAAAGAATCGGAGACGAGGTGTTGAGGCAAGGAATACGACGTCATTAGGAAAGCCAGCAGACTGAGAAGACGGCAGACTAAAGTCTCAAAATAACCATCGTATCCCGGTCTGGATGCCAGTTTCTTTTGTAGCACAGAGAGGGGGAGGAGATGAGGACGTAAAGTGAAAAGGCCATAAGTGTTGCAAGTATCCCCTGGAATGGCCAGCCTCGGGGTGCGGGACATGTTAATTTCTTCTTTCTTGCAGCCATCCACAGGTGCACAGGGTCTGGATGTTTCCCTGAACAAACACACTTGGTTTAACATTCAGGCAGGGTTCCCTGAGTCAGGCCATTATGTATAAACGGTATCCTTTTAGTGAACAAAAGCGGTGAGGAGCAAAGGTTAAAGTAAAAGAAACAGATCCAACATGGAGCCAGATTTGGCTCTTCCCTGTTACCAAAGGTTATTAAGAATTCCAAGATGGTGACAGCAGAGCAGGAAACCAAGTACAGGGTCCTGCTGAGCAAGGGATAGTGTGTGACACCAGAGGTCACATGGCCGTGATGCTGGCCCTGGTTCTACCTGCAAAACCATATCTCAAATCCGACCACTTGTATACTAGAAAATTGAATACAACGATATATATAAAAAAGAATACCCCAAGACAAAGTGGAGTTCATTCCAGGAATGCCAGACTGGTTCACTATTTAAAAACCATTCAATATAATCCATCATATTAACAGACCAAAGAAGAAAATCCACGTGATCATCTCAAACTGAGATAATAAATGTATGCTGTTTCTAAAAAAACAAAATCGGACCACTTGTCACTGCCTCCACTGCTGACCACCTGGCCTGAGTCCTCCCTTTGGCCCGTCAGGCGATTCGGAGCACAGCAGCCAGAGTAAGTTGGAGGACGTCCCTCCTCTGCTCAAAACCCACCACTGGCTCTTCATGTGGCCCAGAGTACAAGCCGAAGTCCTTACGATGGCTGACAAGTCTGTTCACGTCCCCCGCGACCTGCCTAGGATCCTCTTGCTCATTTTGCTCCAGCCACACAGCATTCCTGACTGTCCTCAGACAAGCCCGGCCTGTTCCCTCCTTGTGATGGTGACCTTGCCCTTCCCTCTGCCTGGCATCTCTCTGACCACATTTGCACGCTATAGGTAGGTACAGTCTCCCTCCCATCTTCCAGGTCTTACTCATTCAACACATACTTATTGAGCATTGATGATGTGCTAGACACTGTCCTAGGCACGGTGATTGGATTTCTCTGCTCTTTACTGAAGTAGAGCATCTTTTCATAAACTTATTGGCTATTTTGTAACTATTTTTCCTGAGTATTTAGGGTTTTTTTTTTTCTTTTCAACAGACCGATTTGATCTTTTTTTAAACAGCTTCAGTGAGATATCTTTTTAAATTGTATGTATGTAAAATGTACAACTAGATGTTTTGACATATACAATTGACCCTTGAACAACAGGGGTTTGCACTGTGCAGGTCCACTTACAGAGTTTCTTTTTTCAGTAAATACATTGGAAAAGTTTTTGGAGATTTGTGACAATTTTTTTAAAACTTGGAGGTAAACCATGTAGCCTAGAAATATTGAAAAAATATTTTTTAAAGTTAGGTATGTTATGAATGCATAAAATATATGTAGATGCTAGTCTGTTTTAGCACTTACTACCACAAAATATACACAAAGCTATTATAAAATGTTAAAATTTATCAAAACTTGGGACCGCCCTGGTGGCCCAGTGGTTAAGAATCTGCCTGCCCTCGGTGCTTTGTGACCGCCTGGAGGGGTGGGATAGGGAGGGTGGGAGGGAGGGAGACGCAAGAGGGAAGAGATATGGGAACATATGTATAACTGATTCACTTTGTTATAAAGCAGAAACTAACACACCATTGTAAAGCAATTATACCCCAATAAAGATGTTAAAAAATAAATAAATAAAATAAAATACATTTGCAATTAAAAAAAAACTGTATGATAAATGCGTAATTTCAATGCTGTCAGAATCAGCTCGGTGCTTTGTGACCGCCTGGAGGGGTGGGATAGGGAGGGTGGGAGGGAGGGAGACACAAGAGGGAAGAGATATGGGAACATACATATATGTATAACTGATTCACTTTGTTATAAAGCAGAAACTAACACACCATTGTAAAGCAATCATACCCCAATAAAGATGTAAAAAAAAAAAAAAAAAAAAAAAGAATCTGCCTGCCAATGCAGGGGACACGGGTTCAAGCCCTGGTCCAGGAAGATCCCACATGCCACGGAGCAACTAAGCCCATGTACCATAACTATTGAGACTGCGCTCTAGAGCCCGCGAGCCACAACTACCGAGCCCACGTGCCACAACTACTGAAGCCCGTGCGCCTAGAGCCCGTGCTCTGCAACAAAGAGAAGCTACCACAATGAGAAGTCCACACAGCACAACGAAGAGTAGTGCCCACTCACCACAACTAGAGAAAGCCCGAGCTCAGCAACGAAGACCCAACGCAGCCAAAAATAAAATAAATTTAAAAAAACTAATTTATCGAAACTTATGCACACAAACACTTACAGGTCATACGTGGCACCATCAATTACACTAGGCTTACGTTGCTGCTACTTTGTTATCAGTGCATGAATTGTTATACCTATAAATAAATATGAATTTCTTTTTCACATTATCTTTTCATTTTTGATGTCTATTATTAGTAGTACATATAACATCTACCATGTTTTGTATCATATAAGACAATGTTGATGTACGTACTGACGGACAATTTATTTTGTAAACAGACGACTATTTTGTAAACAGACGACATAAACTTGCAGTGTCAACAAATACAGTACAGTACTATATATGTATTTTCTCTTTCTTTTGATTTTCTTAACATTTTCTTTTCTCTAGCTTACTTTATTGTAAGAATACAGTATATAATACATATAACATACAAAATATGTGTTAATCAACTATCTTTGTTATTAGTAAGGCTTCCGATCAACAGTAGGCTGTTAGTAGGTAAGTTTGGGGAGAGTCAAAAGTTAAATGTAGATTTTCTGCTGTGCAGGGGGTTGATGCCCCTAACCCCCATGTTGTTCAAGGGTACATACTTTGTGAATATATACATACACATTGTGTATATATACAACACAATCAAGCTAATTAACACATCCATTACCTCTAGTAGTTACCATTATGTGTGTATGTGTGTGTCTGTGTGTGTGTGTGTCTGTGTGTGTGTGTGTGTGTGTGTGTGTGTGTGTGTGTGTAGAACATCTATCCTCTGCAAATTTCAAGTATATAATATAGTATTGTTAACTATTGTCACCATGCTGTGATATTACACCTTTTTTTTTCTTTTTTTTTTTTATTGGCCTCCCCACATGGCTTGCAGGATCTTAGTTCCCCGACCAGGGATCGAACCCATGCCCCCTGCAGTGGAAGCTCCGAGTCCTAACCACTGGACCACCAAGGAATTCCCTGAGATTACATCTCTAGAACTTATTCATTCTAATAACTGAAACTTTGTACCCTTTGACCAACATCTCCCCATTTACCTCACATCCTCCACCCCCACCCCGATTACCCCCATTCTACTTTACTTCTGAGTTTGCCTATTTTGAATGTCTACATATAAGTGAGACCATGTCATATTTCTCTACGGAAATTATCTGTTTTAGGTATAGTTACATAGTACTTACTCCATGCCAGGCATGACTCTAACAAATCTGTGAAAGGGGGACTTGATTATCCCAATTTTATAAATAGGGAAACTGATTAAGTGACTTACCCATGGTCACACACTCATTTTTCTATTAGGTAGTTGATATTTAACATATTGATTCATAGGAACTCTTTATATACAATGGCTATTATCCATTTGTGTGTTATATATTCTACTGTCTGCATAATAGAGGAAAGATTCACCATACTGCCTCCAACTATCCTTGTATGATGCTTTCTATCCACTGAGCTGCAAATACTAACTAGAACATTTTATTTAATCTTGTATCTTAGTAATCTATTACTGTGTAACAAATTACTCATCTCTCCCTCCAAAAAAAGTTTAATAGCTTAAGATCACAAACATGTATTATCTCACACATATTCTAAGGGTCTGGGATTTAGGAGCAGCTTAGCTGGGCGGTGCTGGCTCAGGATCTCTCACGGGGTTGCAGTCAAGCTGTCAGCCAGGGCTGCAGTCATCCTAAGACTCGATTTGGGTGGAAAACCCACTTCCAAGCTCACTCACATGTTTGTTGGCAGGCCTCAGTGTTTCACTGGCTTTTGGCCAGAGGCATCATATTCTTACCATGTGGGCTGCTCCAGAGGGCTGCTCACAGCATGGAAGCTGGCTTTCCTGCCAGTGGATGATCCAAGAGCAAGTGAAAGAGCATCAAGACGAAAGCCAAAACCTTTCATAACCTAATACCAGAAACGACATCCATCACTTCCACTGTACAGACCGACCCTGGAATAACGTGGGAGGGAATTGCCCACAGGTGTGACTATCAGGGAGCAAGGAACATCGGATGCCATTTTGGAGAACGGCTACCACACTGTGGGTCTTGCCATTACTATTCTCCATTAGTCACTTGCTGTGGAAATACCCATGTACTAAAATGGCACTTTTGGAAAGGGAAGAGACACTCTGAGTCCTCAATCTCCAAGATGGATTTCCAGAACTAGGGGGTTTTTGCCTTCCAATAACCCCCTATGCCCAAGACTCATGTGACAACCAACAGAAACCCTCCAGTCATCTTAAGAAAGGTTTATTTAAAGGAGGTTGGTGAAGAAAAAAAAAAAGGATGTTGGGACAACTAGGTCCTAATATATAGCACAGGGAACTGTATCCTGTGATAAACCATAATGGAAAAGAATATTAAAAAAAGAATGTATATATGTGTGTATATATATATATATATATATATGTATGTATAACTGAATCACTTTGCTGCACAGCAGAGATTGGCACAACATTGTAAATCAACTAGACTTCAATAAAAAATAAATTAAGTTTTTAAAAAAAGGATGTTGGGTAGCTTACAGAATCCCCAACAGGCAGTGAAGACATCACGGCTATAGGCACAACACTACCAATGCTGGACACCCATGTTCCCTCTAGAACTGCCACTACGGGTGCCTCTAGAATGGAGATGTGGCTGCTTCTCGTTGCCAGAATGAATTCTGTATTGTCCTCCCTCTTCACCAACTTCTGATTCAAAGTCCAGGACAGGTGTATTTGACTGGCAGAGTTATTTGATGAGTCATTTGATGGGCCTGTGCCCCAGCTTCATGGAAACCAGGAGAGCGGGTGCCTATCATTTTCAGTCTCTATATAAGGAGGCAGGCTATGCCTCATCATTTGGAAGATTCCCCCAAATATTAGGACCTCAGATACTGAGCAGCCAAAATGTATGACAAATATCAACTACACCTACAAACCTTGGTCAGAAAACCCAAGGGGGCTTCTTAATCTATTTAGTGGTATGAATCATTTTGGCAATCTGGTGAAGCCTATGGGTTCTTTCTCAGTGTAATAATTATAAATGAATAAAATGGAATACATTGGATTTCAAAGGAAACCAATTACATTGAAATATAGTTATAGAAATATTAAAACAAACTTGTGATATAGCAATATATATGCAATACACATTGTTCTTTATTAGCACATTAAGGAAAATTCTAGCAGTAGGTTTAACAACTACTGTAATTTCAAAGAAGTAATGGGCCTAAAGGATATTTGAAGATTCTCTAACAATTATGCTACATGAAAATAGCTATGCTTTCCAATGGTGAACAAGTCACAAGAAGTGTTAATTCCACTGTGGTTTGTTGCCTACAATGATAATTGAAGAAATGCTAAAAATCAGTGAGAGGTCAGTGAAAAAAATTTCCTTTCCAAGTTAACTAATCCCTTATATTCTACCCACAGACCTGTAGGGAATGGGGTTGCCATCTCTGGCTAAGAACTCCTGAAGTATATGACAAATATTCCAACCTGCGACGCCCTCTGGTTATAGGATAGAAAAGCAGGGATACACAAAATGACCAATAAGATAGGTTGAAATTGATCATGACGGTGAGTTTCCAAACCAGTCCTCTGATTTTTAATTAGGTTGTGTGTGTGTGTGTGTGTGTATGTGTGTGTACATACATGTGTGTGTTTTCCTATTATAACATAGTCCTATATTTACAGACATGGAAAGATGGCATAATAAATTATTAAAAGGAAAAATCACATTATAGAACAACATGTAACAGTAATAATAGCTAACATTTACTGAAGCACTTGCTACAGGGCAGAAACTAAGGTAAGCACTTTACATATATCATCTTATTGAATCCGTTCACCAACACTTGGACAAAGTTATTTTTATTATCACATTTTATAGATGAGTAAAATAAAATGTGGAGAGATGAAATATCTTGCCCAAGGTCACAGAGCTGCTAAGTGATGGGGATGGCACTCAGATCCAGAGCTTGGGCTCATATCTGCTCTGAGGGTCCAATGTTTAAAATTAACTGCTTACAACTCTGCATGTATATATGTGCATATGGATACATACGTGCAAAGAGAATGCTGGGGAATTACAGGTACCAAACCCCTATCTGCTATTACCTTTGATGACAGGGATTGGGGAAAAGGCAAAGATGGAAGAGATCTTCCCATTCTTTTTAAAAATCCAAAGAGGCTGAAGACATTTTTTTTTTTAACATCTTTACTGAGGTATAATTGCTTTACTTTGTTGTTAGTTGCTGCTGTATAACAAAGTGAATCAGCTATACTGATACATATATCCCCATATCGCCTCCCTCTTGCATCTCTCTCCCACCCTCCCTATCCCACCCCTCTAGGTGGACACAAAGCACCGAGCTGATCTCCCTGTGCTATGCGGCTGCTTCCCACTAGCTATTTTACATTTGGTAGTGTATGTATATCAATGTCACTCTCTCGCTTTGTCTCAGCTTACTCTTCCCCCTCTCCGTGTCCTCAAGTCCATTCTCTAGGTCTGCATCTTTATCCCTGTCCTGCCTCTAGGTTCTTCAGAAACCTTTTTTTTTTTTTAGATTCCATGTATATGTGTTAGCATATGGTATTTGTTCTTCTTTCTGACTTACTTCACTCTGTATGACAGACTCTAGGTCCATCCACCTCACTACAAATAACTCAATTTCATTTCTTTTATGGCTGAGTAATATTCCATTGTATATATGTGCCACATCTTCTTTATCCATTCCTCTGTCGATGGACACTTACGTTGCTTCCATGTCCTGGCTATTGTAAATAGAGCTGCAATGAACATTGTGGTACATGACGCTTTTTGAATGATGGTTTTCTCAGGTATACGCCCAGCAGTGGGATTGCTGGATCATATGGTAATTCTATTTTTAGTTTTTTAAGGAACCTCCATACTGTTCTCCATACTGGCTGTATCAATTTACATTCCCACCAATAGTGCAAGAGGGTTCCCTTTTCTCCACACCCTCTCCAGCATTTATAGTTTGTAGATTTTTTGATGATGGCCATTCTGACCCGTGTGAGGTGATACCTCACTGTAGTTTTGATTTGCATTTCTCTAATGATTAGTGATGGTGAGCATTCTTTCATGTGTTTGTTGGCAGTCTGTATATCTTCTTGGGAGAAATGTCTATTTAGTTCTTCTGCCCATTTTTGGATTAGGTTGTTTGTGTTTTGATATTGAGCTGCATGAGCTGCTTGTATATTTTGGAGATTAATCCTTTGTCAGTTGCTTCATTTGCAAATTTTTTCAGCTCATTCTGAGGGTTGTCTTTTCGTCTTGTTCATGGTTTCCTTTGCTGTGCAAAAGCTTTTAAAAGGGATGACAAGAGCTCCAGTATCAACCTGGGTGAATCTCACAAATAGCAATGAGCAAAAAAGACTGTGCGCAGTATGATACTATGTGAAAATGTGCAAAATAAAATGATGTATTATTTAGGTACCCAAACATAGTTAGCAAAAATATAACAAAATGCATGGAGTTAATAAAAACCCAGCTTGGGGGAGGGAGGGAGGGATCAGGGAAAGGAGCACGTGAGGCTTCAATTGTATTGATTATGTTTTATTTCTTAAGCTGTGTTGGGCACCAGCTGTTCCTCATATTATTATGCCCACTGTTATGTTTTATTCCATAGTCATTTTAATAGAGAGAGTCGTCACTAACAAGAAATGCTTACAAATGATCAATCAGCTTTAGCGCTGATATTGTTTGAATTTTTACAATGTTATTTTTGAAATGTATAAAAGAAAAAGGAGACCTGAGAGGGCAGGATAGTGGTTATGTTTGGGAAGAAGGGAGGGAATAGTTATCGGGAAGGGGCACAACAGGACTTCTGAATATCAGAAATATTCTATTTTACTAGCCAGGTAACGGTTTAACCCATTTGCTTTGTGATATTTCATTAAGCTGTGTGTGCATGGCTATTTTCCCTTTTCTGAATGTGTTATACATCACAATATAAATGTATCAAAGTCTTACTTTATGAATAAACAAAAATCAGGAGGGACAGTTGAGACACTTGAAAAAGAATTTCAGCCTCTTGTTTTCTAGCTGGTACCATGCCATCACCAGTCCACTCAGCAGGTTACATGCCCCTCCACAGACTGCAAGCACCAGGCAAAACTACGGTGCTGTAGTTCAAGTCCTTTTAAATCAGGTCTCTGAGCATACCCCAGCCTCCAGCATCCTCAGTGGGGTGGCTTTTGTCAAACGGCTGTCTGCATCACAGGAGCCCAGGAAAACACTGTCATATGGCAAGGCTCTTAAGTGGGGGACCCTGAGGCACAGAGAGAGAAAATGAGATTCAAAGTACCACTGAAGAGCTCATCCATTTTTTGTTGTTGTTTTTGAGGACTTGGGGGGAATTTTGTGTTTGAGAAGCCACGGCAAGTTTTGCTCCCTGTTTCTCTTAGTGATGCATCTACCAGCCTCTCCCCAGGAATGGAGAGGACTTCTAAAGAGCCCAGGACACTAGCTCTTACAAGCGGAAAAGAAAAGAGAAAACCGAAACGGAGAAGGAAGAACCATGATCTGTGTCAGTTTCCTATGGCTGCTGTAACAGATCGCCGCATACTCAGTGGCTGAACACGAGTTTAGCATCTTACAGTCCTGCAGGCCAGAAGTCCAAAATGTGTCTCACTGGGCTAAACCCAAGGTGTCAGCAGGTTCCTTTCCAGGAGCTCTAGAGGAGGAGACGTTTCCTTGCCTTTTCCAGCTTTTAGAGGCTTCCTACATTACTTGGCCCTTGATCCCCTTCCATCTTCGAAGCCAGTAATGGCTGGTCGACAATTTCTCATTATGCTTGCTCTCTCTCTGAATCTGAATTTCTGCCTCCCTCTTCTACATGTCAAGGACCTTATGATTACATTGGGCCCACTGGCATAATCCAAGGTAATTTCCCTGTTTTAAATCAGTTAGTCACCCTCATTCCATCTGCTACCTTAATTCCCACTTGCCATTTAACGTGACATAATCACAGGTTCTGGTGATTAGGACGGGGACATCTTTGCTGGGGGGTGGGGGGTGCATTATTCTGCCAACCACTCCCACTACTGATCCACGTCTTTGCTGTCTGCCTCCGCATTGGCTCTGTGACTGCAGGAAACTTTTTCCCCTCACTGCTGTTTCCCCAGCATCTAGAACAATGCTAAACTCAAAGCAAGTACCCAACAAGTGTTTGTTTGAAGCTGTTGAACATCTACCTATTCAATGCAGGGACTAGGAACAATTAATCTCAAGAAATCATTTTCATACAACCTAAGTGTGCTTGTATTTTAATGCACATGGACTTCGGATCAGATAGAAGTCAGAGGAGAAAAGGTGGACGGGAGGAAAAAGAGAAATTTCCTGTGGAAACTTTAGAACCCTCAGTACGCAACTTTCAAGTTGATTTAGCACTTGTCGGGGCATTGGCCTGGGACAGACACAGCACCCAGCAAAATAAGGGGGATTTAAGTGACCCGGAAGAAGGATGGAGCCCAGACATTAAATAATTACATTAGTTTAGAATGTAAACAGGTCTTATAGGGTCTCTATCCCAGGTCCCCCTGGGTCCCTACAATGCTAACCCCTGGGACACAAACAAGGCATTAAAATATAGAATCACAAAATGGAAAACACCTCTCCCTCTCAGTTCGTGCCCCAGTCTGGGAAGATCCCACATGCCGTGGAGCGGCTGGGCCCGTGAGCCATGGCCGCTGAGCCTGTGCATCCGGAGCCTGTGCTCCGCAACGGGAGAGGCCACAACAGTGAGAGGCCCCGTGTACCGCAAAAAACAAACAAACAAAGAAAAGATAAGTGGTCAAAAGGTCAGATTCCATCCATAAGTCACACTTCCTCAGTGGCCTCCCAGCTCCATTTTAGCAATACCAACTCCATTTTTATTTTCCTTTCACACAACAGAGGCCACATGGCCCACAAAGTCTAGAACATTTGTTATCTGCTTCCTTCCAGAAAAAGTGTGCTGACTCCTGTGCTATAAGAAAGGCTATAAGTTAGGTAATAGAAGTCAACAGTGAGCAGAAACAAAAAAGATTCACACACCAGGTCATGGAATTTGTCATTTTTTTGCCTACGACTGCAGGGGTTCTCATATTCCTAAAAACAGCTGCCCTGTGGTGGCAGGAAGTGTAAACCGGGTTGTGGTACTCACAGCTTTATTCTCTGTGGTTAGAGCAGATTCTTGATGATTCTGGGATGGAAAGACCCCAAGTGTTGTTCTCCCTGTTAATAATGGAAGCTCGATGTTAACCTGGGCTCCCCCTGCCCCTCAACAGAGTGCCTGGCATACAGTTAAGGACTCGATAGACTTTAGCCATTATTATGAACATCTTCCAGGTGCCCCCCAAATGTATTCGTCATCCTGTGCCTGGGACTCAAACTTCATCCCAGCTTTAACAAACCAGTGTCTCTTATGTCAAGCCAGCAGGACCCTTAGGTCTGGAGAATTTGACATGTTTCTCTTTTTATATCTGACATAGTTTATTCGAGGGAGTTTTAGATACATGGTGCATGTAAGGTACACAACTGCCTTCTAAAGGCAAACATCACTTGCTTGGGGAACTGGAGATGTGTAATAAAGTAATAAGTTTCCAAACCCAGTTGGGTAAACAAGCTCTGACGACACACAACCACCATCCTTGGCCTTCTCCTGGACCCCATCACCTTGGAAACATCATAATAGATCTTCTACAAAAAGATTTGTAGAAGATCTGCTGCTCACCCTGCAACAGGAATGCGCTTAAGTATTCTATTAAAGAGGTGCGCATTGGGTTGGTCTCCACGTTAACCTGCCAGGCAGGCAGAAGCACATCAGAAACAGGTGGAGAGAGAAGCAGGGCTCAGAGCCTCCTCTGCAAAGGCAACTCTGGGTAAATGCTCTAATTAGGTGCTTGGAGTCTCTTCAGCATTCAGTAGGATCCTTGCAAGTCTGTCTCCTTTATTCAATTAAGGAAATGATAGGAACCTTCCATTTTCCCTATGATTTAAAAGAATGATAAATGATCAGGTAGAGGTCGGGGATTTTTTTAGGCACGTTTCTAAAAGAAACTTCTGCTGAACTGAATCATGTCTGCTTCTGCGAAACTCGTCAAACAGGCTATTGGCAATTCAAATTTTCCCCCCACACCACACACCCTCTGTTGGCGGCAATATCCATCACAAAACAAACCATTCAGAACTGGGAGGGATGCTCTGCGCTTCTAAACTAAAGAAAACAATAATTATTATTTTTATTATAAAGCTAATTTAGTCCAGAAAGAGAGAGTAGGCATGATTCAGGTAAATGTGCAAACTGGAAGGAGTAACAAAAGAAATAAAGAAAAAAAACATGCAGCGACACGGCAAGATATATTTAGTGAGTATCTCCACCTGTAGAGGACTCACTGTGCTCTGAGGACCAGTTTTTTCTACTATTATCTGATTCTAGTGTGTCTAGTATGCCTGAATTTTTTTCATATAAAGTATTCTCTATTATTCAGGGTCTAACTACCCAAGATTTTTGTTTTACCTTTTTATTTTGAGGCCATTCTGGGATGTGGAATAAAGAAGAGGAGGTGAAATCCTATGAGCTTTGGGGGCTGGAGTGGAATAAGGTTCACCTAAAACTAGAGCATTGTTCCTGTGTTCCCACAGTCTGAGTTTAAAATCTGGCTTATTGGATGAATGATTACCTAACTTCTGGAGGCTCAGCTTCCTCATTTGCTATATGGTTATAGTAACGATATTTCTTCATGGAGTTATTGTGAGGATTAAATGAGGCAACACATGTTAAACACTTATCATGGTTCCTGGAAAACATAAGTGCACAAAACTGTCAGCTGCCACCACCACCACCATCACCATCATCATCATCATCATCATCATCATCATCATCATCACCATTAGCCAGCCCAATTTTGGAGTTAATGCTTCAATTCTCTGATAACATCACATCTAAGTGGCTGACCAGACTTTGTCTGAAAACCTCCAAGGATAGGAAGCTTACTACCTGAGTCTATGTATATCTCTGACCCTTAGAACGTTCTTTCACATATGCAACTGAAATTTCTCCTGCTGTGGCTTCTGCTCCTTATTTTTAATTCTATCCTATGGGAGTCTTAAAGGACAGGGATAACCCCTCTTGTAGTTTGTACTAGTGAAGGCTTAGTTTATTGTAAGTAATGAAAACCAACTCTAGGAAGCTTTAGTCTTAAAGGAAATTAACTGAAAAGATCTTGTGGCATTTGATTAGATCAAGAAGAAGGAGAAGGGGAAGGAGGAGGAAGAGTTGGGGAGAAGAGAAGGGGAAAGAGAAGGAGAATCAGCTTCAGGGAATGGAGGATCCAGGGCAGGTTCAGGACTGACCTCATCAGGAATCACCAAACCTTTGTCTCTAGCACTATCATTAACAAGCCTTACCCACAGCTCCAAGAATGTGATTGGCTCAGCCTGAGTCAGGTCTCCCCCGATCCCGGATTAATCAACTCTGGTCAGAGGGGCAGAGTCACCTACCGCAGACCTTGATGCTGGGAGCCCACTGGTGTATTGGGGAGTACAAAAGCATCCCACGGAAGGGCGTGTTGTGAACTGAGCAGCCTCCCAGCCACCATACTATCAGGAAGCCCAAGCCATGTGAGTGAACCTTGGCACAATCCTTAGATACTTGAAGAAGCTACTCTCTAGGATAAATATCCTTCAGTTCTTTCCACCACTGAGACTGAATTAATTACTAATTTTAAATAATTCTGTAATTGCTTATTTAGTTTTCTCATTAGAATGCTAAGCTTCATTAAGACAGATCACCACATCTAGGTCATTCACCGACACATCCCACCACTTAGCCGGGGGCTTGGACCACAATGGGTACTCAAATAATTGCTGAATCAGTTAATTTATTTATAAAGGCATTAATTAAGTTATCATTTTTGAGATCCTTGTGGTTACTTCCAAATGTGGTTCTATCCCCTCAGTCAATTCCCACTCATGGGAAAAAAAAAAAAAAAAACTTGCAGCATCAGAAGGCTTTTTGCATGAAATAAGAAGGAAAGTAAAATAACTCACCAGTTTTATTTTCAATCAGCTGAGATTTTTATTTTCCCACATGTTCTGGTTATCCCTGCATAACACACTGCAAAACATGGTGGCTTAAAGCAACAGTAGTTATCGACTTGGCTCATGAATCTGCAAACTGGACAGGGTGTGATGGGATGGCTGATCTCTGTTCCACTTGCCATCAGCTGGAGTAGCTTGGCTGGGGGCTGGAGAATCCACTTCCAGGATGGCTGGCAAGTTGATGTTGGCTCTCAGCTGGAAGCTCAGCAGAGGATGGGGACCAGGACCTCAGTTGCTCTCAAAGGGTATCTCTCTATATCCGTGCTTGGGCATGCTCACAGCATGGTGGCTGGGTTCCAAGAGTGATCATCCCAAGAGAGAAAGACAGAGAAGTCCATGGAATTTTTATGACGCAACCTCCAAACTCACATGGTACCCCTTCTGCTATATGCTATTGGTCAAGGCAATCACAAAGGTTGACTCCTTTCAGGGGGAAAGGACACAGACCTCACCATGCTGTGAGAGAAGGGTGAAGGTCACATTGAAAATAAAGAGAAAGTGGAATGGGAGATATTGCTGTGGCCATCTCTGGAAAATACAATCTCTCCCATCATCTCTTCTCTTTAGGCGCAGGCAACGAAATTGAGTTTCAGGACTACAAGTTTCAACACAGCTGCCCAGTCCTCCACTCAGTCATCAATTTTTGAGTCATCTATGCTGGGCATAAGATTAAGTCCTGGGAGTACAAAGAGAAAATAGAAAACTGTCTTCCACTGGGGAGTTCACAGATGGGTAGAGATGAATAATGAAATCCAATGTGATGAGTGATTCAGCCAAGGTATATAACAAGGCGGTGTTGGCGGAGCAAGAAACGACTGATTTTACCTGGAATGAACGTTAGTTCACCAAACATTTTTCTTTAGTGGACATGGGTCCTGTCATGCTGCTAGGTTACCATTTTCAGAGTTAATATGTGCTCCCCTAGAAGAGCCTAGAAGGCAGCTGTGCTCACCACTATACCATCAATGCCCCACTGGAAGAGCATGTAGACAGCCAGACCATCCAAGCTGTACCGTGTGGGAACCACCCCCAACCCTAACCAAAAAGAACAGGATTTCTTGGCTAACAAGAGCAGTAGCAACTGGGACTGATGTCTTAGACTTAACAGGGAGCCTTGAAATTTCACAGGAGAGAGAATTCCAGAAAACAAGTAATAACGATGATAAGGATAATAATAATAACTTTTAAAAAATAGGCTTTATTTTTCAGAACATTTTTAGATATGTAAAAAATTTGAGGAGACAACATAAAGAATTTCCCTATACCTTGAGCCCAGTGTCCTCTATTATTAATACCTTAGATTAGTTTGGTAATTTACTACAATTAGTGAACCAATAGGGATGCATGGTTATTAACTAAAGTCCATGGTTTATTCATATCTTCTTTATTTTTACCTATTGTCCTTTTTCTGTTCCAGATTCCATCCAGGACCACATCACATTTAGCTGACGTCCCCGTAGGCTCCTCTTGGCTATGACAGTTTATCAGACTTTACTTGTTTCCGATTCCTTGACAGTCTTGAGAAATACTGGTCACGTATTTTGTAGGATTCCCTCTACTGGCATTTGTCTGATGTTCTTCTCATGATTAATCCAGGGTTACGGGGTTTGGGGAGGCAGACCACAGAGATAAGCTGCCATTTTTATCACATCATATCAAGGGCACCTGGTATTAACATGATTCATCACTGTTGATTTCAACCTTGATCACCTGGCTGAGATCATTTGACATTTGTCACATGTCTCCAGTGTGAACTGCTCTTTTATTCTCCCCCCTTTTGCGCGGTCCCCTTTGGAAGGAAGTCACCGCGAGCAGCCCACTAAAGGGAGTGGGCAGCTACGTGCCTCCTCCTTGACGATGAAATGTCTACATAAATTATTTGGAATTCTTCTGTTGAGGAGATTTGTCTCTTTCCTCCATTTGTGTACCTGTTCAAACATTTCTTTATGTCAGTACGGACTCACGGATATTTATTTGATACTTCAGGTTATATAATCCAATACTAATTTTTTTTCAGTGCTCAGTGTTCCAGCTTTGCCCTTGGGAGCTCTGTCCCTTGGCCCCTCTGCCCCTTTGACATACTCCTCACTATTGGGGTGTAACAAGGACTTTTTTGCACATGTGTGCAAGCACTAGGAGAGAAAGTGTATGTTATTCTAACTGAATCATTCAAATAAGCCTACGATGTAAGTGCTCTCATTTACAGGTAAGGAAACGGAGACGCGGAGGGGATGAGTCAATTATCCAAGACCACAGAGCTCGTAAACGGTAGAGCGAGCATGGGAATCCACGCTGGCCAGCTCCAGATCACCCACTTTTAAAAAGCTGAGTGTTAAAAGGAATACCACCTCACGTTGTTCCTCAACCTACTGAAACACAAACCTCGGTGCTATCTATCAGTACGTTAAAAAGAAAGAGAGCCGGCTGAAAGAGCTTCCGGTGACCACGAGCGGTGGCAGCCACTCTTCTGTATCTTTTGGCTTCATTCCTCACCCCACCACCCTCCATCTACAGTCAGGAGGGAAAGCTAGCTAGAGAAAGCTTCCCACGTGGAAGTCTTCTAGACTGAATGAGCTGCCCCCTCACAGGAAGCTGTGGTGAGACATGATGGACGTCTCAGCAGTCATGGATGCTCTAGCTGACATTTCCGAAATCTGAAGGGGTTTCAGTGAGTCTTCTCGGAGCCCCTTAAATTAGATTTCAGGAGCCCACTCCACCCACTCAGGAGCAAGCCCTCAGCTCCACACTCCCTTCCTCCCTTCCAAACCTGGGAGCTAAACTCCCTCCATCTTCTCCTCCAACCCTGCAAGATGCCAAAACAGCTTCACAGGAGTCTGCTGAGAACTGCCAGTCGTTTTAATATTGGGCTGGATAAAGCCTCAAGCAGAAGAAAAACATAGATCCAGATCCCCTTCTGAAAGACCCAGAGTCACCAGAGACCTGGATCCAAAGACAGAATCCAGTGTCCTGGTGCCATGTGCCCAGGACACAGAAAGTACAGGCAGGCTGTTTCCTGTTGGTTATAAGACAGTAGCATCTTGCACAATAAAATTCCATTTTAGCAATTTCTCTGCTGCCTCCTAGAAAAGGGGGAAATTCTCAGTATGAGGGCAGCCTTTATCAGTCTCTGTTTTGGAAGATGACAACGCCATCCTTTAGATTTCTTAAGGAAACAGAGCAGAGCCAAAGTAGTCGGTGGCACTCAGCTGGAGTTGGAGACCTTGTTCATAATGCCTAAAGAACTTCAAAAAGTTTCAAGGACAATACCTAGTATAATACTCTCATTGACGTCTAAAGAGCCCAAGAAAACTAGGCCATGGTTATAATGAGAGGCAAAAATACTGATAAATGGTAGGGGAGACGCACCGGAGTGTCCCTGCGAGCTTTTGTTTCCTACTTTTAAGAATAAAATTGGATGGGAGAAGTGGCTTTCAGAAGACGTCAAAACTGCCTCCCAACTCTGGCAGGAGCTAACTTTTATTTTCTAAATTTAAAGACATTGCAGCTTCTATAATTTGTCTCCAGTGAAGCTATGCCTTTTTTTTTTTTTTTTGAGTCCTGGTTTAGTTGCTAACTCGCTGTATGGACACAGTTACCCTCTTTGAGAATATTCAATTTACTCCTTTGTAAAATGGGGACACTGCACATCGTTATGGGAAGATTTGTGTGTGTGTCTGTGGTTTCTAGATACCATTTTTAATAAAAGAAAAGAACTCTTCGAGAAAATGGCTAATTCCAAGTATGGATCAGAAACGTACAAGATAGGCCTGGATACATCTTGTCGTTATCAGATAACAAACTGTCAAATACTAGTAAGGTTATATCAAAAGGACTCTCAGAAGGCAACCTGAATAGGCCCCCACCGGCTAGAGTACAACCTGAGCATCAATAAGGACGACAACCAGAACAAGTTCAAACATGTAAATGTGTATAAATGTGTGAGCTCATGATGCTACCCAGATACCTTAACGGATCACTTTGAAAGCTACTGAGGAATCCACTCACTAAAGCTAAGGGAGGAGTAGCTGTACATTTTATCAAGCACTTTGACAAGATATACATTACGATGCCCAGTGTTGTTTCTGTCCTCCTGAAGCTTAATTATACACCAGAGAATGTGAAATTCACAGGGACACACAATAAAAAAATGGTCTGCAATACACACACACAGACACACACTCCCACAAGCCCCAGAGCTACTGGCAACTCACTAAGTTCTCATCTCTCCCTGACTAATCTATTTTCCAGAAAATAGCAGTTAATTCACTCTAAAGGCAAAGGTGGTTATTTTCATGCAAGGACACTTCCCTCTGGATTATGTCAAGGCCATTGGTCAAGGTTAAAGAGTATCCTGACCCTCTGCTGCGCTCTTCTCAGCAACCTTTCCTCTTTGGCCTGTCACCCATTAGCATGACCATAACAGTGACCCAAGGGAAAAGGAAGACAAATCAAAGTGAATTATTTTCTGCTGGAAACAGCTATGTTCAAAGATCTCATTAATTCATTTATTCATTCATTCATTCAGCAAATGTTTACTGAACTGTACTAGCTGGTCAAGTACTTTACTAGGCATTGAGAATATAACACTGCGCAAGATACTCACAGCCTAGGGGAGAAGATGGAATTTTTTAAAAGGCAATTACGGCACAGTATGACAAGCTCTGGCATGGGATAAGCATGAGGCACCATGGGAGCTCAGGTGATGGGCTCTCTACCATGAGGCAATAAGGGAAGACTTCCCAGAGGAGGTGATATGGAAGCTAAGGGCATCAAGAACAAGTAGGAGCTGACTAGGTGAAATGGGAGGGAGTGTGATGGAAGGGTTCAGGAAAGGAAAGAGCAGGTGCAAAGATGTGGAGGTGACAGCATATTATATTGCATTCCTGATCGGGGGTGCAAGGGAGAAGGGCAAGGTTGAAAAATGAGGCTGCAAAGATCAGTTTCAGTATACTACAGGAGTCAATGGAAAACCACAAATAGGTTTTAAGGAGAGAAACAGCAGGGGCAGATTTGCATTTTAGGAAGAGCTCTGTGGCTACGGTAGATTAGGTAGAGAAATAAAATTGGGGGATGCCCTAGACATCTCTATAATCAATGAGGATAGCCACCAATTAAGGAAAGCATTCTCCCACAACTTCCATCTTTAATACTTAGAACGACCAGTTGGATGAGATGTGGCAGCTACTCCCATTTTACAGATGAAGGAACTGAAGCTCTGATACAGGTTTTCCCGACCTTGACTTTATTAATATTTTGGACCAGATAAGACTTTGTTGTGGAAGGAGATCCTATGTCTCATAGGATGCTTCACAGCATCCCTAGTCTTACCATGAGATGCCAGCAGAACCCTCCTGCCAAATGTGACAACCAAAAATGTCTCCAGATGTTGCCAAATGTCCCCGGGGAAGGCACAGTCACCACTGGCTGAGAACCACTATTCTAAAAGTTCAAAGCCCACCATCCACACAAGCAAGGATGCTAACCAGGGCTTCTGTCTCCATGGTCTATCTTCTTTCAACCCCATCACAAATAGCCTCATCCCTCATGGCCTCAGCCAATGTATCACATGCATCAATTTGCCTCTAAACGACTGAAGTTTTCACTGGGAATTTTAAGAACAGTTGTCTCTTTCCCCCGTCATTTCAGTTTTCTCGTACATTAAAGTGAGGACTTTTTTTTTTCCTTGTGAGCTAAAAATTGTTAGCACACTGAAAGCAAAAGAGATTTCTCTCATCGCATGTGCATTTCTATACATTTCCTTCCAAACCAGTAGAGCACCGGCACCCAAAGTGAGGATGATTTGCAGGACATCAGAGTCCATTTCTGCCCAATTTCCCAATTCCCCTGTCTTGGGCACCACCATTCGTGTGGTGATTTGAAGTCTCCTCTTATAAATATGCATTTTAAAATGAAACCCAAATCATTGTTCTCATGGATCTGCATCAGAAAGTTTGCCTTGTGATTAAATCTGCAGATAAAAAAAAAAATTGGAATTTCACAGAGTGGTACTTGCAGCAAGAGCACGATGGACTCAATTTCCTCTGTTCCCTCTTTATGTGAAAGTGTGGTGGCTGGGAAGACTGTCTTTCCCACACTCAAATTACCCTGACAGACAAAGGGAGTTTTTCAGAAGAGTCCTGAGCGTGTAATTTTATTACCTTAGCACCGTTTTAATATAATTCATGTAATTTCTTCTGCAGGAGAAAAGTTATTTTCCTAAATGCCTGGTAAAATGAGAACTGATGGATTTTTAACTCCCACCAACTCCCTCTGTAGAATTTTCTACTCAAAGAAGAAACATTGAGAGGTGCTCAGCTCAAATAGCCTCACCTGGAGCAGAGAGGGTTTGCAAGGCCTTTCAAGCTTGCTGATTTCTAATGACTCTGTAACTCAGAAGAGACCAAATGTATCTCCAAAACTGCCATCTTATCAAGGTCCAACCAAGGTCAGATTTGGTGAAGGTGCTCAACCTCTGCACTCTTGCCATTTGGGGTTGGATAATTCTTTGTTTGGGAGCTGGTCCTTGCACGGTTGATGTTTAGCAGAATCCCTGGTCTCTACCCATTTGATGCCAGCTTCCCACCACACCAGCTGCGACAGCTGGAAATGTTTCCATTCATTGTCACGGGTGAGAATCAGTGAATTTTGCCTCTTTGTTCTAGGACCTCTCTGGCCTATTCCTCAGACCCATCTAAGCGGTGGAGAAGAGGAAGCTGCAGTCAGTGCTCAAAATTAATTCACAAGCAATCAAGAGTTGCCACTGGGCGACCCAAGAGAGTCACAAAGGTAGATTTACCAGGTGTCCAACACAATTACATCCTGCGATTTCCCTCTAATACCTAAGGGTCCATCAGCACAGCAGGATTCTAGAATTGGACATCACTTTCCTTTCTGCTATTTATTTAACAAATGTTTATATACTCCACCGTGTGCCAGGCGCTGTTCTAAGTGCTTCAGAGAAGCAACCCATTTGATCCTTACTACAACCCTACAAGGTAGGTACAGATTAGAAAACTGAGGCACAGAGACATTAAGTATAAGTTAGCAAGTAGCAAACCAGAACTCAGACTAAGGAATTCGATGCCACAGTCTGGGCTCTGATCAGTAGGCCATGGTGAGTGTACTATGTATTGGGGAGAGGAAATTGAATTTGGCCCCGGATTCACCTGGGCTCAGTCCCGGCTCTGTCACTTACTAGCTGGTGAACTTGGTCAAGTTCCCTGATGTGCCTTAACCAAATTATCTTCCGTCTGCAACGCCACCACATGGGGGGTTAGGGCCGCAACACACGAATGGGGTGTGGGCGGACGGTTCAGGCCACGATTCAGGTCACAGAAAATTTTTTATCCAAGCAGTTGCCAGCATGATCATTTCAAACCTAAGAGAGCATCACTCCCCTGATTATAATACTTTACCAGGGACTCATAACACTTAGAATAGCATTCAGAACCCAAACCAAGACCTATGACTTTCCATATGATCTAGCCCCTGACTAGCTCTTTGACCTCAATGCCAACCGCTCTCCCCATCCCTACACTCCGGCCATGCTGGCATTTCTTCTGTCTCCAGCACACACCAACTTTGTTCCTGCCTCGGGCACTGTGCCCTTAACTTTCCCTCTGCCCGGAACACCCTTCCCAAACCTGTTCAAATGGCCAGCTCCTTCTTGCCACTGAGGTCTCAGCTCTGATATCAGCTCTGCAGAGGGACCTCCCAAGCCATTCAAAAGTCACCCCTGCTCAGTCACCCTTTGCATTCTGGCTGCTTTGTTGTCTCAGAAACATTCATGGGTGTCTGAAATGACGCGTCCTCCTCCAAGCAGCACAGAGCTCTCTGAGAGCACAGCCCCTGCCTGTCATTCCATCCTCAGACCCCCAGGACCTGTCACCAAGCCCCGCACATCACAGGAGCTCACTGAATAACCAGTAAATGAGGGAAGGAAGGCAAAGAGGCCCTTTAGTTCAGGCACGTACCTCTCCCTCTCCACCATCTCTCTTTAACCCTCCGTCTAAGGTAAGTGGCTCATGAAAAATACATATAGAATTATGTCCTATAATCACCTGATGTGCAGCTCAAGAACGAAGTGGAATTAGACTTGAAAATTGCATCACAGGCAAACCCATGCTGTGAGGTCCCATTAACACCAGAGAGCGCGGACTGCTTCTTGCCTCCCAGGACCGGATCATGAAGGAAAAGATCAAACCAAGCCCCCACCTTATAATGACTTATAATGGAGGTGGCGAATGGGTGTTGATTCTCTCCTTTACTTCATAAATCTCTTCAGTCTTTCAGTCCTATTTGTTACTTTCCTAAATAACAAGAAGAAATAGACCAAAGAGAAGAAATCCAAATCATATCTGTCCTAAGGGGCTAAGACACATGCAGCGATGAACCCCTCATGGCTCAGGTGCCCACAGTGGTTCCTTTGCTACATCCCAACCCCGACAGAGAAAGTAATGAATTTTCCTCATCTTCATCCAGCTGCAGTGCTCATCCTAGCAGCTTCAAGCCAGCTGGACAAATAAGAACTTGGAGTTCCCCATTCACATTATGTATGTCAGAGGTCCCTAACTGCCAGCTCCCAGGCCTGCACAGAACTCACAGATGTGTCTTGTTTCACCTGCAGTATTATTTTTATTTGGATTAGGTGCCAACATTTAAAAGTAAGGAGATTTTAATTTTTTTTAATCTATATTTCCAACATTTCTAGAATATCAATCTGACATCAGGCTCACATTTCCACAATGCAAAACTGCTGCGACTGAAAAATGACTGCCCACTGTGGCATTCTGGAACTTTCCATTTCATCACAGTACACACTTGGGCCACTTCACTCATTGATATTACCTGTCTGGGGGGCCTCACAGGTATTGAGTTTGAAACCCCTGTTATACACACGCACACACACATACACACTCAGTAGTGAAGTTAACAGACTCGAACTTTTTCGGCTGGTCAGTGATATCGCATTGCCTGGAATGGAGGAGACCTTTACGAGCAAGCTCTCTTGAATCAAATGGGATGACCCAGAATCCTCAACTTCGCCTTTGCCATTATCTCTGCAGCCTCCTTGCAGGGAATAAAGCAGAGGGGGCCATGAATCTAATGGGTCTCCTCCCTACAGGAGCAGCATTTGCTGTGATGACTAGGAAAATATCGCTCTCAAGTAAACAGGGACACAAGGGGGCAGGAATCTTATTTTAAAGACACTCAATGTGGCAGAGATTCCTAGCTGTTCACCAAAATTCATTTCTTCTTCCTATCCTGTCTTGTGGTTAGATGTGGCTGTGTGATTGGTTCTCATGAACGGATGCAGCTGGATACTGATGATGAAAGGGATAATGCAAAGGCACAAGACAAAGGGATCTTGGGTCCCTGAACCACCACACTGAAAGAAGCCATCCAGCTGGAAGAAACATCCGACTTGGACTGCTCTATGAGAAGAAATAATCTTGTGTTGAAGCCACCCATTTTGAGCACTATTGGTTGCGTCAGCTTTGTCTATCCTGATACAACCTACAAGCGTCCAAGAAAAATGTAAATAAAAAAACTAAATGCACATACAGAGCCACTTTAGTAGCTGCTGTTATTAAGTGTCAATTATGTGCCAAGTGCTTTATGTGTTATGCCTACTGTAGCAATGAGGAAGCAGAGACCCAGAGGAGTAGGGAATTTGCTCCTTGGCAACCAGGTGGGTAGGTCTGAGACTGGAACCGAGGTCTGATTCTGAAGTCCACGTTTTTCCATGTGGATATATGGATACTCATTTCTGAGCTCCTATGATAGACCAGTCTCTCGACAGGTTGTTTTACCCACTTTTCATTTAATCTACCCTACAAACCAATGAGGTGAGCAGTATTTTGTCTCCATTTTATAGAGAAAATGGGGGTTCAGAGAGAAGGAGTACCTCTCCTGACATCCCCATTTGTAAGTGTGAAATTCAGACCTATAACTTTCTCTCTCTACTATTTCCCACAGGATGGCAGGAGGGTTTGGCAAGACTGAGAACTGTTGACACATTTTGTCAGATTTGGTAAGTGAATTACAGTGTTACTCCTTCACAAATTAGAAATTGTACATTTTTGCTTTGTAAAAACTGGTATTATCATTACATTACTTGTAATTACTCATAATATCATTACAAATAATTTTCATTTATATACCTGAAAGACCAAGTATACCCAATCTACATTATACTGTCATATTGTAGATACTATATTCTAGTGTCATAATACATATGCTACCTTCTAATGTCTTATTATAGAAACTCATATGCTGAATGAATTAATGTCAACAATGAACTCCTGGGAGCTCCTACAGATGTGCCATTTCATATTTCCATGACTTTGCCCTTTCTGTTTCTGTTGCCAGGGATACCTCCCCACCTTTTTTACCTGACCAATTTCTGTACATCTCTCAAGACACAGCTCAGGCATCTCTTCCTTCAGGAAAACTTCCATGAACACCCAGGCAAGCCTAAATGCCTTTCCTACTTTTGTCCTTGTGTCTACCACATTAGATTGAAATTGCATGTTCTGTCTGTGTCTCTCCACTAATCTGTAAATTCCTTAAGGATAAGAACTAAACATTTTTCATATTTTATATAGAAAATATTAATACATAGTAGTTGTTGATAAACATAATTTTATAATCTAAACAGCAGCAACACTGGATGGAAGCATAAAGAATTTCCAGTGGAGTTTAGGCAAACCTTGGGTTGACTCTTCCCTGAGGGAACCAAGGCCATCTGATAGTAACTCCTTGTAACAGAAACTGACCATCCCTCCTTCCCTTTCATTGGTACCCTTTTAGCATGCAGAGTGATAAACCACCTGGACTAAAATGTACCAGATACTTGGCAGGTATTCAATAAATATTTGTTGAATGAATGAGTGAGTGATTAATCCCAATCATTAAGGGGACAATTACTATGCATTGGATGATGAAATGTGCCAGTAACAACCCAAACTTTCCAATCTATGGACCATGTTTGGAAATATCTTTGAACCCTTGCACCTGTAACCCAAATAAATTCTGAGGACCCATGGGGCTCAGGCCATACATGGAGTCAAACATAGTGAGGGGCTTCCCTGGTGGCGCAGTGGTTGAGAGTCTGCCTGCCGATGCAGGGGACGCGGGTTCGTGCCCCGGTCCGGGAGGATCCCACATGCCACAG